>NC_088349.1:31815000-32170000 GCF_036884655.1 Musa acuminata AAA Group | reverse complement strand
ACTTATAGGTTTTGATGTCCTAGATCTAGCACAACTGGTCATCGGGAGTGGCGATCAACCTTACGAGGGCTATTGAGTGTCGATAGAGGATCATTCACTTTCGGTGTCATGAGAGGAATATCTAATGTATTCTTGCTCAGACAAATCTCTGGCTAGGGTCATTCGGATTGAGAGAGAAAAAGTTCGCTAGGAGAATCTGATTAGAACGAGACTCAAGATGAAACCGTATGGGTCTGATAGCACTATACCCGATATAAGGTCTCTGAGGTATTAGATGGATGAGGGACTATAGGTACATAGTAACTAAGGATAGACAAGTCTAATGGATTAGTTTCTCTTATATTGTTTGAGGACTGTGGCGTATGTTGAATCTCGGATTTTGATGATGAAGTCAATTGTCATTTGTTATCTAATCCATATGTTGAGATAAGAGTGCAGGATTAACTATGATGGAAGTAAGACATGCAGCAGGAGTTACGTTGGAGTTAAGACCATGATCACGTTGGGGGTTCGAGATTTCGACGGAAATCCAGATGGTCATCGGAGGTTCTATAGGAACAAATCCGAGAAGTCCAGGAGCTTGCCAAAGAAGCTCATCGAAACTCGCCAAGTGGATCATCGCAAGTCCAGGAGTTTGCCGGAAGTCCGCCGGAGCATCACCGAGGATTCGTCGGATGTTCGCCGGAAGTTCGCCGGAAGCTCGCTATTGAATCTCGGATTTTGATGTTGAAGTCAATTGTCATTTGTTATCTAATCCATATGTTGAGATAAGTGTGCAGGATTAACTATGATGAAAGTAAGACATGCAATAGGAGTTGCGCCGGAGTCAAGACTATGATCACGTTGGGAGTTCTAGAGTTCGATGGAAGTCCGGACGATAGTCGAAAGTTCTGCGGGAGCAAATCCAAGAAGTCCAGGAGCTTGCCAAAAGAAGCTTGTCAGAACTCGCCAAGTGGATCGTCGCAAGTCCAGGAGTTTGTTAGAAGTCCATCGGAGCATTGTCGAAGGTTTGTCAGATGTTCGCCGGAAGTTCACCGGAAGCTCGCCGGAAGAAGCGATTGATGCACCGGAGCAAGTTGTAGTAAATATCTTAAGAAATGTCGTAGTTAGCATGTAGATTAAGTTAGGAATGGGAGGTGATCCCATTATCTTAATCTGGGGGCAATTGGGCCCTTGATAGACCCAAATTGGGTCGAATGAATCAACCCATTCGAACCAGAATTCTTGCTAGGCGGTGGCACCGCTAGGGTTGGCGATGGCACCGCCCAGGAGAGGGTCTCCCAGGAAAGATGGGTGGTGCAACCACCCCAGGCAGGCGGTGGCACCGCCTGGGCTCAGTCTCTGAGCGAGACTGGGCGGTGCAACCACCCCTAACAAGCGGTGGAACCGCTTAAGCTCGATCTCCGAGCTCTGCCAGGAGGTGCAACCACCCCAGTCAGGTGGTGGCACCATTAGGGCTCAATCTCCAAGCTAGACTGGGTGGTGCAGCCACCCTTGTTAGGCGGTGGCGCTACCTAGAGACTCAGTTTCCGAGCTGCCAAGCAGTTGTACCGCCCCAGTTAGGAGGTGGTACCGCCAGGACCTCGAAAATCTGGGAAAAGACATTTTTGAGTTCCAAATTCAAACTAGTTTGGGGCCTATATATACCGCACCCTTTCCTGCATGAAAGGGCACCGAAAATCCAATCTTACTCGGTGAATTTTAGAGCTCAAAAGTGTTGTAAAGGCTAGAAGTTCTCCTTCCTCTTTTTCCAAGTTTTGATCTTTCAAGAGAGGAGAGAAAAGTTTGTAAGGGTTGTCTCCTAAGCCCGTCAAAAGGAGTGAAACTGTAAAAGGGTGGTTGGCCTTCGCCTATTGAAGAAAGGCCTCTAGTGGATGTTGGTGACCTCGTTGGTGGAGGAAGCCAAAAGTGGATGTAGATCAAGATTGACCGAACCACTCTAAATCTCGGTTTGCATTTACTTTGAGTATCTTATCTTTACTGCAAACCTTCTCAGTAGCTTACTGCCTTCTACTCATTTACGAATGTGTTTCATAGTTAAGTATTTTCATAATCGGCATTAAGACGAAAATCGGTTTTATTGTACGAACATCATATTTCAGTTTGCGCTTACATTCTTATTTCTATCTTAACTACAAACTGCCTTCCTTACTTTACTTCAAATAGGTTTCCATAAGCTTTCAAAGTTATTATCTGCAAGAAACAACTTTTACGTCGGAATCGGATTTTAACGTACGAATGCAGTTTTAATCGTCGAAAGTTTTTCGCTGCACTAATTCACCCCCCCCCCCCTCCCTCTTAGTGCTCTTGATCCTAACAATTGGTATCAGAGTGGGGTTAACTCTCAAATGGATTAAAACCCAAGAGAGATGGCATACGCTGAAAACCAAGAGGGCCACTCTATTACACATCCACCCATGTTCAATGGGATGGACTACACCTTTTGGAAGACCCGAATGGGGATCTTCCTTATTTCAATGGATTTTGAACTTTAGAATCTTGTCAAAAATGGATTTTCGAATTCTTCTCTTCCAATGATCGATTGGAATGAATTGGAGAAAAAGACTTTCGCTCTTAATGCAAAGGCTATGAATGCCTTATTTTGTGCGCTTGATAAAAATGAGTTCAATCGTGTTTCGGTTTGTGAAACTATGTTTGATATTTGGCATACATTCGAAGTGACTCATGAAGGCACAAGTAGAGTGAAAGAGTCAAAAATCAATCTTTTGATACATTCTTTTGAACTTTTCTGAATGAAACCGAGCAAGACTATTGGTGACATGTACACCCGTTTCACGGATGTCGTCAATGGTCTAAAAGGACTCGGACAAAAGCTTTTCAGATTTTGAGCTCGTAAATAAGATTCTAAGATCCCTTCCTAAGAGTTGGGACTCTAAAGTCACTGCTATTCAAGAGGCTAAAGATTTAAACAACTTCCCTCTTGAAGAACTAATCGGGTCATTAATGACCTATAAAATGACTTGCAAGGCTCATGAAGAGCAAGAAGACATCCTTCCAAAGAATAGGAAGGATATGACACTTAGAACTTTAGATGACCACTTGAGAGAAAACTCAAGTGATGAGGACTGTGATGATGACTTGACACTTCTAACAAGGAAATTCAAAAAATTCATTAAGAGAAACAAGTTTAAAAGTGACACAAAAAATAAACTTGAATGCAAAAAGGACCAAGTTATTTGCTACGAGTGCAAAAAGCCGGGACATTACAAAAGTGATTGTCCCCAAGCCAAGAAGAGAACATCAAAGAAGAAGGCGCTCAAAGCAACGTGGGATGACTCGAGCGAGTCTGAAAAAGAGGAGTCCAACACCGAGTATATTTCTCATTACACCTTAATGGCCATCAGAGAAAAGGTAACAAATTTAATTGATGCAGATTTATCATTTGATGAATTATTAAATGCCTTCCATGACTTATTTGATGAATGTAAAACTATTAGAAGAAAATATAAATTATTAAAAAATAAGCATAATAATCTTGTTAGTAATTTTAATAAATTAAAAACTAAATATCATTATAGTTTAGCTCAATATGAAAAATGTCATGATCTAGAAACTCTCCAAAAGGAAAACTTGCTACTTAAGGACACCTTGAAGAAATTCGAGGTTGGTAGCAAGTCTTTAAACATGATAATTACAAACAAGGGTCACGTTCCCAAAAGAAGTGGAATCGGATTTGTGAGAAGTCCTCACCAAAATCCAACCATCTTCATAAAAGGCCCCATCTTACATGTTCGACACCAAAGCAAATGCAACTTTTGTTGCAAATATGGACACAAAACGTATCAATGTCCATTCAAGAAAATTAGCCCGAACAAATTAATTTGGGTTCCTAAAGGAACCATGATAAACTCTATGCAACATGATAAATGTTAGGATCGGAGCGGCACTAAGAGGGGGGGGGGGTGAATTAGTGCAGCGGATTAAAACTTCGGTTTTAGAAAAATCTTTCATACGATAAGAACGGAACTTGAAAAGCTTAACTTGAAAGCGTATTCTTAAAGTTGCGCAGCAAAGGTAATAAGGAACTAAAGCATGTAAGAAGGTTTGCAGTAATGTAAACAACAATAATGAAATGCAAACCAGAGATTACGATAATTTTAGAGTGGTTCAGTCAAATGACCTACATCCACTTGCGAGGCCCCTCTTCGATGAGGCTCCCACCTTCCACTAGCAAATCTTTTGAAATGGAAGGGTAAATACCCCTCTTACAACCTTTTACAAATAGTTCAACCTCTTACAAATTTTCAATAAGAAAGAAGGAGGAGAACTCTCTAGCAAATTGAAAACAAGACTTGCTAAGACTTTCTAAGACTTTTCTCTCAATCAAAATGCTTCTCAAAAGTTGTAATCTCAGCTGAGATTTGAGGGGTATTTATAGGCCTCAAGAGGATTCAAATTTGGGCTCCAAAATTTGGGCTCCAAATTTTGAATTCTCTTTGGGTTCCCGATGCTGGCAGTGCCACCACCCAGCCAAGCGGTGCCACCACCCAGCGCTCGGGTGCTGGACGGTGCAACCGCCCAGCCCAGGAGGTGTCACCGCCCAGCTCTCGGGTGCTGGGCGGTGCCACCGCCTAGCTCTCCGGTTCGCTGGTTTGGCTTAGTTTTAGCCCAAACCAAATCTGACTTTGGGCCCAGTTGGCCCCTAACCAAGATATAGGATTATCTCTTAATCCTAATCCTAATTACAAGTGAACTACATAACCAAAACACATCCTAAGCAAGTTTTCAACCACGAACGTCGAGTCTTGTTCCGGCGAGCTTTCCGACGAACTTTCTTCCGACGGACTCCCATCAAGCTTCCGAACTTGTGATGACTTTAACGAGTAGCCGAGCCTTCTCGGTGATCTCCGTGAACCTCCGACAATCTCTTTGGCGAACTTTCGAAAATTCCGACAGGTTCCTGATTTCTTCTCGATTGGTTCCGGCAGCATCTCCGACGATTCTTCGGACTCTTAAACGTCCATCGAACTTGACTCCGGTATCATTGCTTTATGTTTTCTAGTTATCGTAGTTAATCCTGCACACTTAACTCAATAATATGGATTAGATCAATTAACCCACTAATTGATTATATCATCAAAATCCGAGATTCAACAATCTCCCCCTTTTTTATGATGACAATCAATTGATGACGGAGTTAAACAAAACTCCCCTTGTCTATATGCCATATTATGAGAAGATAAAAAAACACTTGAATTCCATCCCATTGGATTCAAGCATAACCCGATAAGTTCTAACCGTAGAGCTTATCGTACGATAAGAATGGAACTTGAAAAGCTTAACTTGAAAGCGTATTCTTAAAGTTGCGCAGCAAAGGTAATAAGGAACTAAAGCATATAAGAAGGTTTGCAGTAATGTAAACAACAATAATGAAATACAAACCAGAGATTACGTCGATTTTAGAGTGGTTCGGTCAAATGACCTACATCCACTTGCGAGGCCCCTCTTCGATGAGGCTCCCACCTTCCACTAGCAAATCTCTTGAAATGGAAGGGTAAATACCCCTCTTACAACCTTTTACAAACAGTTCAACCTATTACAAATTTTCAATAAGAAAGAAGGAGGAGAACTGTCTAGCAAATTGAAAACAAGACTTGCTAAGACTTTCTAAGACTTTTCTCTCAATCAAAATGCTTCTCAAAAGTTGTAAGCTCTGTTGAGATTTGAGGGGTATTTATAGGCCTCAAGAGGATTCAAATTTGGGCTCCAAAATTTGGGCTCCAAAATTTGAATTCTCTTTGGGTTCCCGATGCTAGCGGTGCCACCGCCCAGCGCTCGGGTGCTGGACAGTGCAACTGCCCAGCCCAGGAGGTGTCACCGCCCAGCCAGGCGGTGCCACCGCCTGGCTCTCTGGTTCGCTGGTTTGGCTTAGTTTTAGCCCAAACCAAATATGACTTTGGGCCCAGTTGGCCCCTAACCAAGATATAGGATTATCTCTTAATCCTAATCCTAATTACAAGTGAACTACATAACAAAAAACACATCCTAAGCAAGTTTTCAACCGCGAACGTCGAGTCTTGTTCCGGCGAGCTTTCCGACGAACTTTCTTCCGACGGACTGCCATCAAGCTCCCGAACTTGTGATGACTTTAACGAGTAGCCGAGCCTTCTCGGTGATCTCCGTGAACCTTCGACAATCTCTTCGGCGAACTTCCAAAAATTCTGACAGGTTCCCGATTTCTTCTCGGTTGGTTCCGGCAGCATCTCCGACGATTCTTCGGACTCTTAAACGTCCATCGAACTTGACTCCGGTATCCTTGCTTTATGTTTTCTGGTTATCGTAGTTAATCCTACACACTTAACTCAATAATATGGATTAGATCGATTAACCCACCAATTGATTATATCATCAAAATTCGAGATTCAACAATAAACAATGTAGATCAGTTTTTGAAGCACCCAAAAGCAAATGGGTACCTAAAAATTATCTTTTCTTGTAGAGACATACACCATCACAGGCTAGGAGCAAGAGATGGTACCTTGATAGTGGATTCTCAAGGCATATGACTAGAGATCCATCTCAATTCTCTAAGCTCACTAGTATAGGCGAAGGCTATGTCACCTTCGGAGACAACAACAAGGGTAAAATCATTGGCAAAAAAATCATAGGAAACAAATCCAACTTCTTTATTGAAGATGTTTTGTTAGTTGATGGTTTAAAACATAACCTCTTGAGCATTAATCAATTATGTGATAAAGGATATATTGTCAAATTCGAATATAATGTTTGCATCCTTGAAAAACTACACAAAAACACATCTATGATTGCATTAAAACAGAATAACGTATACACCATTGACATCAATGATCTTTGCAATGAAATGTGTTTCTCGGTTTTGAATGAGGATGCTTGGCTTTGGCATAGGAGGTTAGGTCATGCTAACATGAAACAAATCACTCAAATATCATTCAAAGAACTTGTACGAGGAATTCCTCATATCAAGTTCATCAAAGATAATGTGTGTGATGCTTATCAATTAGGAAAATAAATTAAGGGTAGTTTCAAATCTAAGAATCAAATAAGCACCTTTAGGCCCTTACAATTAATCCATATGGACTTGTTCGGACCAATCTCTACATCAAGCCGAGGAGGTATCAAATATGCTTTCGTCATTGTAGATGACTATAGTAGATACACATGGACTTATTTCTTGAAACACAAAAATGAATGCTTTAGATATTTCACTAAGTTTTGTAAACTTATTCAAAATGAAAAGGGTTTTATGATTTCATCAATTCGAAGTGATCATGGTGGTGAATTTCAAAACCATGATTTCCAAGAATTTTGTGAATCTAATGGATACAACCACAACTTCTCTACTCCGAGAAATCCTCAACAAAATGGAGTAGTAGAAAGAAAGAATAGAAATTTACAAGAAATGGCAAGAACCATGTTGAATGAATATAGCCTACCCAAATACTTTTGGGCCGAAGCCGTAAACACTATATGCTATATTTTAAATGGAGTTCTAGTAAGACGCTTACTCTCCAAAACTCCCTATGAGTTGTGGAATAATAAAAAACCCAATGTTTCATATTTTAAAGTTTTTGGGAGTAAGTGTTTTATCTTGAATGAAAAAGATGCCTTAGGAAAATTTGATGCTAAATCCGATGAAGGAATTTTTCTTGGTTATTCTTCGGTTTCTAAAGCTTTTCGTATCTTCAATAAAAGAACTTTAATTATAGAAGAATCCATTCATGTTGTTTTCAATGAGATTTTCGAAATCAAGAAAAATGATTTTGATGATGATGTAAATTTCGATTCTTTGAATTTAAATGAAACCTCTTCTCCAACTAGCAACTTGGATGCATCCACTTCCGAAACACCCTTGCCCAAGGATTGGAAGTATGTAGATGCTAATTCTAAGGAGCTAATCCTAGGAGACACATCTAAGGGGGTTCAAACACGTTCTTCTCTTCAAAATTTTTGTGTCAATGCCGCTTTTCTCTCCCAAATTGAACCTAAATGTATTGACGAAGCCATGAAAGATGATTCATGGATTATCGCAATGCAAGATGAGTTAAATCAATTTGAGAGAAATGAGGTGTGGAAGCTTGTTCCTAGGCCAAATAACCATTTAGTTATTGGTACTAAATGGGTCTTTAGAAACAAGCAAGATGAATATGGTATCGTGGTTAGAAACAATGTTAGATTAGTGGCCAAAGGTTTCAACTAAGAAGAAGGTATCGATTACGAAGAAACCTTCGCTCCTGTGGCTAGATTAGAAGCTATAAGGATGCTCCTTGCCTATGCTAGTAATAATAATTTTAAGTTGTTACAAATGAATGTCAAAAGCGCTTTTCTTAATGGCTTTATTTCTGAAGAAGTTTATGTTGAACAACCTCTTGGATTTGAAAATAATAGCCTCCCTAATCATGTATTTAAATTAACTAAAGCTCTCTATGGTTTAAAACAAGCCTCAAGGGCTTGGTATGATAGACTTAGTACTTTTCTTATTGAAAATAATTTCACAAAAGGCAAGGTCGATACTACATTGTTTATCAAAAATTTTGAAAATAATTTTCTCATTGTTCATATTTATGTTGATAACATTATCTTCGGGTCTACGAATGAATCTTTTTGTGAATCTTTTGCTAAAACCATAAGTCTCGAATTTGAAATGAGTTTAATGGGAGAATTAACCTTTTTCTTAGGCTCACAAATTTAGCAACTAAGCAATGACATCTTTATTAGTCAAACTAAATATACCTTAGATCTGCTAAAAAGATTTAATATGAATAGCTCAAAAGCTATTAACACTCCTATGAGCACCTCCACTAAGTTAGAAGCTGATGAAAGTGGAGAAAGCTTCTATCAAAAAACTTATAGGGGTATGATAGGAAGTTTACAACTAGACCAGATATCAAGTTCAGTGTAGGACTTTGTGCTAGGTTTCAATCGAGCCCTAAGATATCTCATTTTAAAGTGGTTAAAAGAATACTTAGATATCTTAAAGGTACCACAAATCTAGGATTATGGTATCCAAAATCTGAGAATTTTGAGTTAATTGCGTATGCTGATGCGGACTTTGCTGGGTGTAGATTAGATAGAAAAAGCACATCAGGATCATGTCAATTTTTGGGACATTCCCTTGTTTCCTAGTCATCTAAGAAACAAAACTCGGTTGCACTATCAACAACCGAAGCTGAGTATATTGCAGCTAGTGTATGCTGTGCACAAGTTGTGTGGATGAAAAACACCTTAGAAGATTATATGTTTAACAAATGTGATAATACAAGTGCAATATGTTTAAAAAGAATCTCATTCAACACTCAAGAATAAAACATATTGATATTAGACATTACTTCATACGAGATCATGTCACTAATCATAATGTAATCATAGAGTTCATTGATACTAAGCATCAACTTGCTGATATTTTTACAAAACCTCTAAGCGAAGAACAATTTGATTTCATTAGAAGAGAATTAGGAATGTTAATGTGTCCGAATGCATAAACTTGTTAAAATTATTTTTCGGACTTTATTGATTGAATGATCAAATCACTTGATTGCCATTACATGCTTAAAATAACATGTTGGAAATTAATACAAAAATTTCTATAACAATGAGCATGTTTTGTCTTCATGATTGCATTTGAAAATCTATAGTATAGTCTTGTCCGAATGCATGAAAGTGTTAATTTCATTTTTGGATTCTCTTAACAAGTGTTAATCTCATTTTCGGATCTTCTTGATCCTAACAATCGGATTTTCTCGATACATTATTCTCTTCTGGACTTAATAAACATATGTCATATCGAGTTTGATTCTCATCAATGATTTTTGACATATGAAATCAACTAGCAAATACATCTCTCATACACTTATCATGTGAAAAATATTTTTTGAGAAATGGATTTGATCAAATGATTCCTATTTGTAAATTCCTTCTTGAAATATGGATGTTAGTGTTATTACTTGCAAGGATTTATTTCACATACATATCTTGATCCTTGTAAAAATGGAGTATGATTTAATCTCTCATCGATTTTAACTTCATTCA
Organism: Musa acuminata AAA Group; assembly: GCF_036884655.1. Taxonomy (NCBI): domain Eukaryota; kingdom Viridiplantae; phylum Streptophyta; class Magnoliopsida; order Zingiberales; family Musaceae; genus Musa; species Musa acuminata. Next base: position 32,159,974 of record NC_088349.1, on the reverse strand, counting down.
AAGTAAACTCACAAATAGCTAGTATCACAAATAGCTTTCCTCCTTCATGCAAAAAGATAATAACAAATAAAAAGGAAGAAGTATTCAAAGCTATCTCCATGTCATGTTTTCCTTGAGATGTTTTCATAATTGGTATCCTATCACTCACTGTTGGAAAATGACATGAACCTAGTTATGGCATGAATAAATACCGCACTAATGCTTAAAATTTGTTTATATCGTTCTCCTTTTTGTTAATGACAAAAGGGGAGAGATATATGAATTGATGCTATGAGTATTGATGCTATCATTATGCAATCGAAAATATATGAATTGATGATAACTATGAATGCCATATTTGCATTATGCCATGTTTGCATCATGTTAAGATATCAAGAACTTGCATCGTAATTTTACGTGTTGATATCTTACCATGTGATGAAATGCTACGATTGCTAAACACTTGAAATGTTTGCTTTACGTTAAGATATCAAAAGCTTAAAATGTAAATTTACATGTTGATATCTTATGTTGAACTGCTACCATCATTCATATTTGAAATGTAAAACTTGAGAATGGATGTCAAGTCTTAACATCATTTTCAGTAAGATACATCATGATAGGAATCATGATGGGAGTAATTGATAACATTAAGAGTTCTTAACTTATCAATAAGTCTATTGAATTCAAAGGCCATGAATTCAAGAATGACTTATCTCAAGTATGGCATATAGATAGGGGGAGTTAAGGTTAACTCCATTATCAATTGATTGTCATCATCAAAAAGGGGGAGATTGTTGAATCTCGATTTTTGATGATGAAGTAAATTGTTATTTGTTATCTAATCCATATGTTGAGATAAGCGTGCATGATTAACTACGTTAAAAGTAAGACATGCAGTAGGAGTTGCGCCGGAGTCAAGACTATGATCACGTTGGGAGTTCGAGAGTTCGACGGTAGTCCGGACGATCGCTGGAGGTTCTACGAGAACAAATCCGAGAAGTCTAGGAACTTGCTAAAAGAAGCTTGTCGGAACTCGCAAAGTGGATCGTTGCAAGTCCAGGAGTTTGCCGGAAGTCCGTCGGAGCATTGCCGAAGGTTCGTCGGAAGTTCGTCGGAAGCTCGCTTGAAGAAGCGACTGACGCACCAGAGCAAGTTGTAGTAAATGTCTTAAGAAATATCATAGTTAGCATGTAGATTAAGTTAGGAATGGGAGGTGATCCCATTAACTTAATCTGGGGGCAATTGGGCCCTTGACAGACCCAAATTAGGCTGAATGGATCAACCCATTCGGACCAGAATTCTTGCTAGGCGGTGGCACCACCTGGGCTCAGTCTCCGAGTGAGATTGGGCGGTGCAACCGCCCCTGACAAGCGGTGGAACCGCTTGAGCTCGGTCTCCAAGCTCTGCTAGGCGGTGCAACTGCCCCAGTCAGGCGATGGCACCGCCAGGGCTCAGTCTCCGAGCGAGACTGGGCGGTGCAACCGCCCTTGTCAGGCGGTGGCACCGCCTAGAGGCTCAGTCTCCGAGCTGCCAGGTGGTTGTACTGCCCCAATCAGGAGGTGGTACCGCTAGGACCTTGGAAATCCGGGAAAAGATATTTTTGAGCTCCAAATTCAAACTAGTTTGGGGCCTATATATACCCCACCCTTTCCTGCATGAAAGGGTACCGAAAATCCAATCTTACTCTGTGAATTTTAGAGCTCAAAAGTGTTGTAAAGGGTAGAAGTTCTCCTCCCTCTTTTTCCAAGTTTTGATCTTTCAAGAGAGGAGAGAAAAGTTTGTAAGGGTTGTCTCCTAAGCCCGTCAAAAGGAGTGAAACTGTAAAAGGGTGGTTGGCCTTCGCCTATTGAAGGAAGGCCTTTAGTGGACGTCGGTGACCTCATTGGTGGAGGAAGCCAAAAGTGGATGTAGGTCAAGATTGACCGAACCACTCTAAATCTCGGTTTGCATTTAGTTTGAGCATCTTATCTTTACTGCAAACCTCCTTAGTAGCTTACTGTCTTCTGCTCATTTACGAACGTGTTTCATAGTTAAGTATTTTCCGAATCGACGTTAAGACGAAAATCGGTTTTATCATATGAACATCATATTTTAGTTTGCGCTTACATTCTGATTTCTATCTTAACTGCAAACTGCCTTCCTTACTTTACTTCAAATATGTTTATGTAATCGTTTAAAGTTATTATCTACACGAAACGACTTTCACGTCGGAATCGGATTTCAACGTACGAACACAGTTTTAATCGTCGAAAGTTTTCCGCTGCACTAATTCACTCCCCCCCCCCCCCCCCCCCCCGCCTCTTAGTGCTCTTGATCCTAACACTCGCCAGAAGAAGCGATTGATGCACCGGAGCAAGTTACAGTATTAATGTCTTAAATATTATAGTTAGCATGTAGATTAAGTTAGGAATGGAAGGTGATCTCATTAACTTAATCTGGGGGCAATTGGGCCCTTGATAGGCCCAAATTGGGCCGAATGGATCAGCCCATTCGGACCCAGAATTCCTGGCCGGTGGTGGCACCGTCCAGGAGACTTGGTCTCCCAGGAATTATGGGCGGTAGTATCGCCCCTGTTAGGCGGTGGTATCGCCGGTAGTTATTATTGCCAACGGTGGTACCGCCCTTGTAAAGTGGTGGTACCACCTGAGCTCGATCTCTGAGTGATGTCAGGCGGTAGTACCGCCAAGACTGAGCGATAGTACTACTCAGTGAGAGATGACTGGGCGGTAGTACCGCCCAGTTATGGCGGTAGTACCGCCAGGATCCCGAAAACCCGGGAGATGACACTTTTCAGCTCCAATTTCAAACTGATTGGGGCCTATATTAACCCCACCCTTTCTGCATGAAAGGGCAACCGAAAGCTAGATCTTACTCTGTGATTTTAGAGCTCAAAAGTGTTTTAAAGGTCAAAAGTTTCCTCCATCTTTTCTTCCAAGTTTTGATCATTCAAGAGAGGATTGAAAATTCTATAAGGGTTATCTCCTAATGTAACATCCCTCATTTTTGAAAATTTATAAAGACTTATTTATAAATATAATGATTTTTTTATCTATCATCAAAAATGCTTATATAGTACTTTAATAGTTCGGTTTATTATATCAATATTAAATTATATGGAGAACTTGTGGCATTAGCAAGCATGAGCCACTTGCATTTATTCTAAAGTTGACACCTAAACCTCCATGCATACTTGCCACCTCACTATTTTAGCATGAGTCAAACTTAAGTAATTTAAGGAAAACTTTGCAGCGAATAGAAGGAGAAGAGAAAGAGAAAGAATTGAAGAAGAAGAAGAAGAAGTTTTATCTTGGCTTAAGGCTTTGCATCAATTCCCTCACATTTAGGAATCAAAACTTTTTAAGGCAAGTATTCCAACCCACCGTAGAGATAAATTTTGATCCTTGTTTTCACCTTGATTTTGAGAAAATTGGAAGATTGTGGCTGCATGTAAGATATCCATGCCGTTTATACATCAAATGTTGAATCTGGAATTTTTCATATTTTGACCTTTCAGTACTCGTGTGGCCATAACTTTTTGTACCAAATTCAGATTGAGGGAAAACTTCCTTCATATGAAAGGAGACTTATAGAGCTTTCATTTGATTAAAAAATGAATATTTTGGAGTAAATTTACCTATCTAAACATATGAATGAAAAGACCTAATGTATTTGGTAAAATAGATACTATGGCTTCTGACCTTCTGTTACTAAATTACTCATAACTCTCTAGAAAAAATTCTAAATTATGCAAAACATAGTTCTTTGGAAACTAGATTCGCATATCTTTCTTTTGACACCTAATTTGGAAATTTTGAAGTATGTTTTCCTTGTGAAATATCTGTTTAAACTGACTCTATCAATTCTGCAAAACAGAGATGATCAATTCTGACCTTCTATTACTAAATTGCTCATAACTTTCTAGTGAAAATTATGAATAATACAAAACTTGTTCTTTGGAAACTAGATTTGTATATCTTTCTTTCGACACTACATTAGTAATTTTAAAATATGTTTGCCTTCTAAAACATCTGTTTAAATTGATTCTATCAATTCTGCAAAACAGAGATGATTAATTCTGATCTTCCTTTACTCTATTTGTTGTAACTTCCTATTTTTTGTTCATCTGAAAATAGATTGATATAGCTTTCCAATGACATCTATTTTTAGTGAATTAGAGCATGCTTGGTCCCACAAACAATTCAGGAAATGTAGCATTCAAATTCTGCCAGAATTGAAAACTTTGTTGAGTTTTGCCTATTCAAGTTTCATTCTATTGGAAATTTGATTTCTGCTAAATTCTTCTTCAATTGAGCTTTATATTAGTCCTTTGAAATTCTTGTATTGTGCATCCTAAAATTGTTGTATGTCTGAAATTTATTATGTAATGCTTCGTTTGCATTTCCTTGTTTGATAAAGGCACACGCATATTTCCGTTGTTCTGCATGTGCTTCCGATATTTGCTAATGTTATTGTTCATACTACCCTTTTGTACTCTGGTGTCTTATGGGATATTGTGAACCTTTGCTAGAATTGGTAAAGGGAGTTATGCATAGAGCCCGCTATGCTTTGTCGGCCCCATTGACTTCACTTGGGCGGATGGAGCTCCCAAACATGGGAGACTTATGCTTGGTGGTCATCTTGAAATGTATGTGGTCCTATAATGCCCTCTATGTTTTTGATATGATATCCAAAGCTTTGTTTATGAGTTAATATTTATGCTTTGGATAAAAATGGAATGCATGCTATATCAAAAATGACATACAAGCTTGTGTTTATTATTTGGTTCACTTGTTATACTTTGGAGTGTTTCTTATGTCATTATTATACTCCCAAACACTCTTACACCTTTGATATGCATCTAAATGCTTCATGTATCATTCGATACATGCCTAAATGCTTCTTTTGCCAATGAAATGCTATAATTTCCTTTCTCCTATTGTTATGTCTAACGCCTATTTTCGAATGAGGTAACCCTTTGTGATTTTTATATCAAATGAGATGATTTCAAATGAACACTGGTATTTCTGCTTTTGTTATCTTGATACTAAGCCTGCTTGAACTTCTTCTATCACCATAGATATGTTAATCGCTTGTTGAGCTCTTTATGCTCACCTCGTTACTATATATATTTTTCAGGGTAGCTTGTCACGTATTGAAAAGCTAGAATTGGGTTGAAGTAGTGAAAGGCTAGAATATTTTTCGGCTAATCTTTGTTGGTTGATAGATTTTTGTTATATAGTATACCTTACTTCTAATGTAATGTTAAGGATATGTTGATACTTATGTGTTATAAAAGTTTAAAGGACCGCTCATGTTTATGGAATGATAAGTTTAAGTTGTATAAGGATATGAACTCATGGTAAATAACTATTATTTTTGTAATTATATATATTTTTACGATTATGGATTTGTGTTGTGGTTGATGTTTAGTTGAGTTGCCTTTGGATTTTATGAATCTCTTAGTGAAGTGGAGTATGATTTATGAAACGTATAGGTTTATGAATTAAGAATATTGATTTGAATGGTTCTTAGTATCCTCAAATTGTTAAATTGGATCCTGGATTGAATTGATGATGAATTATAATATTATTGATTTTAGACAGGGTCACATCTCCTGAATGCGATAATTCGGGGGGGAGGGGGGGCGTAACAGAGGTAGTATCATAGCATGATTTGAGGATCACTGAAATATTTGATATGTTGACGTGCAAAATATATTGAGGTCTAGTGAAATATAGTGATTGGTAGAAATTTTCTTTGATGTCTTTTAGGAATCTAGGAGGACGAGGACATTTGGTTCTCTTACTTCATATGATTTTGATTAATTAAGTGAGATGAAAGGGGTGATCGGGGATATTGAATCAGAGTGGCGCAGCAGAAGCATAGTGCACCTAATCCATTGGTGGCAGAAAAATAGATGATGCGAATGGAAAAGATATTTGATGTACGAAATTGTTCCGATGATCAAAATATTTCTTTTGCCACCTTATATTGGAAGTAGAGGTTGATTATTAATGGGAATAATGAAAAGAATTTTCGGAGATCAGTGGCAAGAATGACAAGGACAACTATGATATCCACATTTAATATACTTGAGGAATGAAGTTGAAAAGGGATTGAAGTTGAATTTTCAAATTTCAAATGATGACCTATTGAGATTTGGGGATAGAATATGTGTTCCAAATGACCCAGATATCAAGAACCAAATCTTGAACGAATGTCACAATTCAAAGTACACCATGCATCCTAGTGGCACGAAAATGTATAGAGATCTTCAAAGTCATTATTGGTGGAAAGGCATAAAGAAGGATATTGCAATATACGTTTCAAGGTGTTTCACATGTCAGCAAATCAAAGCAGTACTCCAGAGACCTGGAGGTTTGTTACATCCCTTAGATATTCCTGAATGGAAATGGGAATGCATTATTATGGACTTCGTTTCAGGACTACCCAGAACCTCTAGAAAGCATGATGCTATTTGGGTCATTGTTGATAGGTTAACCAAATCTGCATATTTCTTACCAATCAATGTGACTTATTCTCTTGATAGGCTTGCAGATTTGTTTGTTGATGAAATAGTAAGCCTTCATGGTGTCCCAAAGGAGATCATCTCGGATAGAGACTCCAGATTTCTTTCTAGATTGTGGAGGAGATTACAAGATTCTATGGGCACCAAAGTAAAGTTTAGCACTATCTATCACCCTCAAACTGATGGTCAATCTGAAAAAACAATTCAAGTACTTGAGGATTTGCTTAGAGCCTACGTTATGGATTGGAGAGGTGAATGAGATAAAGATATTCCTCTTATTGAGTTCATTTACAATAATAGTTACCATTAGAGCATTCAGATGGCTCCTTATGAAACATTGTATGGGTGAAAGTGCAGAATGCCTATATGTTGGGAGGAAGTTGGTGATAGAAAGTTGTTAGTACCAGATAAAGTACAAGAGAATACTGAAAAGATTCAGGTTATCATAAAAAGGCTAAAGGCTGCTCAGAGTCGGCAAAAGAGCTATGCTAATAACAGAAGATGAGATATCATGTTCCAAGTAGGGGATTTTGTATTCCTAAAGGTCTCCCCTTCCAAAGGCGTTGTAAGATTTGGAAAGAAAGGAAAGTTAAACCTAAGGTTCATTGGACCTTTTGAGATCCTTAAAAGAATTGGCTCTGTCACTTACAAGATTGCATTGCCACCATCGATGTGTCATATCCATGATATATTTCACGTGTCAATGCTCAGAAAGTATATACTTGATCCCTCTCATATCATTGAGTATGAGCTGATTGTGATTGAGAAAGACTTGTTTTACAATGAAGAGTCCATTCGGATTATTGATAAAAAAGAGAAGATCTTAAGAAATAAAATCATTACTCTGATTAAAGTAATTTAAAAGCATCATTCTATGAATGAAATGACCTGAGAGCTAGAGGAAGAAATGGAAAAAAGCTTATCCTCATCTTTTCGCCGAAAGAGGTATGACAAATTTAGAGGACGAATTTTTCTTTTAAGGAGGGGAGAGTGTAACATCCCTCATTTTTGAAAATTTATAAGAACTTATTTGTAAATATGAGAATTTTTTTATCTATCATAAAAAATGCTTATATAGTACTTTAACAGTTCATTTTGTTATATCAATATTAAATTATATGGAGGACTTGTGGCATTAGCAAGGATGAGCTAATTGCATTTATTCTAAAGTTGACACCTAAACCTCCATGCATGCTTGCCACCTCACTATTTTAGCACGAGCCAAACTTAAGTAATTTAAGGCACAATTAAGGGAAACTTTACAGCCAACGTAACTTGAGAAGAGGAGAAGGAATTGAAGGAGAAGAGAAAGAGAAAGAATTGAAGAAGAAGTTTTATCTTGGCTTTAGGCTTTGCATCAATTCCCCCACATTTGGGAATCAAAACTTTTTAAGGCAAGTGTTCTAACCCATCCTAGAGATAAATTTTGATCCTTGTTTTCACCTTGATTTTGAGAAAATTGGAAGATTGTGGCTGCATGTAAGATATCCATGTCGTTTATACATCAAATGTTGAATCTGGAATTTTCCAGATTTTGACCTTTCAGTACTCGTGTGGCCATAACTTTTTGCACCAAATTCGGATTAAGGAAAAACCTCTTTCATATAGACTTATAGAGCTTTCATTTGATATAAAAAATTGAAAGATTTGGAGTAAATTTACCTATCCAAACATATGAATGAAAAGACATAATGTATTCGGTAAAATAGATACTATAGCTTTTAACCTTCTATTATAAAATTGCTCATAACTCTCTAGTAAAAATTCTAAATTATGCAAAGCTTAGTTCTTTGGAAACTAGATTCGCATATCTTTCTTTTGACACCTAATTTGGAAATTTTGAAGTATGTTTGCCTTCTGAAACATCTATTTAAATTGATTCTATCAATTCTGCAAAATATAGATGATCAATTCTAACCTTCTGTTACTAAATTGATCATAACTCTCTAGTGAAAATTCTGAATAATGCAAAATTAGTTCTTTGAAAACTAGATTCGTATATCTTTCTTTTGACATATATTTGAAAATTTTGAAGTATGTTTGCCTTCTAAAACATTTGTTTAAATTGATTATATCAATTTTGCAAAACATAGATGATCAATTCTGATCTTCCTTTACTCTATTTGTTATAACTTCCTATTTTTCGTTCATCTGAAAATAGATTAATATTGCTTTCCAATGACACCTATTTTTAGTGAATTGGAGCATGCTTGGTCACTCAAACAATTCAGGAAATGTACCATTCAAATTCTGCCAGAATTAAAAACTTTGTTGAGTTTTGCCTATTCAAGTTTCATCCTGTTGGAAATTTGATTTCTGCTAAATTCTTCTTCAATTGAGCTTTATATTAGTCCTTTGAAATTATTATATTGTTCATCCTGAAATTATTGTATGTCTGAAATTTATTATGTAATTCTTTGTTTGCATTTCCTTGTTTGATAAAGGCACACACATATTTCTGTTGTTCTGCATGTGCTTTCGATATGTGCCAATATTATTGTTCATACTACCCTTTTGTACTCTAGTGTCTTATGGGATATTGTGAACCTTTGCCAGACTTGGTAAAGGGAGTTATGCATGGAGCCCACGATGCTCTGCCGGCCCCATTGACTTCACTCAAACGTGGGTGGATGGAGCTCCCAAACGTGGGAGACTTTTGCTTGGTGGTCATCTTGAAATGGATGAATCACATTATGTATATGGTCCCATAGCACCCTCTATGTTTTTGATATGATATCCAAAGCTTTGCTTATGAGTTTATATTTATGCTTTGGATAAAAATGAAATGCATGCTACATCAAAAATGACATACAAGCTTGTGTTTATTATTTAGTTCACTTGTTATACTTTGGAGTGTTTCTTATGTCATTGTTATGCTCCCAAACACTCTTACACCTTCGATATGCACCTAAATGCTTCATGTGTCACTTGATACATGCCTAAATGCTTCTTTTGCCAATGAAATGCTCTAATTTCCTTTCTCCTATTGTTATGTCTAACGCCTATTTTCGAATGAGGTAACCCTTTGTGATTTTTATATCAAATGAGATGATTTCAAATGAACACTGGTATTTCTAGTTATGTTATCTTGAGGGATTATGTTGGCATTGCGACGAGTCATAGAGCCGTGAGCATCGTTGTAGTAAAGGGAGACTTCTTATGATTGAACTAGTAGAAGAAGAGGTCATTGAATATCTAGAAGAGAGCCTTAAACATGAAGAAGAAGATGCAAAAGAAGAGCCACAACCGACTGAAGTTATGGTACATGCATTGTAAGGAATGGGGTTGGCACTAAAAGGGAGGTTGAATTAGTGTAGCGATAAAATCGTCTTCAAAAAGCCTTTCATTTCGATAAAACCGTTAATGTTGAAAATCAATCTCGAAAAGTGTTTAACTTTAAAACGTTTACAAGAATGTAATGAGCAAGTGAAGTAAGTAAATTAGTTTGCAATGCTAGAATTAAAAGCAGAACAAGAATGCAAACTGATTTATAGTGGTTCGGTCGTCGTGACCTACATCCACTCCACCGATTCCTGTTCCGTTGAGGCCACCGGCATCCACTATCGATCTTCCTTTAATAGGTGAATATCAACCGCCTTCTTACATCACTCTTCTCCTTTTACTGGGTATAGGAGACTGTTAGGATCGGAGCGGCACTAAGAGGGGGGGGGTGAATTAGTGCAGCGGTAAAGTGTGATAAACTTTTGACGATTTAAACACTTTCGAAAACTTCATACGATAAAAGTAACGTTTTCGTTTGAAACCGTTTCGATTGCGTTTTAACTTGAAGATATAAGTAAGACGGAGACAAAGAAGTAGAGCATTAAAATGCAAATGGTTTGGAGTAATGTAAATGACAATAAGTAAATGCAAACTAGAGATCACGCCGATTTTACAATGGTTCGGTCAAATGACCTACATCCACTTGCGAGGCCCCTCTTCGATGAGGCTCCCACCTTCTACTAGCGAATCTCTTGAAGGGGAAGGGTAAATACCCCTCTTATAACTTTTTACAAGCGGTTCACTCTCTTACAGATTTTCAGCAAGAAAGGAGGTGAACACTAGCAAATTGAAAACAAGACTAGCAAAGACTTTTCTAAGAACTTTCTTTCAAACAATTGCTGCTCAAAAAGTTGTAATCTCAGTTGAGATTTGAGGGGTATTTATAGGCCTCAAGAGGATTCAAATTTGGGTTCCAAAATTTGAATTCTCTTTGGGTTCCCGATGCTGGCGGTGCCACCGCCTGTCACTGTCAGACATTGACAGTGCTGGGCGGTGCCACCGCCAAACCCTTCGGTTCACTTGTTGCGCTACAAATTTAGCCCAAACCAAGTCTAATTTTGGGCCTAGTTGGCCCCTAACCAGGATATAGGATTATCTCTTAATCCTAATCTTAATTACAAGTGAACTACATAACAAAAAAAAACATCCTAAACAAGTTTTCAACCGCGAACGTCGAGTCTTGTTCCGACGAGCTTTCCGACGAATCTTCTTCCGACGGACTCCCAGCAAGCTCCCGAACTTGTGATGACTTTAATGAGTAGCCGAGCCTTCTCGGTGATCTCTGTGAACCTCTGACGATCTCTTCGGCGAACTTCCGAAAATTTCGACAGGTTCCCGATTTCTTCTCGGTTGGTTCCGGCAGCATCTCCGACGATTCTTCGGACTCTTAAATGTCCATCGAACTTGACTCCGGTATTCTTGCTTTGTGTTTTCTGGTTATCGTAGTTAATCCTGCACACTTAATTCAATAATATGGATTAGATCAATTAACCCATCAATTGATTTTATCATCAAAATACGAGATTCAACAGAGACAACCCTTACAAGCACTCACACTCGTCCTAAACAGAAATCTAAGATTAGATCGAGAGGAGGGATTTCTCAAGTGATTGCAACAGCATTTCTTCACTTTTAAACTCTCTATGCTTATTTCCTTTAACTAGGAATGCGAGAGGTATTTATAGGCTTCAAGTTGATTCAAACTTGGAGCCTAAAAATATCACATCTCGGGTTTCCCGAGCATAGGCGGTACCACCACTTGCATTGGGCAATACCACCACCAGTGTCAGTCTGACACTGACACTACACTAGGTGGTACCACTGCCTCACACTAGGTGGTACCACCGCCCAGATTGGTGGTACCACTGCCTGCAGCCTCTCGGAGGCTGTGTCTGGGCGGTACCATGACCCAGACCAGCGGTACCACTGCTTGACACAGTCTTAGAGATTGTACCACGACGGTGTCACCTCTTGGGGCACTATTTGGTCCTCTCATTGGGCCTAATACGGTCCTTACATGGGCCCAACTGGCCCCTAATTGGGTTAGCCCAAATCCAAATCTAATTACATGCTAACTATGTTTCCTAAGACATATTCTAAGCTAAACAAGTCCGTAAGTCTAGTTTCTTCCGGCGAGCTTCCGGCGATCTTCCGACGATCTTCCGATGAACTCTCGGTAATGTTCTAGCGAACTCCCGACAAGCTCCTGGACTTCACGATGATCTTCTTGGCGAGTTCCGATGAGCTTCTTTGGCAAGCTCCGAGACTTCTCGGCTGGTTCCTGCAGAACTTCCGACGAACGTCCGGACTTTCGACAAACTCTCGAACTCCCAATGAAATCACATCCTTAACTCCGAGACTTCATTTTGCTTCATACCTTGCTATCGTAGTTAATCCTACACATGTAAAACACACTTCGATCTAGACAATTAATACTAACCATTAATCATGTTGTCCAGCATGTCATTGGTCCCTCGACGCTTCGTCCGATTCTTCGGCGTATCGTCCTCTTTTGCGACCTATTGCCTAATAGGCCAGTTGACTCCGCAACTCTAATATCCTTGGCATAATATCCGCTCTTCTCAGCCCGATGCTCGAATCCATGGCCCGAAGTCTTTTGTCGATACGTCGACCGATCCTCCGGCCCGACGTCTAATCTTCTAACATGTTTTCCCCCAGCCCAACATGATTCTTCCTGCTTTAATTATCTCATCCTAATCGAAGCATCCTGTGTCACTCAAAATATATATAAAAACATAAATACTTATTAATTGGTTTCATCATCAAAATTCGAGATTCAACAATCTCCTCCTTTTTTATGATGACAACCAATCGATGACGGAGTTAATCTTAACTCCCAGAGTTGGAGAATAGAAGTCCTATAAATAGTCATGTATTCATCCTCTTTTCTCAAGCAATAGATGAATCTTTTCTACAGCCTTTGAGCAGCAACTTGGAGGAAGAAACCCCTATAGAGTTTCAAGGAGGTTGATCCCCTAAAGAGATCAACCCCAATCTTAGAATATGCAAGGGTTCTAACACTTGGTATCATAGTAGCATTTTTGGCATCTCATTGCACTTCTACAGCCATCCATCAGCACTCCACAGCTGCCCAAAGTAATTCCCACAATTGCTTAAAACATCATCGCCGAATTCCACCGTCATCTCCACCACCGCGGATCATCCTTTGATCTCCCCGTGAATTGCAATAGGTTCTGGTTTCCTACCTTATTGCTGCTATAATTTAGTTATCCTTATTCAAAAATCTAGCCATCCATTAGCCCTCCATAGTCGCCTAAAGCAATTCCCACAATTACCTAAAAGATCATCACCGAATTCCGTCATCATCTCTAACATCGCGGATCATTCTTTGATCTCCCCGTGAATTACAACAGGTTCTAGTTTCCTACCTTCTGGCTGTTGCAATTTAGTTATTCTTATTCAAAAATCTAAAAAATTATTCATATATTACTGCATAAACTTTTCGTCGTAAAGTTTTTATCTCTACGGCGAAAGATGCACTATAGAATTCCGACCGCATAGCACAGTTTGTTTGATTTTGCTACTACGTTTTTCTATCCAAATCTCTAAGAAATTTTTATAATAGCTTTAACACTTCCTAACAACAGATTTTCCTTTGATTTTGTCAAAAAATTCTAATATAAACTAGTGATCTTTTACGTCCAATCTACTAGATGCACTATAGAATTCCAACTGCATAGCATAGTTTGTTTGATCTTGCTACTATGTTTTTCCTATCCAAATCTCTATGAAATTTTTACGATAGCTTTGATACTTCCTAATAGCATATTTCCATTTAGTTTTGTCAAAAAATTCTCAATAAACTACTGACCTTTTATGTCCAAACTGCTACACTTTAGACGTAAAAATCTGTTGCAGTACCTTTCCGTGATCCTTAATTTTTCTGAACCTTCCACCACCCCATGCCATTAACCCATCAATAGAAAAAAGACAAGGACATCTCTGATATATAGGCATATGCTATAGCTTCTCAAGATCCAATTGATGTCAAATTTGAAGCATGGGAATCTCGAATTGAATCATAGCTTGAATCGTGTTTGGAGGACAAATTACGCGCTTTGTTTACAGAATTCAGAATTGGACAACCACTGAGTCTAACCAAGTCTCAATAAGGAGAGAGTTTAGAGAGACCTCCAAAGGAGGGACAGCCCTTGGACATGCTTCAGCCACGTATGAGGGTGGACTTCCCGTGATGGGAAGGAGACCCAACAGGGTGGATTTCGTGCGCTGAATGTTACTTTCGCTACTACCGAACGTTGGATGATGTTATGGTGGTAATTGTTGTCATCTACCTTAAAGGAGATACTATTCAATAGTATAATTGGTTGGAATACATTCATGGGGCTCCGACATGGAATCGATTTAAGAACACACTACTGAATCGTTTCGGACCTACAGAGTATGAAAATATCGATGGCCAACTCACAAAGATTCGACAAACCTCTACGATTCAAGAGTACCAAACCGGGTTTGAGAAGCTATTGTAACATCCCTCATTTTTTAAAATTTTATAAGGGCCTATTTGTAATATAGGGACCCAAATGTATATATTAGAAATATAATATGATTTGTGAAAGATTTTCATTTAAAGTAAAGAAAAAAAAATAGTGGACATGTGTCGCTAGCTAACCTAATGGTGCCACCTATGTTTGCTCTAAGGATGACACCTAGCCCTTTTCATGCATACTTGCCACCTTGCAACATTACAACCCTTGTGTTAGCCAAAAGTAATTAAATGAGAGATTAAAGGAAAGCTTAAGAAGCTGCAGCCAATGTTGTTTAGAGATGAGAAGGAAAGAAGAAGAAGAGGAAGCTTTGCTTGAGGTTTTGTATAAACTCTGATTTAGGCAAAATCTAATTCATTTGAAAGTAGACTTAAAGATCTTTATTTTGATACTGAGATTGAATGATTTGGAGTTTAAATGCCTATTCAGACTTCTATTTTAATTAACCCTTCATATTTTGTAAAATAGGGTCTGTAATTTCTGATCACTTGTTGCTTAACTACTTATAACATTCTTCTGGGAACTCAAATTCATGCAAAGTATGATTTATTGGAAACTAGACTAATAAAGTTTTCTGTAAATATCTGATTTGAATGATTTGGAGCACAATTACCAATTGAATCATCTGTTCAAATCAACTCTGTAAATTCTGCAAAACAGAGATAATGTTCTCTGACCTTTAGTTACTAAATTATTTATAACTCCTTGCTGGAAACTCTAATTCATACAAAACTTGAGTTACATAAAATTAGATTGACATAGCTATCGAATGACATCCATTTTGTATAAATTAGAATATAAGTGGTAATCCAAATAATTCATACAATCTACCTCTCAAATTCTGCTAGAATCAAGCTTTGGTCGATTTTGCCTCTTATTGTTTCTTCTCTTTGGAAATTGATTTCAGCAAAAACCCTTATTTCAGTTGAGCTTTATATTATTGCCTTGAATTCTTATATGCTTTTATCCTTCAATTATTTGTACACCTGCAGCTATCATGTAGAGTTCATGTTTGCATCGCAATGATTCGTATAGGCACATGCATTCCGTTGTTCCGCATATGTTTCCGATACATACCAACCTTATTATTCGTAATGCCTTTTTGTACTCTGGTATTTGTGGGATTGTTTGGACCTTTGCTAGAAATGGTAAAGGAATTATTTGGACCTTTGCTAGAAATAGTAAAGAGATTGTCTGGACCTTTGCTAGAAATGGTAAAGGGTATGTGCTTAGAGCCCACGATGCTCTAGATTATGTTTAAGATCCTACTTCACCTTCTATGTATTTGACATGATATCCAAAACTTTAGCTGTATTTCTATCCATGCTTTATATAAGAATGAAATGAATGCAACGTCATGTGACATTTGAGCTTCTGTTCATATTTTGATTCTTTGATATATTCCATAATGTTTATATGTCTTTGTTATGCCTTGAAAAATACCATATGTCATGGATATGCCAATAATATGCTCTAATTATCTTTTCTTGATTGAATGAACAAAACATGCTTCAAATGATATGACACTGGTGTTAGGATCGAAGCGGCACTAAGAGGGGGGGAGTGAATTAGTGTAGCGGATTAAAACGTCGGTTTTGACAAATCTTTCGTACGATAAAAATCGAACTCGAAAGTACTTAACTTGAAAGCGTATTCATAAAGTAGTGCAGCAAAGGTAATGAGGAAATAAAGAATGTAAGAAGGTTTGCAGTAATGTAATTAGCAATAATGAAATGCAAACCAGAGATCACGCCGATTTTAAAGTGGTTCGGTCAAATGACCTACATCCACTTGTGAGGCCCTCTTCGATGAGGCTCCCACCTTTCACTAGCAAATCTCTTGAAGGGGAAGGGCAAATACCTCTCTTACAACTTTTTACAAGCGGTTCACACTCTTACAAATTTTCAGCAAGAAAGGAGGTGAATACTCTAGCAAATTAAAAACAAGACTTGCTAAGACTTTTCTAAGACCTTTCTCTCAATCAATTGTTTCTCAAAAAGTTGTTATCTCAGCTGAGAATTGAGGGGTATTTATAGGCCTCAAGAGGATTCAAATTTGGGTTCCAAAATTTGAATTCTCTTTGTTTCCCGATGTTGGCGGTGCCACCGCCTATCAGTGTCTGACACTGACAGTGGACTGGCGGTGCCACCGCCCAGCCAAGCGGTGCCACCGCCAGACTGGGTGGTTGCACCGCCCAGAACCTGAGAGCCAGGCGGTGGCACCGCCTGGCTGGGCGGTGCCACCGCTAGACCCTTCGGTTCATTGGTTGGGCTTTAAATTTAGCCCAAACCAAGTCTAATTTTGGGCCCAATTGGCCCTTAACCAGGATATAGGATTATCTTTTAATCCTAATCCTAATTACATGCGAACTACATAACTAAAAACATCCTAAGCAAGTTTTCAACCGCGAACGTCGAGTCTTGTTCCGGCGAGCTTTCCGACGAACTTCTTCCGACGGATTACCAGCAAGCTCCCGATCTTGTGATGACTTCAACAAGTAGCCGAGCCTTCTCGGTGATCTCCGCGAACCTCCGACGATCTCTTCGGCGAACTTCCGAAAATTCCGACAAGTTCCCGATTTCTTCTCGGTTGGTTCCGGCAGCATATCCGACGATTCTTTGGACTCTTAAACGTCCATCGAACTTGACTTCGATATTCTTGTTTTATGTTTTCTGGTTATCGTAGTTAATCCTGCACACTTAACTCAATAATATAGATTAGATCAATTAACCCATCAATTGATTTTATCATCAAAATCCAAGATTCAACAATCTCCCCCTTTTTTATGATGACAATCAATTGATGACGGAGTTAAACATAACTCCCCCTATCTATATGCCATATATGAGAAGATAAAAACACTTGAATTCCATCCCATTGAATTCAAGCATAAACCGATAAGTTCTAACCATAGAACTTATCGTTATTCTCATTAAGCAATAGTAAATACGAAACTTCGATGAAAATCATAAGTCAAATGATAAGGGACGATTTTTACTATGACAAGAGATAAAGATTTTCAACATGAATTTCATGATATAGATGTAAGGCATGCTTTCAATATAATCAATCAATCTTGCGATATTCTCAAAGATTTTGCAAGACATATAAGACATTCATATCACACAAGCTTTTGTAATTCATATAAGTCATGTTATTGATGCGTATAAGATATTTTCATTAAGTCATGCTATCGAAATGGTATAAGTCATCACTTAGTCATCACTTCTCTCCCTTTGTCATCAACAAAAAGGGAATGAGACTTGAAGCACATAATTTGTTATTATAACATCAGGAATTCAGCATTGATCATACAAAAATTCATCATTCAAAATTAAGTATGCTAAAATATTTACGCAGAGTTCATCTTAAAGGAAAATTCAGCATTCATCCATTTTATCAAATCTCTTCTTTCTATAAATAACAAAAATTGTAGGTGTACATGGAAGATATTGTGATTAAAAAAATTTCAAGTAGTAACTCCAATAAGTCAAGATCATAATTCGAATACAAACTCATTCAAATTCAAATCATTAACTTGAAACTCATAATCATGCCATCAAAATCAATTTTGAGATTCACAAAATATCATAAAATCATTAATCTTGATCAGATGGGAGCGGTGTTTGACTCAAGATAAGATAAGGTAATTTAACGTGTCATTTAGAATCGAAAGAGAAGGATCAAATTCACCGAGGAACGGAGAGAATATGAAAAACTTTACGGAAAATCCATTCAAACAAGTTTATTCTTAGGGACAATTTAACATACCTAATTCCCTTCTAATGAATTCAAATTGGTCTTCATTCAAAGCTTTTGTAAATATATCTGCTAATTGATGCGTTGTGTCAATGAATTCTAGAATAACATTATTGTTAAGGACATGATCGTGTATGAAATGATGCCTAACGTCGATGTGCTTAGTTCTAGAGTGCTGAATTGGATTTTTGGTGAAACATATGGCACTAGTATTATAACATTTTATGGGAACATTTTTGAAGTGAATTTCATAGTCTTCTAATGTATTTTTCATCCAAACAACTTGTGCACAGCATGCACTTGCAGCAATATATTCGGCTTCAGCCGTAGATAGTGCAACTGAATTTTGTTTCTTGGAAGTCCAGGAAACAAGTGCATGTCCCAAAAATTGGCATGTTCCGGATGTACTTTTTCTATCTATCCTGCATCCGCTAAAATCGGCATCTGCATAAGCTATTAAATCGAATTTTTCAGGTTTTGGATACCACAATCCTAAATTTGGAGTTCCTTTAAGATACTTAAATATTTTTTTAACACTTTTAAGATGAGATAATTTAGGACTTGATTGAAACCTAGTGCAAAGTCCTACACTAAACATAATATCCGGTCTAGTCGCGGTGAGGTAGAGTAGACTACATATCATTCCCCTATATGTTTTTTGATCGAAATTTTCACTATTTTCATCCATATCTAACTTAGTTGCAGTACTCATAGGGGTGTTTATTGCTTTTGAATTATCCATGTTAAATCGTTTTAAAAATTCTAATGTATATTTAGATTGGTTAAGAAATATACCATCACTAAGTTGTTTGATTTGTAATCCTAAAAAGAAAGTTAATTCACCCATTAAACTCATTTCAAATTCATGACTCATACATTTGGCAAATGATTCACATAGTGATTCATCCGAAGAGCCAAAAATAATATCATCAACATAAATTTGCACAATAAGAAAATTATTTTAAAAATGTTTGATAAACAATGTAGTATCAACCTTGCCTTTGGTAAAATTATTTAAAATAAGAAAGGAACTAAGCCTTTCATACCAAGCTCTAGGAGCTTGTTTCAAGCCATAGAGAGCCTTAGTCAATTTGAATACATGATTAGGAAAAAGAGAATTTTTAAATCTGGGAGGTTGTTCAACATATACTTCTTCCGAAATAAAACCATTCAAGAAGGCACTTTTGACATCCATTTGAAATAATTTAAAATTATTACTACTAGCATAGGCAAGGAGCATCCTAATGGCTTCTAATCTTGCCACAGGAGCGAAGGTTTCTTCGTAGTCGATACCTTCTTCTTGGTTGAAACCATTGGCCACTAATCTAGCCTTGTTTCTAACCACGATACCATTTTCGTCTTGCTTGTTTCTAAAGACCCATTTAGTACCAATGAATAAATGGTCACTGGGTCTAGGAACAAATTTCCAAACCTTATTCCTCTCAAATTGATTTAATTCCTCTTGCATTGCAATAACCCAAAAATCATCTTTTAAGGCCTCGTCAATGCATTTAGGTTCGATTTGAGAAAGGAAGGTGGTGTTAGCACAAAAATTCTTGAAAGAGGAACGAGTTTGAACCCCTTTTGATGTATCTCCTATAATTAGCTCCTTTGGATGGGCATCTATATACTTCCATTCCTTGGGTAAGGAAATTTCAGAAGAAGGTGCATCCAAGTTGCTATTTTGAGGAGGGGGTTCATTTAAATTCAAATTATCAGAACCAAGATCATCATCAAAATTATTTTTCTTTAAATTAGAAATTTCATTGAATACTACATGAATAGACTCTTCTATTACTAAGGTTCTTTTGTTAAAAACCCGAAAAGCCTTAGAAACGGAAGAGTAACCAAGAAAGATGCCTTCATTGGATTTAGCATCAAATTTTCCTAGGGCATCCTTTTCATTCAAAATAAAGCATTTACAACCGAAAACTTTAAAATAGGAAATATTTGGTTTTTTGTTATTCCATAATTCATAGGGAATTTTTTATAGGGATGGTCTTATTAGGACCCTATTCATGATGTAGCAAGCCGTATTTACGGCTTCGGCCCAAAAATACTTGGGTAGACTATATTCATTTAACATCGTTCTTGCTATTTCTTGTAGGTTTCTATTTTTTCTTTCAACTACTCCATTTTGTTGGGGATTCCTCGGAGTGGAGAAGTTGTGATTGTATCCATTAACTTCACAAAAATTTTGAAAGTCACGGTTTTGAAATTCGCCACCGTGATCACTCCAAATTGATGAAATCATGAAACCTTTTTCGTTTTGAGTGAGTTTACAAAATTTAGAGAAACACTTGAAACAATCACTTTTGTGAGCTAAGAAATAGGTCCAGTGTTTCTAGTATAGTCATCTACAATTACAAACGCATATTTGCTTCCTCCTAGACTTGTCGTGTCAATTGGTCCAAATAAGTCCAAATGAATCAATTGTAATGGTCTAGTGGTGGTAATTTGAGTTTTTGGTTTAAAACTAGTTTTTATTTGTTTACCTAGTTGACATGCATCGCATACTTATACTTTGTCCTTAATAAACTTTATATTTGGAATTCCTCGCACTAATTCTCTAGATGAGATCTTAGATATTAGTTTCATGCTTGCATGGCCTAGTCTCCTATGCCAAAGCCAAGCATCATCATTTAAAGCGGAGAAGCACATTTCATTACTTAGTTCATCAAGGTTGATGGTGTAGACATTATTTTGTTTTAATGCAATCATAGTTATCTTATGGTTTGGTTTTTCAATAATACACACATTTGATTCAAATCTAACGATATAACCTTTATCGCATAATTGACTAACACTCAAGAGATTATGTTTCAATCCATCAACTAGTAAGACATCATCAATAGAAAATTTTAATTTGTTACCTATGGTTCCCTTGCCAATGATTTTGCCTTGGTTGTAGTCTCCAAAGGTGACGTACCCTTCTTCTTTGCTAGTGAGCATAGAGAAATGAGATGGATCTCCAGTCATATGTCTTGAGCATCCACTATCTAGATACCATCTCTTGCTCCTAGCTTGTGATGGTGTATGTTTCTACAAGAAGGGATTATTTTTAGGTATCCATTTTCTTTTGGGTGCCTTAAAAACTGATTTAACTTGTTCATCATATTGCATAGAATTGATCATGGTTCCTTTAGGAACCCAAATTAGTTTGTTCAGACTAATTTTCTTGAATGGACATTTATAAGTTTTATGTCCATATTTGTAACAAAAGTTGCAATTGCTTTAGTGCCGAACATGTAAGATAGAGCCTTTAATGAAGGTGGTTGCATTTTAGTGAGGACTTCTCACAAATCCGATTCCACTTCTTTTAGGAACGTGACCCTTATTTGTAAAGATCATGTTCAAAGACTTGTTACCAACCTCGAATTTCTTCTAGATGTCCTTAAGTAGCATGTTCTCCTTTTGGAGAGTTTCTAGATCATGGCATTTTATACATGGAGCTAAACTATCATGATATTCAGTCTTTAATTTATCGACATTACAAGTGAGACTATCATGCTCCTTTTTTAGTAATTTGTATTTTCTACTAATTGTCTTACATTCATCAAATAACTCATGGAAGGCATTTAATAATTCATGATAAGGTAAATCTGCATCAATTAAATCCGTTACCTCTTCTCTGATGGCCATTAGGGCGTAATGAGCAACTTGCTCAGTGTTGGACTCCTCTTCTTCGGACGCGCTTGAATTATCCCACGTTGCCTTGAGCGCCTTCTTCTTTAATGTTCTCTTTTTGGCTTGAGGACAATCATTCTTGTAGTGTCCTAGTTTTTTGCACTCATAGCAAATCACTTGGTCCTTCTTGTGTTCGAATTTATTTTTTGTATTATTTTTAAATTTATTTTTTATTAAATATTTTTTAAATTTTTGAGTCAAAAGTGCAATGTCATTGTCACTGTCCTCATCACTTGATGTTCCTTTCAAGTGGTCTTCTTGTGATTTGAGTGTCATATCCTTCCTGTTCTTTGGAAGGGGGTTCTCGAGCTCATCATGAGCTTGACATGTCATTTCGTAGGTCATTAGAGACCCAATAAGTTCTTCAAGAGGGAATGTTTTAAGGTCTTTGGCCTCTTGAATGGCCGTAACTTTTGGATCCCAAATTTTAGGGAGGGATCTTAAGATTTTAGTTATTAGTTCAAAGTTAGTAAAATCTTTACCAAGAGCTTTGAGTCCATTGATGACATCCGTGAACCGGGTGTACATGTCTCCGATGGACTCACTTGGTTTCATTCGGAAGAGTTCGTAAGAGTGCACAAGGATGTTGATTTTAGACTCTTTCACTCGGTTAGTGCCTTTATGAGTGACCTCAAGAGTTCTCCAAATATCAAAAGTTGAATCATAAATTGAAACACGATTAAATTCATTTTTTTCTAGTGCACAAAACAAGGCATTCATAGCCTTTGCGTTTAAAGCAAAAACCTTCTTCTCTGATTCATTCCATTCGCTTATCGGAAGAGAAGATTTTTGAAATCCATTTTCAACAATAGTCCAAAGCTCGAAATCCATGGAAATGAGGAAGATCCTCATACGAGTCTTCCAATAAGTATAATCCGACCCATTAAACATGGGTGGACGTATGATAAAATGACCCTCATATATGCCGGAGTAAGCCATCTCTCTGATACCAATTGTTAGGATCGGAGCGACACTAAGAGGGGGGGGGGGGGGGGTGAATTAGTGCAGCAGATTAAAACGTCGGTTTTGACAAATCTTTCGTACGATAAAAATCGAACTTGGAAGTGCTTAACTTGAAAGCGTATTCGTAAAGTTGTGTAGCAAAGGTAATGAGGAAATAAAGCACGTAAGAAGGTTTGCAATAATGTAAATAGCAATAATGAAATGCAAACCAGAGATCACGCTCATTTTAAAGTGGTTCGGTCAAATGACCTACATCCACTTGCAAGGCCCTCTTCGATGAGGCTCCCACCTTCCACTAGTAAATCTCTTGAAGGGGAAGGGCAAATACCCCTCTTATAACTTTTTACAAGCGGTTCATACTCTTACAAATTTTCAGCAAGAAATAAGGAGGTGAACACTCTAGCAAATTGAAAACAAGACTTGCTAAGACTTTTCTAAGACCTTTCTCTCAATTAATTGCTTCTCAAAAAGTTGTTATCTCAATTGAGATTTGAGGAGTATTTATAGGCCTCAAGAGGATTCAAATTTGGGCTCCAAAATTTGAATTCTCTTTGGTTCCCGATGCTGGCGGTGGCACCGCCGGTCAATGTCTGACACTGACAGTGGACTGGCGGTGCCACCACCTGGCTCTCGGGTGCTGGGCGGTGCAACCGCCCAGTCTAGCGGTGCCACCGCCGGACCCTTCGGTTCACTGGTTAGGCTTTAAATTTAGCCCAAACCAAGTCTAATTTTAGGCCCAATTGGCCCCTAACCAGGATATAGGATTATCTTTTAATCCTAATCCTAATTACATATGAACTACATAACTAAAAACATCCTAAGCAAGTTTTCAATCGCGAACGTCGAGTCTTGTTCCGGCGAGCTTTCCGACGAACTTCTTCCGACGGACTCCCAGCAAGCTCCCGATCTTGTGATAACTTCAACAAGTAGCCGAGCCTTCTCGGTGATCTCTGTAAACCTTCGACGATCTCTTCGGCGAACTTCTGAAAATTCCGACAGGTTTCCGATTTCTTCTCGGTTGGTTCCAGCAGCATCTCCGACGATTCTTCGGACTCTTAAACGTCCATCGAACTTGACTCCGGTATTCTTGCTTTATGTTTTCTGGTTATCGTAGTTAATCCTGCACACTTAACTCAATAATATGGATTAGATCAATTAACCCATCAATTGATTTTATTATCAAAATCCATGATTCAACAATTGGAATTCTGCATTCAAACAAAACATCCTTCTGTTTCATCTTGTATCTCTACTTTATATTTTTTATACTTTATTTGTTTGAAAACTATCCTCTTTGTTATCGATATGTTAGTCACTTGCTGAGCTTTATATGCTCACCCCGTTGCTATATAAAATTTTTAGGATAGCTTATAACTCGCTAAAATGTGTATAATTGGGTTGAGGTAGTGGAAAGCTAGAAGATTTTTAGGCAAATATTTCGTACTTGATAGGTTGATATTGTATAAGTTCCTTTTGTGTGTAATGAAATATCAATGACAAATTTAGATTGATGTATCTTATAAATATTTGGAAAGTACCTCTCATGTCGGGATTTTGGGAATGTTAAGTTTAAGTTGTGTAATGATATAAACTTATGGTATATGTTGGTTCTATGATTGTATAGATTGCCACGCTTATGGATTTATGATATGGTTATGGTTTAGTTAAGTTTGGCATTGGATTTTGTGAATCATTAAATGAAACGATGGTATGATTATAAACTGCATAGGTTTTATAAATTATGCATTATAGAGGTGAATTTTGACTTGAACGTTTTCTCAGTGTCCTCAAATGTGTGAATGGATCCTGGAATGTATTGTTGATCTATAATAATTTCAGGGGTGTGACAACTATCCTACCTTGCTCGTGATTGGACTAATCATCAATTGTTAGGAACATTCATCGAAGGACTCAAGCTTATGATAAAAGGGGAGGTTAAGGTGTCGCATCCCTGTACCGTAACAACTGTGATTTCTTTTGCCCGAATACAAGAAGAACGACTCAACCAAGATGCTCGGAGGATAAGAACCTCTCTTAAGCCTATGGCATATAAACCTCCCTCTGCTCTCAGCCATCCTTCGATGCCAAAAAATTTGACAAGAGAAGAACTACATGACCGATCAGCAAAGGGTCTTTGTTGGCATTGCGACGAGCCGTGGAACCATGGTCATCGCTGCAAAAGGGGCCGCCTCCTACTAATTGAACCTCTTGAAGACATGGAGGAGGAGATCCAAGAGCATGAGGAAGAGGTCACAGATGAAGAACTGTAGCTGATTGATATTACAATGTATGCCCTTGCATATTACACGAACTCATAAACGATGAAAGTGGGAGGACTTCTGAAGCAACAACCTATCACCATTCTTATTGATACCAGGAGCACTAATAATTTTATGAATAGTAAGGTTGCTGTCTAGATGGCCTTATCTATTGAGAATTATAGCAGGTTTGACGTTAAGGTCACCGACGGATGAATTTTGAAGTGTAATCATAGGTGCCCATAAGTGAAACTATTGCTGTAGGACCAAGAGATAATTGCATATTTCTTCCTCCTCCCTCTTGATGATTATGAGGTCATGCTTGGAATCAAATAGCTGAAGACATTAGGTGATGTTTCCTAGAATTTTATAAAACTAATTATGAAATTTTTATAGTAAGGGGAAACAGGTGATATTGCACGGGAAACATGGGGGCAACGTAATGACAATTTGCACACAACGAATGGAGAAGATTTTGCATAAAGCATGCAGCGGTTTTTTAGTATAACTTGAGTAGCAAACTAAGAGAGAGCCAACAGAATTTGAATATCCAAACCTACTTCCTTTGCTTCCTAAATTTTTAGATATATTTGACGAACTACGTAACCTACCTCCAATCCGTCGGCATGATTATTGTATATCGATTCTTCTAGGCAAACCTCTAGCAAAAACTCGACCATATTAGTATCCACATCTCTAGAATGATGAAATAGAAAGGATTATAAAAGAGATGCTTGAAACATGAGTTATTCGGCCAAGTTACATCCCCTACTCTTCATCGGTGCTCCTCGCACGAAAGAAGGACAGAACATGGCGAATGTGCGTTGATTACCAAGCTCTCAACAGCATAACCATCAAGGAAAAATACTCTATTCCAGTAGTAGATGAATTGCTTGATAAATTAAAGGGAATACGAGTCTTCACCAAGTTGGACCTTCGATTTGGGTATCATCAAATACGAGTGTGCGAAGAAGACATATCGAAAACCACCTTTCAAACACACAACGGCCAATACGAATTTTTGTTAATGCCCTTTGGTCTCACCAATGCTCCTTCCATCTTTCAGAGCCTTATGAATGATATTTTTCAGAATTATCTTTGTAAGTTTATGCAGGTTTTCTTCGACGATATCCTTATTAACAGCCCTTCTCTTGAAAGTCATTTTCAGCACTTACGACTTATTTTAACGATTTTGCAAGAACATATTCTTTTGTCAAAAAATCAAAGTGTAACTTTTTTTAACAAAAGATAAAATATCTTGGGCATATTATATTAAAGGATGGTGTGGTAGTGGACCCCTCCAAAATTGAAGCAATGCAGAATTGGCCGACCTCGAGGAACATAAAATCGCTACGTGACTTTCTCGGTTTAATGGGCTACTACCGTAAGTTCATGAAAAACTATAGAAAGATCATTTCACCCTTTACTTTCTTGCTAAACAAAGATGCTTTCCAATAGTCGGATAAAGCCACCACCACCTTTAATGAACTTAAAGCCGCAATGATGGCAATGCCCGTTCTAGCGCTACCTGACTTCGGCAAGACTTTTGTTATTGAAGCTAATGCCTCCGGAGTCAGAATTTGTACTGTACTAATGCAAGATGGCTGCCCTCTTGCTTATACCAGTAAGGCATTATCTCCTTCCCATCTCAAGATGACTATTTATGACAAGGAGATGCTCACGATTGTGCATGCGATGGCCAAATGGAGACCGTACTTGATCGGGCAACGCTTTCAAATCAAGACCAACTATAAAAGCCTAAAATATTTCTTGGAGCAGAAGATATCTTCCCCCAAGCAACAAAAATGGGCAATAAAGCTTCTTGGATATGATTATGAAATAACTTACAAAAAGGGGAAAGAGAATGTTGTTATAGATGCACTTTCGCGGCTACCCGAGCAAGCTAATTTTTTTGTCATTTCACTTCGGACAAGCAACTTCCTTGAGGATATTAAAAGGTAATGGCAAGAAGATCTAAAGACCAGTAAGATCATAAAAAAAATTGTAAGAAGCACCCAGTTCCGTGGCTCATTTCAGTTGGGACTCAAAAGAATTGCGTTATAAGGGACACATTGTGCTTGTGCCAAATTCTACTTGCATCTTCACGAGCAAATTTTGGATAGAGTTATTCCAAATGTAGGACACTAAATTGAAAAGGAGTACGGTGTATTACCCACAAACCGATGGCTAGACTAAAGTGGTGAACAGGTGCTTGGAGAAATACCTCAAATACTTCACCAGTGACCAACCAAAAAAGTAGACAAAGTGGCTTCCTTGGTCCGAAGGGTGGTATAATATAACTTATCATTCATCCAAACAATATACTCCCTATGAGGCTTTGTATGGTCGACCTCCCCTTGTGATCCCAAAATATGTGTTGGGCACCTCTAAAGTGGAACAAGTAGATAGGGAACTACAAGATAGAGATAAAATACTGAAGTTGCTAAAAGATAATTTCTCTGTAGCTCAAGCAAGGATGAAACAACAATATGATCAACATAAAGGTGAAAGAGAATTTTTAGTAGGAGATTGGGTCTTCCTATGGCTCTAGCCATACAAGCAAATATCAATCCAAACCAGAGCATCTATGAAGCTTTCACCTTGGTTCTATAGACCCTACCAAATTTTGGAGCGCATCGAAGCTATAGCATACAGATTGGACTTACCCGCCAGCTCCCGAATCTATCTAGTATTCCATATGTCATGTTTAATGCTCAAGCTAGAAAAAAACAAGATAGCCCAAAGCCATCTACTAAATATGACTACTCAAGGAGAACTCCAGACCTAATCGAGTGCCATTATTGATCGATGGATCGTGACTTGACGATGACAACTCACTATTGAAGTGCTAATATAGTGGGTGAACTTACTAGCAAAAGGTGTCACTTGGGAGAACTATGATGAATTCAATATCAAATTCCCAAAATTCATGGATTGTTAGCCTCAAGGACAAGGCTGATTTGAAGAGGATGGGTCTGTTAGGACTCTAGCTAGGAGAGTCCTAATTGAGAGGGGCATTCATGTAAAACTTATCTAGCCGACCCCTTTTATAGAGGTGAAGAGGTCGGCTAGGGTTAGGAGGTTGTTTCTTAGAGAAGCATTAGGAGTTGTAAAATAATAGGAGTCTTGAGTAGGAGCCCTATTAGGAGTTAGTTAGAAGAAGGAGCCTTGAGTAGGAGTCCTATTAGGAGTTGGGGTTTAGAAGCCCTATAAATAGCCATGTATTCATCCTCTTTTCTCGAGCAATATATGAATCTTTTCTACAGCCTTTGAGCAGCAACTTGGAGGAAGGAACCCCTATAGAGTTTCAAGGAGGTTGATCCCCTAAAGAGATCAACCCCAAGCTTAGAATATGCAAGGGTTCTAACATATTTTTAGATTTATTTCTTTTTATTATTTTTTGAACTTTCTTATCAAGAGTGCCAAGTCATCATCACTTAAATTTTCTTTCAAGTGGTCTTCATGATTTCTTAGCATCATATACTTCCTGTTCTTTGGAAGGTTATTCTCAAGCTCTTTATGAGTATTGCAAGTCATTTCGTAAGTCATCAAAGACCCACTAAGTTCTTCGAGTGGAAAGTTGTTCAAGTCCTTGGCTTCTTGAATTGCCATTACTTTAGGATCCTAACATTTTGGGAGGGATCTTAATATTTTGTTAACAAGTTCGAAATTAGAGAAACTTTTACCAAGTCCTTTTAGACCGTTGATGACATCCATAAATTGGGTGTACATGTCTCGAATGGTCTCACTTGGTTTCATCCGAAACAACTCATGTGTATAGACTAAAAGATTAATTTTGGACTCCTTTACTCCACTAGTGCCCTCGTGAGTGATTTTGAGTATATGCCAAATATCAAAAGCCATTTCACAAATAGACACTTGATTGAATTTATTTTTATCTAAAGCCAAAACAAGGCATTCATAGTCTTGGCATTTAAAGCGAAAGTCTTCTCCAACTCATTCCAATCATTCATTGAAAGAGAGGACTTTTGAAAGTCATTTTCCATAATATTCCATAACTCAAAATCCATAGAAATTAGAAAAATCCTCATTCTAGTTTTCAAATAAGTGTAATCCGTCCCATTGAACATAGGTATACGTGTGATTGAGTGACTCTCTTAGTTACCGACAAATACCATCTCTCTTAGGTTTCAAACCAAAATGAGAGTGACTTGCTTTGATACCAACTGTTAGGATCAAGAACGACACTAAGAGGGGGGGGGGGGGTGAATTAGTATAACGAAAAAATTATATCGATTTAAAAATCTTTATATGATAAAATTCGATTCTGACAAAAATCATTTCATGTTTCTTGAATGAGTAGAGAAGAGGGGATTATGTTAGGATCAAGTCAGCACTAAGAGGGGGGGGGGGGGGGGTGAATTAGTGTAGCGGATAAAATTATGTCAGTTCGAAAATCTTTCGTTCGATTAAAATCAATTTCAGCAAGATGTTAACTTGAAACATATTCGTAAGAGTGTGCAGCTAAAGTAATGAAGAAGTATGGCAGTTTACAATATATGTAAATAGCAAAGCAGAAATGCAAACCAGATTTTATAGTGGCTCGGCCATCATGACCTACATCCACTCTCGATTCCTTTTCCATCGAGGCCACCAGTATCCACTAATGATCTTCCTTCAATGGGCGAAGATCAACTACCCTTACAACTCGATTCTCCTTTTGACAAGTTCAGGAGAGAATCTTTACAACCCCCTTTACTCCTCTCTTAAACAAGACTAACACTTAGAGCTTGAGAGGAGTTCTCACAAGATTATAATAGCGTTTTTGTTTCCCTTTGCTCTCAATTCTTGTGTATTAACTAGAGATGAGAGGGGTATTTATAGGCCTCAAGTGAACTCAAACTTGGAGCCTAAATATGTCTCATCCCCGATTTTTAGAGTATTGGCAATACCACCACTTGTGCTAGATAGTACCACCACTTGATAATCTCTTAGAGATTGTGTCTGAGTGGTAACACCACCGAAACTAGTGATACCACCGCCTGACATAGTCTCAGAGACTGTGCCATGATGGTTCTACCTGTTGGGTCACTATTTAAGCCTTTTACTTGGCCCAACATAACCCGAACTTGGGCCTAATTGTCTCCTAATTGAGTTGGCCCAATTCAAACTCAATTATGTGCTAACTATAAATTTTAAGGCATATACTAAGCCAATCAAGTCCGATTAGTCTAGGTTTCTTTCGGTGAGCTTCCGGCGATCTTCCAACGAACTTCCGACGATCTTTCGGTAATGTTCTAACGGACTCTCGACAAGCTCCTGGACCTCACGATGATCTTCTTGGCGAGTTCTAATAAGCTTCTTTGGCAAGCTCTTGGATTCTTGGTCAATTCCGGTAGAACATTCGACGAACGTCCGGACTTCCAATGAACTCTCGAACTCCCAACGAAATCTCGTTCTTGACTCTAGGACTTCATTTTGCTTTATACCTTGATCGCTATCGTAGTTAATCCTTCACACTTAAAAACTACTTCGATTGAGATTGTTAGGATCGGAGCGGCACTAAGAGGCGGGGGTGAATTAGTGCAGCGGATTAAAACTTCGGTTTTAGAAAAATCTTTCATATGATAAGAACGGAACTTGAAAAGCTTAACTTGAAAACGTATTCTTAGAGTTGTGCAGCAAAGGTAATAAGGAACTAATGCATGTAAGAAGGTTTGCAGTAATGTAAATAGCGATAATGAAATGCAAACCAGAGATTACGCCTGATTTTAGAGTGGTTCGGTCAAATGACCTACATCCACTTGCGAGGCCCCTCTTCGATGAGGCTCCCACCTTCCACTAGCAAATCTCTTGAAATGGAAGGGTAAGTACCCCTCTTACAATCTTTTACAAGCAGTTCAACCTCTTACAATATTTCAATAAGAAAGAAGGAGGAGAACTCTCTAGCAAATTGAAAACAAGACTTGCTAAGACTTTCTAAGACTTTTCTCTCAATCAAATGCTTCTCAAAAGTTGTAATCTCAGCTGAGATTTGAGGGGTATTTAAAGGCCTCAAGAGGATTCAAATTTTGGGCTCCAAAATTTGAATTCTCTTTGGGTTCCCGATGCTGGCGGTGCCACCGCCCAGCCAAGCGGTGCCACCGTCCAGCGTTCGGGTGCTGGGAGGTGCAACCGCCCAGCCTAGGAGGTGTCACCGCCTAGCTCTCGGGTGTTGGGCGGTGCTACCGCCCAGCCAGGCGGTGCCACCGCCTGGCTCTCCGATTTCACTGGTTTGGCTTAATTTTAGCCCAAACCATATCCGACTTTGGGCCCAATTGGCCCCTAACCAGGATATAGGATTATCTCTTAATCCTAATCCTAATTACAAGTGAACTACATAACAAAAACACATCCTAAGCAAGCTTTCAACCGCGAACGTCGAGTCTTGTTTCGGCGAGCTTTCCGACGAACTTCTTCCGACGGACTCCCATCAAGCTCCCGATCTTGTGATGAATTTAACGAGTAGCCGAGCCTTCTCGGTGATCTCCGTGAACCTCCGACAATCTCTTCGGTGAACATCCGAAAATTCCGATAGGTTCCCGATTTCTTCTTGGTTGGTTCCGGCAGCATCTCTGACGATTCTTCGGACTCTTAAACGTCCATCGATCTTGACTCCGGTATTCTTGCTTTGTGTTTTCTGGTTATCGTAGTTAATCCTACACACTTAACTCAATAATATGGATTAGATCAATTAACCCATCAATTGATTTCATCATCAAAATCCGAGATTCAACAATCTCCCCCTTTTTGATGATGACAATCAATTGATGACGGAGTTAAACATAACTCCCCCTATCTATATGCCATATTATGAGAAGATGAAAATACTTGAATTCCATCCATAGAATTCAAGCGTAAACCGATAAGTTCTAACCGTAGAACTTATCGTCATTCTCATTAAGCAATAGTAAATACAAAACTTCGATGAAAATCATGATAAGAGACAATTTTTACTACGATAGAAGATAAAGATTTTCAACATGAATTTCATGATGTAAATGTAAGGCATGCCTTCAATATGATCAATCAATTTTGCGATATTTTCAAGGATTTTGCAAGGCATATAAGACATTCATATCACACAAGTTTTTGTAATTTATATAAGTCATGCTATTGTTATGGTGTAAGTCATCACTTAGTCATCACTTCTCCCCCTTTGTCATCAACAAAAAGAGACAAGCCAGCTAATTGATGATCATAGAAAAAAGGTTTAGCATTTAATAGGAACCAAAGTTCATCATTCAAATTTGCCAGAAATAGTTTATCCAAAAGACATCATCATTTATGCAGATCAACACAGTAGTTATCTAAAAGGAAGGATCAGTTATCGTTCAATCGATGACAAACTTTAGACTTGTTGTTAAAAGCAAACAGAACAGAATAAAAAGATACATCAGTTTAATCCTTAGGAGGTAATCCACAGTGCTGATACAGGATATCTATTTTTTCATTCATTTGTCGTAGTGTCTTCAAAATTTCAACTTGTTGATTCTGAATTTGCACTTGCTGAGATTTGATCTGAGACAGTTCCGCTATAATGAGATCTTCAGAGGAGGAAACAGGAGCTGAAGGTGCTGTGCCAAAGGGACTAGGAGGAGGAGATTCATTTCCCATAAGAATTGGTGTTTCGGGGTGTTCTATTGGTTGAGGAATTGGATCCGTCCTTCTAGGCTGCCAAACCCATATGCCATTGCTAAAAGTGCACCTAAGTCTTTTCAGTAGGTTTTTATTTATTATGTTATATCGATCATTTTGAATAGATTCTTCATCGGGTGGAATGCAAATGTTATAGGCATGAAGAAATCTAGTGATTAACCTCCCATATGGCAATATAGTATCTTTAGCCATAATATCCTGCATGTGTTGGCGAATTAAGTACCCAAAACAATTATGCTGACCGGTCATAATCCAATACATGGTTCCTATCTCTATTTGACTTATTTCGTCAAGATGAAATTGTTTGGGGAATATGATGCTTGTGATAATGTGATGAAGAATTTTAGAGTTGAAAGGCAGTAGGTGTTCACAGCTCTTGGGTAGGAAGTCAAGGTTTGGATTTGCAAAAATTGTTTCTACGGCTTCGGTATAGGTTGCTCCTATTGTGTTGACGTCCCATTTACCTTTAAAATAGCATCCCCTATCTTTTTCAGTTATGCCAATTAGCTCACAAATAGTGCTGTCAAATATTCTAATAGGTGTTCCTAGAAGGTAAGTACTTAGGCTATCGTTGTCCTCACATAGGTTGGCATAGAACAATCTAACTAATCGCGGATAGATTGGTTCATCTATTTGTAGTAGAGGTAGAGCTTCTAGGTGTGCAAACCACCTAATGGGTTCTAAGTCCTCTAGTTCATCCAGATCAACGTATTTTCCCTTATGGATACATCGTGTTTCAAATTTTGGAAAGCTAAGGGCTATCTCTTTTGATCTAAAAATATCATGGTCAAATGAATCTCCTTCAATCCTTTTTCCTTTTGATCTCTTAGGAGCCAATATCTAGACAAGATGCTGATGAAATTGTGAAAAATAAGCAAGGGAAAGAGGAAAGAAAAGAGGGAATGGGATACCAAAAAGAGGGATTTCAAGTGTTACCTTATGGAGATTATGTTGAGAGATGGAAGGCTTGGACCACCAAGAATCCTTCTCCAATGCTTCTAAGAGTTAGAATGATGTTTAGAGGGAATGGGAGAGGGTTTTGAGAGCCTTTCTTTCGGGTTGGGGGCGGTGTCACCGCCAGCCCTAACCCCTTGGGTTAATAAGGGTCACTCGGTCGGTGCCACCGCCAAACCGAGCGGTGTCACCGCCTGGCGCCCGAGCGCCAGGCGGTGCAACCGTCGGATCTGGCGGTGCCACCGCTGGCATCCCGCGGAGGAAAGAAAAAAAATTTTTCTTCCTCCCTTTTGTTTAGCTTCTTCCCTCAAGATCATAAGTTATACTTTAATGGATCATTTTGAATTGAAGAAGAAGAAAGAAATCAAATCCACAAAAGAAAGGAAAAGGACGAGTCATTTTTCATGAAGCTCATTTTAGGGACAATTTAACATGCCTAATTCCCTTCTAATGAATTCATATTGATCTTCGTTCAAAGATTTTGTAAATATATCTGCTAATTGATGCTTTGTGTCAATGAATTCTTGAACAACATCATTGTTAAGGACATGATCGCGTATGAAATGATGCCTAACGTCGATGTGCTTAGTTCTAGAGTGCAGAATTGGATTTTTAGTAAGACATATGGCAATAGTATTATCACATTTTATGGGAATGTTTTTAAAGTGAATTCCATAGTCTTCTAATGTATTTTTCATCCAAATGACTTGTGCACAACATGCACTTGCAGCAATGTATTCGGCTTCCGCCGTAGATAGTGCAACTGAATTTTAATTTCTTGGAAGTCCAAGAAACAAGTGCATGTCCTAAAAATTGGCATGTTCCGGATGTGCTTTTTCTATCTATCCTGCATTCGCCAAAATCGGCATCTGCATAAGCTATTAGATCGAATTTTTCAGATTTTGGATACCACAATCCTAAATTTGGAGTTCCTTTAAGATACCTAAATATTCTTTTAACACTCTTCAGATGAGATAATTTAGGATTAGATTGAAACCTAGCGCAATGTCCTACACTAAACATAATATCTGGTCTAGTCGTGGTGAGGTAGAGTAGACTACCTATCATTCCCCTATATGTTTCTTGATCGAAATTTTCACTATTTTCATCCATATCTAACTTAGTCGCAGTACTCATAGGGGTGTTTATTGCTTTTGAATTATCCATGTTAAATCGTTTTAACAATTCTAATGTATATTTGGATTGGTTAAGAAATATACCATCACTAAGTTGTTTGATTTGTAATCCTAAAAAGAAAGTTAATTCACCCATTAAACTCATTTCAAATTCATGACTTATACATTTAGCAAATGATTCACATAGTGATTCATCCGAAGAACCAAAAATAATATCGTCAACATAAATTTGCAGAATAAGAAAATTATTTTTAAAATATTTGA
Source organism: Musa acuminata AAA Group (assembly GCF_036884655.1). NCBI lineage: Eukaryota > Viridiplantae > Streptophyta > Magnoliopsida > Zingiberales > Musaceae > Musa > Musa acuminata. Next base: position 32,124,954 of record NC_088349.1, on the reverse strand, counting down.
TAAACAATGTATTATCAACCTTGCCTTTGGTAAAATTATTTAAAATAAGAAAGGAACTAAGCCTTTCATACAAAGCTCTAGGAGCTTATTTCAAGCCATAGAGAGCTTTAGTCAATTTGAATACATGATTAGGAAGAAGAGAATTTTCAAATCCGGGAGGTTGTTCGACATATACTTCTTTGGAAATAAAACCATTCAAGAAAACACTTTTGACATCCATTTGAAATAGTTTAAAATTATTACTACAAGCATAGGCAAGGAGCATCCTTATGGCTTCTAATCGAGCCACGGGAGCGAAGGTTTCTTCGTAATCGATACCTTCTTCTTGGTTGAAACCTTTGGCCACTAATCTAGCCTTGTTTCTAACCACGATACCATTTTCGTCTTGCTTGTTTCTAAAGACCCACTTAGTACCTATGACTAAGTCGTCACTTGGTCTAGGAACAAGCTTCCATACCTCATTCCTCTCAAATTGGTTCAATTCTTCTTGCATTGCAATGACCCAAAAATCATCTTTTAAGGCTTCGTCAATGCATTTAGGTTCAATTTGAGAAAGGAAAGCGGCGTTAGCACAAAAATTCTTGAAAGAAGAACGAGTTTGAACCCCTTTTGTTGTATCTCCTATAATTAGCTCCTTTGGATGAGCATCTACATACTTCCATTCTTTGGGTAAAGAAATTTCGGAAGAAGATGCATTCAAATGGCTATTTTGAGGAGGGGGTTCGTTTAAATTCAAATTATCAAAACCAAGATCATCATCAAAATCATTTTTCTTTAAATCATAAATTTCATTAAAAACTACATGAATAGACTCTTCTATTACTAAGGTCCTTTTGTTAAAGACACGAAAGGCCTTAGAAACGGAGGAGTAACCAAGAAAAATGCCTTCATTGGATTTAGCATCAAATTTACCTAGGGCATCCTTTTCATTTAAGATGAAGCATTTACAACCTAAAACTTTAAAATAAGAAATATTTGGTTTTTTGTTATTCCATAATTCATAGGGAGTTTTTGATAGAGATGGTCTTATCAGGACCCTATTTATGATGTAACAAGCCGTATTTACAGCTTCGGCCCAAAAATATTTGGGTAAACTATGTTCATTTAACATAGTTCTTGCCATTTCTTGTAGGTTTCTATTTTTCCTTTCAACTACTCCATTTTGTTGAGGATTTCTTGGAGTTGAGAAGTTGTGATTGTATCCATTAACTTCGCAAAAATTTTGAAAGTCACGGTTTTAGAATTCACCACCGTGATCACTACGAATTGATGAAATCATGAAGCCTTTTTCGTTTTGAGTGAGTTTACAAAATTTAGAGAAACACTTGAAGCAATCACTTTTGTGAGCTAAGAAATAGGTCCAAGTATATCTAGAGTAGTCATCCACAATCACAAAAGCATATTTGCTTCCACCTAGACTTGTTGTATCAATTGGTTCAAATAAGTCTAAATGGATCAATTGTAATGGTCTAGTGGTGCTAATTTGATTTTTTGGTTTGAAGCTTGTTTTTATTTGTTTGCCTAGTTGACATGCATCGCATACCTTATCCTTAATAAACTTCATATTCGGAATCCCTCGTACTAATTCTTTAGATGAGATTTTAGATATTGTTTTCATGCTTGCATGACCTAATCTCCTATGCCAAAGCCAAGCATCATCATTTACGGCGGAGAAACACATTTTATTACTTAATTCATCAAGATTGATGGTATAGACATTATTTTGTTTTAACGCAATCATAGTCATGTTATGATTTGGTTTTTCAATAATGCACATATTTGATTCAAATCTAACGATATAACCTTTATCGCATAGTTGACTAATACTTAAGAGATTGTGTTTCAATCCATCAACTAGTAAAACATCATCAATGGAAAAACTAAATTTGTTACCAATAGTTCCCTTGCCAATGATTTTGCCTTTGTTGTTGTCTCCGAAGGTGACGTACCCTTCTTCTTTGCTACTGAGCATAGAGAAATGAGATGGATCTCCAATCATATGTCTTGAACATCCACTATCGAGATACCATCTCTTGCTCCTAGCTTGTGGGTTTGTCTACAAAAGAGGATGATTTTTCGGTACCCATTTGATTTTGGGTGCCTCAAAAATTGACCCACTAAATTTGTTATTTATTATTGAATCCTTTATAGTTCCTTTAGGAACCCATATTAATTTTTGTGAGCTCATTTTCCTAAATGGACATTTGTAGGCAATATGTCCGGATTTGCAACAGAAGTTGCATTTCATATAAGAGGAAACATGTAATGTAGGTCCTTTTATGAAAGTGGTAGGATTTTGATGTAATCCTTTTACAAATCCAATTCCATTTCTATTTGCGATGTGACTCTTGTGTGTAAGGATCATATCTAATCCTTAGCTACCAACCTTAAACTTGTTTAAGGTTTCTTTAAGAAGCAAATTTTCATTTTTTATTGCTTCTAAATGCTCACACTTAGAGCATGGAGGAGTTTGAATATTATCAAACTTTTCTTGTAGCAAAGCATGCTCTTTCTTTAAGATACTTAACTTTTTGCTAACAGTTCTACATTCATCAAATAATTCATGAAAGGCGATAGAGAGTTCTTCAAAAGATAAATCTTCATTAAATAAATCACATACCTCTTCTCCTAAAGCCATTAGCGCGTAATGAGCAATTTGCTCGGTGTTGGACTCCTCTTCTTCGGATGCGCTTGAATCATCCCACGTTGCCTTGAGCGCCTTCTTCTTTGATGTCCTCTTTTTGGCTTGAGGACAATCGTTCTTGTAATGTCCCGGTTTTTTGCATTCATAGCAAATCACTTGGTCCTTCTTTTGTTCAAATTTATTTTTTATATTATTTTTAAATTTGTTCTTTCTTAAATATTTTTTAAATTTTTGAGTCAAAAGTGCAATGTCATTGTCACTGTTCTCATCACTTGATGTTCCTTTCAAGTGGTCTTCTTGTGATTTGAGTGCCATATCCTTCCTATTCTTTGGAAGGGGGTTCTCGAGCTCGTCATGAGCTTGACATGTCATTTCGTAGGTCATTAGAGACCCAATGAGTTCTTCAAGAGGGAATGCTTTAAGGTCTTTGGCCTCTTGAATGGCCGTAACTTTTGGATCCCAACTTTTAGGGAGGGATCTTAAGATTTTAGTTACTAGTTTAAAGTTAGTAAAATCTTTACCAAGAGCTTTGAGTCCATTGATGACATCCGTAAACCGGGTGTACATGTCTCCGATGGACTCACTTGGTTTCATTCGGAAAAGTTCGTAAGAGTGCACAAGGATGTTGATTTTGGACTCTTTCACTCGGCTAGTGCCTTCATGAGTGACCTCAAGAGTTCTCCAAATATCAAAAGCCGCATCACAAATTGAAACACGATTAAATTCGTTTTTGTCTAGTGCACAAAACAAGGCATTCATAGCCTTTGCATTTAAAGCAAAAACCTTCTTCTCCGATTCATTCCATTCGCTCATCGGAAGAGAAGATTTTTGAAATCCATTCTCGACAATAGACCAAAGCTCAAAGTCCATAGAAATGAGGAAGATCCTCATGCGAGTCTTCCAATATGTGTAATCCGACCCATTAAACAAAGGTGGTCGTGCAATAGAATGGCCCTCTTGCATGCCGGAGTAAGCCATCTCTCTTGGGTATTAAACCAAATATGAGAGATAACCTCGCTCTGATACCACTTGTTAGGATCGGAGCGGCACTAAGAGGGGGGGGTGAATTAGTGCAGCGGATTAAAACTTCGGTTTTAGAAAAATCTTTCGTACGATAAGAACGGAACTTGAAAAGCTTAACTTGAAAACGTATTCTTAGAATTGCGCAGCAAAGATAATAAGGAACTAATGCATGTAAGAAGGTTTGCAGTAATGTAAATAGCGATAATGAAATGCAAACCAGAGATTACGCCTGATTTTAGAGTGGTTCGGTCAAATGACCTACATCCACTTGCGAGGCCCCTCTTCGATGAGGCTCCCACCTTCCACTAGCAAATCTCTTGAAATGGAAGGGTAAATACCCCTCTTACAACCTTTTACAAGCAGTTCAACCTCTTACAAGATTTCAATAAGAAAGAAGGAGGAGAACTCTCTAGCAAATTGAAAACAAGACTTGCTAAGACTTTCTAAGACTTTTCTCTCAATCAAATGCTTCTCAAAAGTTGTAATCTCAGCTGAGATTTGAGGGGTATTTATAGGCCTCAAGAGGATTCAAATTTTGGGCTCCAAAATTTGAATTCTCTTTGGGTTCCCGATGCTGGCGGTGCCACCGCCCAGCAAAGCGGTGCCACCGTCCAGCGTTCGGGTGCTGGGAGGTGCAACCGCCCAGCCCAGGAGGTGTCACCGCCCAGCTCTCGGGTGCTGGACGGTGCTACCGCCGAGCCAGGCGGTGCCACCGCCTGGCTCTCCGATTTCACTGGTTCGGCTTAATTTTAGCCCAAACCATATCCGACTTTGGGCCCAGTTGGCCCCTAACCAGGATATAGGATTATCTCTTAATCCTAATCCTAATTACAAGTGAACTACATAACAAAAACACATCCTAAGCAAGCTTTCAACCGCAAACGTCGAGTCTTGTTTCGGCGAGCTTTCCGACGAACTTCTTCCGACGGACTCCCATCAAGCTCCCGATCTTGTGATGACTTTAACGAGTAGCCGAGCCTTCTCGGTGATCTCCGTGAACCTCCGACGATCTCTTCTGCGAACATCCGAAAATTCCGATAGGTTCCCGATTTCTTCTCGGTTGGTTTCGGCAGCATCTCCAACGATTCTTCGGACTCTTAAACGTCCATCGATCTTGACTCCGGTATTCTTGCTTTGTGTTTTCTGGTTATCGTAGTTAATCCTCCACACTTAACTCAATAATATGGATTAGATCAATTAACCCATCAATTGATTTCATCATCAAAATCCGAGATTCAATAGAGATAATTATTACAAAGCTAATCAAATATTGTCTGGTCATGTCATTGGTTCATCGATGTCTCGTCCGATTCTTTGGTGCATCGTCCTCTCTTGCGGCCTATTGCCCAATCAGTTAGTTGACCTATGCAAGTTCGATTTCCTTGGCATAATTTCTGGTCTTCTTAGCCCAATGCTTGATCTTATGGCCCAAGGCCTTCTATCGATATATGTCGACCGATCCTCCGGCTTGACGTACAATCTTCTAACATATTCCACTCCGGCCCAACATGATTCTTCCTGCTTTTAATTGTCTTTCCTAATTGAAGATTCCTACTGTTAGGATCAAGAGCATTAAGAGGGGGGGGGGGTGAATTAGTGCAGCGGAAATCTTTCGACGATAAAAACGTTCGAACGATAAAAATGATTTCGGTGTGAAAGCCGATTTTAAGATTACTTTAACTTAAGATCAAGCGAGATGACGTTAAAGTCAATCTATGAAGGTAGTTTGCAGTTATGATGAAAACTAGAATATGAGCGCAAACTAAAATATGATGTTCGTACGAAGAAACTGATTTACGTCTAAATGTTGATTCGTAAATCACTTGATTAGGCGACATTCAGCTTAAGCAAGGATATTAAGGCAGTTTGCAGTTAAGATAGAAATCAAAACATAAACGCAAACTGAAATATGATGATCGTATGAAAAAATAGATTTACGTCTAAACGTTGATTCGGAAAGTGCAAAGCTGAAACCCGATCGTATATGCGCAGAAAGCAATAAGTTTTAGAGGAGGTTTGCAGTAAAGATAAAATGCTCAAATTAAATGCAAACCGAGATTTAGAGTGGTTCGGTCAATCTTGACCTACTCCACTTTTGGCTTCCTCCACCGATGAGGTCACCGACGTCAACTAGAGGCCTTCCTTCAATAGGCGAAGGCCAAACACCTTTTTACAGTTTCACTCCTTTTGACGGGCTTAGGAGACAACCCTTACAGAATTTTCTCTCCTCTCTTTGCAACTCAAAACTTGGAAGAAAAGAGGGAGAAGGACTTTTGGCCTTTACAACAATTTTGAGCTCTAAAAATCACAGAACAATTTCAAGATTTCAGAGTGTTTTCTATTCCCTTTCAGTGCTGAATGGGTGGGGTATTTATAGTCCCCAACCTAGTTCAAATTTGGAGCTCAAAACTGTCAATTCCCGAAATTCTGGGATCAGGCGGTTGCACCTCCTGACTGGAGTGGTTGCACCGCCTAGCAGAGCTCGAAGACTGAGCCTCTAGGCGATGCCACCTCCTGTCAGGGGCGGTTGCACCTCCTGCCAGAGCTCGAAGACCGAGCTCAGGCGGTGCAACCTCCTGACTGAGGCGGTTGCACTGCTCAGCCAGTGCTCGGAGACCGAGCCCAGGCGGTGCCACCTCCTATCAGGGGAGGTTGCACCGCCCAGTCTCGCTCGGAGACTAAGCCCAGGCGGTGGCACCGCCTGGCTGGAGCGGTTGCACCTCCCAGTCTCGCTCGGAGACTGAGCCCAGGCGGTGCCACCTCCTACCTTGGGCGGTTCAACCGCCTGGCAAAAATCAGGATCCGAATGGGTTGATCCATTTGGCCCAATTTGGGTTTTTTAGGGGCCCAATTGCCCCAAGATTAAGTTAATGGGATCACCTCCCATTTCCAACTTAATCATTGTGCTAACTATGATATTCCCTAAGACATTTACTGCAACTTGCTCCGGTGCATCAATCGCTTCTTCCGGCGAGCTTCCAGCGAACTTCCGTCGATCATCCGATGAACCCTCAGTGATGCTCTTGCGGACTTCCAGCAAACTCCTGGACTTGCGACGATCCACTTGGCGAGTTCCGATGAGCTTCTTTGGCAAGCTCATGGACTTCTCGGATTTATTCCTGCAGAACCTCCGACGACTGTCCGAACTTCCATCAAACTCTCGAAATCCCAACGTGATCATTGTCTTGACTCCGGCGCAACTCTTGCTGCATGTCTTACTTTTATCGTAGTTAATCCTGCACACTTATCACAACATATGTATTAGATAACAAATGACAATTGACTTCATCATCAAAATCCGAGATTCAACAATCTCCCCCTTTTTGATGATGACAATCAATTGATAATGGAGTTAACCTTAACTCCTCCTGTCTATATGCCATACTTGAGATAAGTCTTTCTTGAATTCAAAACCTTTGAATTCAAGAGATAAGTTAAAATCATTTAAACTTATCAATACTCCCATCATGATTCCCATCATGATGTATCTCTCTTAAGATGATGTCAAGGCTTGACATTAATTTTCAAATTTTACATTTCAATTTTGAATGATGGTAATAGTAGCAATTCATCATATTGTAAGATTTCAACATGTAAAACTACGAAGTAAGATTTTGATATCATTACATGATGCACACATTTCAAATGATGTTTTAGCAATTATTGCATTTCATCACATGGTAAGATATCAATACGTAAAATTACGATGCAAGTTTTTTGTTTGATATCTTGACATGATGCAAACAAGGCATAATACAAATTATAGCAATCATTGTGTCTCTTGGTGATGCAAGCATGGCATTAATACTCATATATTTCTCCCCCTTTGTCATCAACAAAAAGCATGGTAATTGTGATACTAGGAGAACAATACAAGCAAATTTTAAGCATCAGTGTGATAATTGTTCATGCCTTTACTCGGTTCATGTTATTTTCCAATAGTAAGTGGTAGGAAATCAATTACACAAGCATGATATGTAGATCACTTTGAATACGAATTCTTTTTATTTGTTATAATCTTTTTGCATGAAGGAGGAAGGCCATTTGTGATACCAGCTATTTGTGAGTTTACACTGAGTGAAGTTAAAACCGATGAGAGATTAAATCATGGTTCAGGTATCAAGATATGTATGTGAAGCAAATCTTTGCAAGTAAAAACACTATCATTCATATTTCAAGATGGAATTCATAAGCAGGAATCATTTCATCAAATCCATTTCAGAAAAATATTTTTCACATATAAGTGTATGAGAAAATCCAATTTTTAGGATACCAATTGTTAAGAGAATCCACACATAAAATGAACACTTTCATGCATTCGGACAAGACTATGCTACAGATTTTCAAATACAATCATGAAGACAAAACATGCTTATTGTTATAGAAATTTTTGTATTCAGCACATAATTTCCAACATGTTATTTTGGCATGTAATGGCAATCAATTGATTTGATCATTCAATAAGATCCGAAAGATAATTTTAACTAGTTTATGTACTCGGACACATCAACATTCCTAACTCTCTTCTTATGAAATCAAATTGTTCTTCATTTAGAGGTTTTGTAAAATTATTAGCTAGTTGATATTTAATGACGCATCAACTGCATTGGTATATCATTTTCACAAATCATATTTATCATGGAAATCAAGACACAAGGTTTTCAAAAAAAACATTTAGTTTCGATGTAAAATCCGACAGTGAGTAACGAGATTAAACAATGAGTGATGTTTGTAACTCCGCTCATAAATAAATACATCAGGTAACCAGATCAAGGATCAAGGCACAAGGCATTGTGATCATAGTGAGTAACATAAAGAGTTTACAATACACATACAAGCTCATTCAGGAGGTGGAAAATTAAAATGCCTAAATAAAGAGTCAAATTGTTGATGAATTTGCTGCAGCTCAGATAGGATTTGATCTTGTCGATGTTCAAGCCGTTCTTGTTTTTGTTCGAATCGGTCCATCCGAATCCCAATATCTTCGACAGATGATGTATGAGCTGGCTTAAATGAATGTGTTTCCTCAAAGGGATAGATCGGAGGAGATTGAGTACCCCTAAAGACTGGTGTTTCCGGTTCTAGCTCAAGTTGAGGGGGATTGGTTCTTCTAGGCATTCTAACCCAGTTACCGTTTCTATAAACACATCTTAATCGGTGAAGTAGATTTTTATTTATTATGCTAAACCTATCTACTTTTATTACTTCTTCTTTCGGTGGTATTAGAATATCGTAGGCTTTCAGTATTCTAATGATTATACCTTCATATGGAAGCATCATGTCTTTCTTAGATAGTTCTAACATGTTTTGCTGAATAAGGTAACCAAGACAGATGTCATGTTCTTTCATGATCAAATACATAGTTCCTAATTCTAATTGGCTTACTTCATCATGATGGTATTGTTTAGGGAGAATGATGCTAGTTAGGATATGATGAAGTACCTTAGTGTTTAGTGGCAGTAGATGTTCACAACTTTTAGGAACAAATGTTAAGTTGGGATTGGCGAAAATAGTTCCTAAGGCTTCAACATATGTTGTCCCAACAGTTTCATCATCCCATGATCCTCTAAAGTAAAGTCCTCTACTTTTTATGGGAATGCCTATCATGTCGCAAATGAATTTATCTGTAATGGAGATGTGTTGTCCTAAGAGATAAGTAGACATTCTTTCTTCTTCATCTACTTATATGTTGTTGTAAAACAATCTAACAAGTCTTGGATAGATGGGTTCATTAATTTGTAAAATAGGGAGTAGATCTAAGTTTACAAACCATTGGATTGTCTCTAAGTCTCTTATTTCATTTAAATCAACATGTTTTCCCTTATTGACACTCCTAAGTTCGAAAGATGAAAACTTTTCAGCATGATATTTTGAATCGAAAAGGGTAAGATCAAAATCTTCCACTAATCTCCTCTTCCCTTTGTCCCTTGAGCATCTTCTAGACCCCATAACTACTTCTGTTTAGGAGGATAGTAATGAGCAAGAGTAAATGAATCAAAAACAGAATTTAAGGGCTTCTTAGAGAATACCTTAGTGAGATCTTCAAGAGGGGGAAAGATTGTTGATCTTTTGCTTCGAAATGAGGAGTATTTGGTATGCTATGAGAGGAGAAATGGAGGTGGAGAAGCTTTGGAAGAGTAAAGAGGGGAAAGGAGTGAGTTGGGGTCGGTTCCACCGTCGGCCCTAGCTCGGGTTAAAAAGGGGCAGAGTTACGGGCGGTAGCACCTCTGGCTGGGGCGGTGCAACCACTTGCAACACGTGACAGCCGGAGGTGCTACCTCCAACTAGGGCGGTGAGCACTTGTTCTGACCGCAGTGTGATCTGATTTGAGAGTTTTTGACTTGAGAAGAATTTTCATTCAGAGCAACCAACTTTACTTACGTAATTACGTAAGAGTTTTCATTTTAAGATAAGAACTTTTACACGATCAAGATAGATCTTTTAACGTGCATACTCTCAATGTCATACACATGTTTGTGACAGTTTGTTCAAGTTGGTAAGCCTTGCAAGTTCATGACAAACTTAGTCAGTTCATGATATAGAGTTGGATTCGAAAGTTACGAACGGATGAAATCGATGGGTTCGAAAATTCAGAGGATATGTGAATTGAGAATCATGGGTTTCCAATTCTGAGAAATCAAATAGGGTTGAATCTAAATCGCATTTGTGATTTTAAATTTCTAATCTTCATATGTTATTTAGGCTAGAGAGCATCGCGAGTTCTATTTGGATCTCGGGTCATGAATATCGAGAATCCAAAGAGCAGGATATTATTTCTTACTCCAGCTTATAATTTTTTATGTCTTTACAAGAAAGGATGATTTTTAGGTACCCATTTGCTTTTGGGTGCCTCAAAAATAGATCTACATTGTTTATCATGTTGCATAGAATTTATCATGGTTCCTTTAGGAACCCAAATTAATTTGTTTGGACTAATTTTCTTGAATGGACAATTATGCGTTTTGTGTCCAAGTTTGCAACAAAAGTTGCATTTGCTTTGGTGTCGAACATGTAAGATGGGGCCTTTTATGAAGGTGGTTGGATTTTGGTGAGGACTTTTCACAAATCCGATTCCACTTCTTTTGGGAACGTGACCCTTGTTTGCAAGGATCATGTTCAATGATTTGCTACCAACCTCAAATTTCTTCAAGGTGTCCTTAAGTAGCAAGTTTTCCTTTTGGAGAGTTTCTATATCATGGCATTTTATGCATGAGCCTAAACTATCATGATATTCAGCTTTTAACTTATCAAAATTACAAGTAACACTGTCATGCTCCTTTTTTAGCAATTTGTATTTTCTACTAATAATCTTGCATTCATCAAATAAGTCATGGAAGGCATTTAATAATTCATCAAATGATAAATCTGTATCTATTAAATTCGTTACCTCCTCTCCGATGGCCATTAAGGCATAGTGAGCAACTTGCTCGGTGTTTGACTCCTCTTCTTCGGACGCGCTTGAGTCATCCCACGTTGCTTTGAGTGCCTTCTTCTTTGATGTTCTCTTTTTGGCTTGGGGACAATCACTCTTGTAGTGTCCCGGCTTTTTGCTCTCATAGCAAATAACTTGGTCCTTCTTGGGTTCAAGTTTATTTTTTGCGTCATTCTTAAACATGTTTCTTTTAATGAATTTTTTAAATTTTCTTGTTAGAAGTGCCAAGTCATCGTCACAGTCCTCATCACTTGAGTTTTCTCTCAAGTGGTCTTCTGAAATTTTAAGTGTCATATCCTTCATGTTCTTTGGAAGGATGTCTTCTTGCTCTTCATGAGCTTTGCAAGTCATCTCGTAGGTCATTAATGACCCGATTAGTTCTTCAAGAGGGAAGTTGTTTAGATCTTTCGCCTCTTGAATAGCAGTGACTTTAGGATCCCAACTCTTAGGAAGGGATCTTAGAATCTTATTTACGAGCTCAAAATCCGAAAAACTTTTTTCGAGTCCTTTTAGACCGTTGACGACATCCGTGAAACGGGTAAACATGTCGCCAATAGTCTCACTCGGTTTCATCCGGAAAAGTTCGAAAGAGTGTAACAAAAGGTTGATTTTTGACTCTTTCACTCTACTTGTGCCTTTGTGAGTCACTTCGAGTGTGTGCCAAATATCAAATGCGGTTTCACAAACCGAAACACGGTTGAACTCGTTTTTATCAAGTGCACAAAATAAGGCATTCATAGCCTTTGCATTAAGAGCGAAAGCCTTCTTCTCCAATTCATTCCAATCGATCATTAGAAGAGAAGACTTCAAAAATCCATTTTCGACAAGATTCCAAAGTTCAAAATCCATAGAGATAAGAAAGATCCTCATTCGGGTCTTCCAATAGGTGTAGTCCGTCCCATTGAACATGGGTGGACGTGTAATAGAGTGGCCATCTTGGTTTCCAGCGTATGCCATCTCTCTTGGGTTTTAATCCGTTTGAGAGTTAACCCCGCTCTGATACCAATTGTTAGGATCAAGAGCACTAAGAGGGGGGGGGTGAATTAGTGCAGCGGAAATCTTTCGACGATAAAAACATTCGAACGATAAAAATGATTTCGGTGTGAAAGCCGATTCTAAGATTACTTTAACTTAAGATCAAGCAAGATGACGTTAAAGTCAATCTATGAAGGCAGTTTGCAGTTATGATGAAAACCAGAATATGAGCGCAAACTAAAATATGACGTTCGTACAAAGAAACTGATTTACATCTAAATGCTGATTCGTAAATCACTTGATTAGGTGAGATGCAGCTTAAGCAAGGATATTAAGGCAGTTTGCAGTTAAGATAGAAATCAAAACATAAACGCAAACTGAAATATAATGATCGTACGAAAAAACAGATTTACGTCTAAACGTTGATTCGGAAAGTGCAAAGCTGAAACCCAATCGTATATGCGCAGAAAGCAGTAAGCTTTAGAGGAGGTTTGCAGTAAAGATAAAATACTCAAAGTAAATGCAAACCGAGATTTAGAGTGGTTCGGTCAATCTTGACCTACTCCACTTTTGGCTTCCTCCACCGACGAGGTCACCGACGTCAACTAGAGGCCTTCCTTCAATAGGCGAAGGCCAACCACCCTTTTACAATTTCACTCCTTTTGACGGGCTTAGGAGACAACCCTTACAGAATTTTCTCTCCTCTCTTTACAGCTCAGAACTTGGAAGAAAAGAGGGAGAAGGACTTTTGGCCTTTACAACAATTTTGAGCTCTAAAAATCATAGAACAAGATCAAGATTTTGGAGTGTTTTCTGTTCCATTTCAGTTCTGAATGGGTGGGGTATTTATAGGCCCCAACCCAGTTCAAATTTGGAGCTCAAAACTGTCAATTCCCGGAATTCCGGGATCAAGCGGTTGCACCTCCTGACTGGAGCAGTTGCACCGCCTGGCAGAGCTCGAAGACTGAGCCTCTGGGCGGTGCCACCTTCTGTCAGTGGCGGTTGCACCTCCTGCTAGAGCTCGAAGACCGAGCTCAGGCGGTGCAAACTCTTGACTGAGGCGGTTGCACCGCTTAGCCAGTGCTCGGAGACCGAGCCCAGGCGGTGCCACCTTTTGTCAGGGGAGGTTGCATCGCCTAATCTCACTCAGAGATTGAGCCCAGGCGGTGCCACCGCCTGGCTGGAGCGGTTGCACCTCCCAGTCTCGCTCGGAGACTGAGCCCAGGCGGTGCCACCTCCTGCCTTGGGCGGTTCAACCGCTTGGCAGAAATCAGGGTCCGAATGGGTTGATCCATTCGGCCCAATTTGGGTTTTTCAGGGGCCCAATTGCCCCAAGATTAAGTTAATGGGATCACCTCCCATTTTCAACTTAATCATTGTGCTAACTATGATATTCCCTAAGACATTTACTGCAACTTGCTCCGGTGCATCAATCGCTTCTTCCGGCGAGCTTCCGGCGAACTTCCGTCGATCATCCGATGAACCCTCGGTGATGCTCCTGCGGACTTCCGGCAAACTCCTGGACTTGCGACAATCCACTTGGCGAGTTCCGACGAGCTTCTTTGGCAAGCTCATGGACTTCTCGGATTTGTTCCTACAGAACCTCCGACGACTGTTCGAACTTCCGTCGAACTCTCGAACTCCCAACGTGATCATTGTCTTGACTCCGGTGCAACTCCTGCTGCATGTCTTACTTTTATCATAGTTAATCCTGCATACTTATCTCAACATATGGATTAGATAACAAATGATAATTGACTTCATCATCAAAATCCGAGATTCAACACCTACGTCACTCAAAATACAAACCAGATAAATACTATCAATTGGATTCATCATCAAAATCCGAGATTCAATAATCTTCTCCTTTTTTATGATAACAATCTATTGATGATAGAGTTAACCTTAACTCCCCCTATCAATATGCCATATTGATATAACCTTGAATTCAAATTAAATTCAGGTCAAAGCAATATTTCATCATGAATATCATTGCAAGTTATCATAAGATAAAGTATTTCATTCATAATACTAAATCATCATGTATATTTTAAAAATATAAAATCATCATTACATGCATGATCATCATCATACCTTCCCCCCCTTTGTCATCAACAAAAAGGAGAAGTGCAACTATCAAGTTTTAGAGATATATAATTCCAAATCATTGCATTATAAACATAATATTAAGTGTTATCATCATGCAAGTTAGTAATTTTCTTTCTTCTCTTTTGAGAAATGCAAGCTAGCAATTTTGCTTCCTTGCAAGTTTTTCTCCTTGCAATTTGTAAGCTAGTAAATTTAGCAAGTGTTACATCATATTAGAATATGCAAGCTAGCAAATTTATATCATTTTATAGTATATAAGCTAGCAATTTTACATATATGAAAGTTAGCAAAATTTTACATCTTTTGAGATGTTTAAGATATACTATTTTTGCATCTTCTTGAAATGTGTAACTTAGCAAACATTGCTTTTCTTGATATATGCAAGATAGTACTTCTTGCTTCTTTTTTTAGAGCAGCAAGCTAGCAAGTTTGCCTCTTTTCATGATGTGTACGCTAGCAATTCTTTCTCCCCCTTTGTCATTGGCAAAAAGAGGGAAATAACAATATAATAGTGTAATTCATTTCCCTTTACTTCAATCTTCAAATCATGACAAGGATAAATAACAAAGATGAAGAATCAAGTCATGAATATCAAGAGACCATATATCATTTTTGATAAATTTCTTCTTTTGTAAATAGAAAGCATGATAGGAAACGATCTTGATTCAAAAAGAAGACTCAAGTTATAATTCCAAGAATTCATAAGAAAAATCATGATTTATTTTTATCTAAAGTGCAAAATAAGGTATTCATAGCCTTGTCATTTAAAAAGAAAGTCTTCTTCTTCAACTCATTCCAATCATTCATTGGAAGAGAAGACTTTTGAAAGCCGTTTTCCACAATGTTCAATAACTCAAAATCCATAAAAATTAGAAAAATTCTCATTCTAGTTTTTCAATAGGTGTAATCCGACCCATTGAACATGGGTAGACGTGTGATTGAGTGAACCTCTTGGTTGTCGGCAAATACTATCTCTCTTGGGTTTCAAACCAAAATGAGAGTGACCTCGCTCTAATACCAATTTTTAGGAACAAGAACGGCACCAAGAGGGGGGGTGTATTAGTGTAGCAGATAAAAATGATAAATTTAATCACTTTTGGAAAACTTGGTACGATGAAACTCTTAGTTTGACGAAAACCATATTGAAATGTCATTTGACTTGAGTAAGTTTGTGAGTAGAGAAGAGGGGATTGGACAGTTTACAATAAAGAAAAGTGGAATGCAGCAAAAGTAAAGTACACACCAAGAAAAGAACATGCCAATTTTATAGTGGTTCGATCGTCCGACCTACATTCACTCCTGATTCCTTCTCTATCGTGGTCACCAACATTCACTAATTGTCTTCCTTTAATAGGCGAAGGCCAACCACCTCTTTATAGTGCTTTCTCCTTTTCATGGGTTTAGGAGATAATCCTTACAAGTCTCACACCTCTTCTTTGATGATTATAAAACTAAAGAGAGAGAGGAGAAGGACTCTTTGTACTTTTACAATACTTTTACACCCCAACACTTCAAGATTTTTTTCATACTTTGATTGCCCTTTTATGCAGAAAAGGGTGGGGTATTTATAGGCCCCAATAGCTTCAAATTTAGAGCTAAAAAGTGTCTTATCCAGGGTTTCTGGGGTACTGGTGGTACCACCGCCTACAGCATTGACACTATGCGGTACCACCTAGTTCGACGATACTACTACTTGATAGAGCCTTGGAGACTAGGCTCTGACGGTACCACTGCCTGATAAGACGATACTATTGAATCTCGGATTCTGATGATGAAACCAATTGATAATGCTTATGATTTGATCTGTGTTTTGAGTGACATAGGAAGCTTCGTTCAAGAAGAGATAATTAAAGCAGGAAGAATCATATTGGACTGGAGTGGAACATGTCAGAAGATTGAACGTCGAGCCGGAGGATCATTTGATATATCGATAGAAGGCTTTGGGCCATGGGTCCGAGCATCGAGCCAAGAAGAGCAAAAATTATGCTAAGGAAATCAAAGTTGCGGAGGTCAACTGGCCGATTAGGCAATAGGCCGCAAGAGAGGATGATGCGCCGAATAATCGGACGAAGCATTGATGAACCAATGACATGCTAGACAACATTGGATTCAAGCTTTATAATAATTGTCTAGATAGAAGTAGGTTTTAAGTGTGTAGGATTAACTATGATAGCGATTAAGGCACAAAGCAAAATGAAATCCCGAAGTCAAGAATGAGATTTCGTTGGGAGATCGAGAGTTCATCGGAAGTCCGGACGTTCGTCAGAAGTTAAACCAGAATTGACTGAGAAGTCCAGGAGCTTGCCAAAGAAGCTCGTCATAACTCACTAAGAAGATCATCATGAAGTCCAGGAGCTTGCTAAGAGTTCGTTAGAACATTGCCGAGAGATCGTCGGAAGTTCACTAGAAGATCGTTGGAAGCTCGTTGGAAGAAACCTAGACTTACCGAACTTATTTAGCTTAATGTATGCCTTAAAATTCGTAGTTAGCATAAAATTGGGTGGGAATTAGGCCAACTCAATTAGGGGCCAATTGGGCCCAAGTTTGGGCTATGTTGGGCCAAGTGAAAGGCCCAAACAGTGACCCAACAAGTGAAATTGTCGTGGCATAGTCTCCGAGACTGTGTCAGGTAGTGGTACCACCAAGACACAATCTCCGAGAGACTGTCAGGCAGTAGTATCACTCAAACACAGCCTCTAAGAGACTGTCAGGCGGTGGTACTATTAGGAAATCTTGGGGGCGACATCAGATGCATAGCGGAAAAACAAGAAAACAAATTCCCCGATTCCCAAAGAGATGTTCGTCATCGTGCGAAGATTGGTATGCAAAATCCACGAAACTGAAAAACTACGTATAAAGTAGATTGTGTTACCTAGGGAGATCATATATCCTTGTTTCCTTGCAGATCTTTAGGAGAGGGTGAAGGAGGTCAAGCGTCCTCCTCTCTAGCGGTGATCCACACAGTAGGGCTGCGACGACACTCCTCAAAACTCCAAGCTTGCTCTGAGGTGGAGAGGGGAAGGAGAATAGGAGAGGCAAGCAAAGGCTCTAGCCTACGAGGCTCTTAATCCCTCCTATTTAAAGAGGTCCTCTATCAAACCCTAATGGATCCTCCCCTAGTGGGTATTGGATCTGCATCCAATAACCCAAGCCTTTTAGATTAGTGGATCTCTATCCAATAATCTCTCATGGGCTCTTATTGGATCTCGTCCATGGGATCCAATAATTCAGAGGTTTATTGAATATCTAATAAGACAAGGGCTCTATCGAATATCTCATATCTGAACCTCTACTCATCACAATGCCTACCATATATGTGTGACCCTCTAGGCACAATATCGAGCTGACCGTGAGTCACCCCTGTCAAAACTCCTTCTAACTCAGTAAATTATTATCTCTGTAATAATTCACTCGACTCATCGGCTACGGACGTACTAGGCCACTACGCCGTAGTCCCCAGACGATATAGGGGAATCTAATCCATTAGACCTGTTTGTCCTCAGTTACCGTGTACCTATAGTCCCTCATCTATCTAATATCCCAGAGACCGTATATCGAGTATGGTGCTATCAGACCCATACGGTTTCTACTCGAGTCTCGCTCTAATCGGATTCTCCCGGAGAACTCTTTCTCTCTCAACCCGAATGACCCTGGCCAAGGAGTTGTCTGAGAAAGAACACATGGGATATTCCTCTCAGGACGCCAAGAGTGGATGATCCTCTATCGACACTCAATAGCCCTCGTAAGGTCGACTACCACTCCCAATGACCAGTTGTACTAGATCTGAGACAGCCAAACCTATAAGTCTGGTATCAAAGAGTGGAGCACTCATACAGGACATCCTTGGTGTCTCAAGTCTAAGGACCAGATATACCACTAGGACTACGGAATCGCTGTCTAACAATAAGGCATCATCAACCATCCAGCATTCCGTAAGCGGATCAATCAATAAACTCATTCTCCAATGAGCACCTGTACTGTATCCTTAGTGTCCCTACACGAGCAGCTATGAGACCAACTACATCCATCATATGGATGGGTATACAGCACACTAGTCTGTCCGATGATCACGATGTTCCTCTCGAGTGACCTATGACCGGGATTATTTAGGATATGTGTTTAAAGGTGAATCGATCTCATTTTCATGATCTCATCACGATCTGATTCCCATTGCACAAATCCAAGGACATCACAATATATATATGCATATGTGCAATAGTTATAAAGTGATATATGCCAAAATATAATAAGCAAAAAGATTCTTTATCAAGTCACACATGCCATCACTCACGTGATTGGCTTGCTGGGCACCTATGACTAGCAATCTCTCACTTGACCTAAAGCCAATCACCTATGTGTATGATCCCCATCAAACCCCTGTGACGCTCAAAGACAATCTGAGACAACGGCTTTTTTAGTGGATCTGCAATGTTATCTTCGGATGGAACTCTTTCCACTACTACATCTCCTCGGGTTACGATCTCTCTGATAAGGTGAAACCTCCTCAGAACATACTTAGATTTCTGATGAGACCTAGGTTCCTTCACTTGAGCAATTGCCCCGTTGTTATCGCAATATAAGAAGATCGGCTCCTTGCTACCCGGCATGACTCCCAAATCTGTGATGAACTTCTTCACCCAGACTCCCTCCTTTGCTGCATCTGATGCAGCAATGTACTCCGCCTTTGTGGTCGAGTCAGTAGTAGTATCTTGCTTGGAACTCTTCCAGCACACTGCTCCTCCATTCAAGGTGTACATGTACTCCAAATTCGGCTTGCTATCATCGACATCAGACTGAAAACTTGAGTCTATGTAGCCTTCAACCTTAAGGTTATTACCTCCATATACTAGTAAAAGATCCTTAGTCTTTCTCAAGTACTTAAGGATACACTTTACTGCTTTCCAGTGCTCCAAGCCTGGATCCGCTTGATACCTACTCGTGACACTCAAAGCATGCGCTATATCAGGCCTAGTACATAGCATGACATATATGATAGACCCTATTGCTGAGGCATAAGGTATCATATCCATGTTCATCCTTTCTTCTAGAGTCTTTGGGGACATACTCGTAGAAAGTGATATCCCATGTCCCATCAGTATGAGACCTCTCTTGGAATTTTCTATGTCAAAGCTTTTGACAATGGTTTCTATGTACCTAGACTAGGACAAGCCAAGCATCCTCTTGGATCTATCTCTATAGATTCTAATCCCTAAGAGATAGAATGCTTCCCCTAAGTCCTTCATGGAGAAGTATCTAGATAACTAAGCCTTTACTGTGGTTAGCATTCCTACGTCATTCTCAACGATCAGGATGTCATCCACATATAACACCAAAAAGGTGATAGCGCTCCCACTTACCTTCCTGTACACACAAGGCTCATATTCGTTCTTAACGTAGTCATAAGATCTGATTGCCTCATCAAATCTTATGTTCCAACCTCGGGAAGCTTGCTTTAGTCCATAAATGGATCTAAGCAACCTACACACCTTATCTGGGCAGTTCTTGGACACGAATCTCTCAAGTTATATCATATACACCTACTCCGATCTTTTTCTTAAAGATCCACGTACAACTGATGGGTACAATACCTTTGGGCGCATCAACTAGGTTCCAAACCTTGTTGGAGTATATAGAATCCATCTCAAAATTCATAGCTTCTTGCCACTTCCCAGAGTCTATACTCATAATAGCCTCCTCATAGGTCTAAGAATCAATATCCTCAACATTCTCTACTCTAATATGTCCCACATATCTCTTAGGAGGATGGGATACTCTATCAGACCTACGTAAAGTTGAAACTTGTGTATTAGGTACCTGAACAGACTCGGGCTGTAGAGTGGTGCTTGAGCTTGGTTCTCCAACCTCGCTCAACTCTATCATTCTCCCACTATCTCCGCCAAGAATGTGTTCTTTCTCAAGGAATAATGCGCTCTTAGCTACAAAGACCTTTTAGTCCTCGAGATGATAGAAATAATACCCACAAGTTTCCTTAGGGTATCCCACAAATTTGCATCGCTCTGTCCTTGATTCTAACTTATCGGGGTTGTGTCTTTTAACATGGGTAGAGCAGCCCCAAATCTTAACAACCTTAAGATCAGGCTTCTTCCCTTTCCATATCTCATATGGTGTAGACACTACCGACTTAGTTGGAACTCTGTTCAGAAGGTAAGTTATGGTTTCTATGGTATATCCCCAGAATGAGATGGGTAGGTCAGCGAAACTCATCATGGACCGTACCATGTCTAATAGCATACGATTTCTTCTTTCAGAGGCACAATTGAGCTGAGGTGTATAAGGAGGTGTCCATTGGGATAATATCCCATGGTCCTTAAGGAACTAAGTAAACTTTGTACTTAAGTACTCACATCCTCGATCTGATCGAAGAGTTTTGATACTCTTTCCAGTCTAGTTCTCCACCTCATTCTTATACTCTCTGAATTTCTCAAAGGCCTCGGATTTGTACTTCATTAAGTACACATATCTATACCTTGAGAAATCATCAGTAAAGGTAATGAAGTAGGAGTAACCACCAATGGCATTAGTTGACATGGGTCCACATACATCACTATGTATGAGTTCCAACAACTCAGTGGCTCTCTCTCCAGTTCCACTAAATAAAGAGTTGGTCAGTTTTCCACGAAGGCAAGGCTCGCAAATTGCGTATGACACATAGTTGAATGGATCTAGATATCCATCATTTAGCAACTTTTGAATCCTTCTTTCATGGATGTGACCTAGCCTACAATCCCACAGGTATGCACTATTCATCTCATCTCGTTTCCTCTTAGACACATTTACATTCATGATATGTGGAGTAGTGTCTAACATAAATAAACCATTATGCAATGTTCCTTTCGTGATGTCTTATCATCTAATAATATCGAACAACCATTATTCTCAAAAACTAATTTATATCAACTAATTGTCAAACATGAAATGGAGATAATGTTTTTGATAATAGAAGGAACAAAATAACATGTATCTAATGCAATTAAAGCTCCACCAAGCATATGTAGGGCAACCTCGCCAACAGCTATTACAGTAATTTTTGCTCCATTACCCAGCTTGGGGTCCATCTCACCTCTCTCTAATCTCCTAGGCCTTGCTAGAACCTGCAACGAATTGCATATATGATAAGCACTACCGGTATCCAATACCCATGTGTTATCATAAGAGTCTGACAAATGAAGACTGATCATGAATGTACCTGAAGCTTCATCAAGCTTTTGTTTCACCCTTTCTGCAAGGTACTGTTTGCAATTCCTCTTCCAGTGTCCATCTTTGCCACAGTGGAAGCACTGGCCTTTGTCCTTTACTGGGTCTTTCTTAGCAACCTTTGCTTTACCTGGTCTGCCCTTGCCCTTTCCCTTCTTAAGGGACCTTTCTGCTTTCCTTTTCTTTCTGGTCTCACCAGTGTAGAGAACTGGCTTCTCTTTCTTAATAGTACTCTCTACCTCTCTCACCATATTGAGGAGCTCTGGGAGAGTCACCTCAAGCTTGTTCATATTAAAATTCATTATGAACTGTGAAAAGAAAACTGGTAGGGACTGAAGCACAATGTCCACACACAAGTTATCCTCTAGGACCATTCCTAGACCTGTGAGTTTCTCTATCCACTCAATCATCTTTAGGACATGGTTCTGAACCGGTGTCCCCTTAGTCATCCTAGCGCGGAAGAGGCTCTTGGATATCTCATATCGCTGAGTCCTTCCCTGTTCCTCGAACAATTTGCAGACATATAGGAGAATGGATCTGGCATTCATCTTTTCATGCTATCTCTGTAACTCAGGAGTCATAGAGCCTAACATATAGCACTGAGCAAGAGTGGAGTCATCAATGTACTTCACGTAGCGAGCGATCTCATCCTTGCTTTCCCCTTCTTCGGGCATAGGCATCACTGTATCAAGGACATACACGATTTTCTTCGCCGTGAAAATAATTCTCAAGTTACGGAGCCAATCCATATAATTTGGACCAGTGAGGCAGTTGACATCAAGTATGCCACGTAAGGGATTTGAAAGCGACATTTTCTAAAAATAAAGATGCAGCAGAAATGAATAACATGTAGATTTTGCAAGAAATAAACTATCAAGATATGGACTTCTATCTTAATATGCTCCCACTATTTTACTAATGAGTCATGCGATACCCTCATCACATGAAACGGAAGTCTCCGGTAGACTTCTAGTGGGGATCAGGATCCAATCAGCGTCTTAGTGTAACCTCGAGGGACTCGACCAATCACACTAAGCCTAAAAGGTAGGCAACTCTTGCCGATCACAAATTCTTGTGATTTCCATCCTGTTCGGCCTCCGAATCACCATTGGTCTCGAGAGACTCGACCAACCATGATGCTCGGTTAAGTCAACACCTTCGTTACAAGATGAGTCTAATTTGATGATATACCCTCGAGGGACTCGACCAAGCATATCATGTCCTCAGGTCACCGATGACATCTCTATGTCATAAGCAAGATAACGAATCACGATATAGGTGAGTCTTGAGGGACTCGACCAACTCAACCTACATTGGGAATCGGTTCCTACTTATAACGATGGAAGGCCACGTGGGTCAATCTAATTGCCTCACGTTTACCGACTTAATATTATCGAGAGAGATGTTTCTATGATTTGGTCTCCTAATATGACATGTCACACATATACATATTTAATATATATCTACATCGCATGCAAATATATATACATATCTAGTATATGTATAAGCAATCACACCAGATGATCATGGACCATAACCTAATGTGATTAGGCCCGAGCCAGTAGGCCTAATCACTCACATCAAGATCTATGTGTGCAACGATGCATCTCCATGCCCTGTGATCGTCCATCTCGTCCTCATCGATTCCGTAAACATCTCGATGCATCTTCATGCATCGCGATCATCCATCTCGTGGGTCCCGCTATCGCATCCACGCTCTCGCTGCGCTTCCTTATGTGATTACAACTTAATCATAGGCATGCAGGCCCAATAAACAAGAAATATAATGGAGGCTCGTAGACCCCAATAATAATAATCACAAGTACACACATCACACGGTCCATGATCATCCATCCACACATCATACATCACATGTATAAATAATCATCATCATGTAGGACTACTAGATAATGATAAAAATAATAATCAACTAAACTTTTTAATTAATTAGTATTTTATGAAATCAGGGATATATAGGGAATTTTTGAATTCATAGGGGTATTTTCATAATTTGGACAAAAGATAGAAACTGGAATTTCTCAAATTCACAAGGGCAAAACTATCTTTTTACCTAAAATCCCTAAGCCCTCTCTCTCTTCACTGTTGTTGCTGCCGCCGCCACCCTATTGGCAGCGGCAGGTGCAACGAGGCCGGGGCGCCGCCCTTGTAAGTGGGCGCCCCCATGGGTAGCGCTACCCCCATGGGCAGGCGCCCCTGTGGGCGCCGCCCCATCCGCTGGTGCTTCTTCCCGCAAGGCAGTGCCCATAGGCGGTGCTGCCTCACTGGGGGTTTTGCCGGCGGGAGCAGTGACCACAAGAGTCGTTGCCCTATGGCGTGTCACCCCGCGTGAGCAACGGCCGCAAGCGCCGCTGCCCTGCGGTACCTCTGCTCGCTGGCTGCCAGCCCCGCCGACCGTAAGCCTACTGTAGGAACAGAGCTTGTGCATGCACCGACATTGTGTTGCCTGGTTGTGGTTGCCGCTACAGGTGGCTGTAGGCACGTAGATCGAGGGCAGCAACTGTTGCTGCCCTTCCTTGTTTTTGCGTCAACGATTTTGACGTCAAAATTCTTCCTAAACACAACACACGCAATTCAAAACCAATCATTCGCATGAACAACCTAGCTCTGATACCACTATTGGAAAATTTTGAGGGCGACATCAGATGCGTAGCGGAAGAACAAGAAAACAAAATCCCTGATTCCTAAAGAGATGTTCATCGTTGTGCGAAGATTAGTGCGCAAAATCTGTGAAACTGAAAAACTGCGTATAGAGTAGATTGTGTTACCTAGGGAGATCGTATATCCCGTTTCCTTGCATATCTCTAGGAGAGGGTAAAGGAGGTCAAGCGTCCTCCTCTCTAGCGGTGATCCAAACAGTAGGGATGCGATGACACTCCTCAAAACTCCAAGCCTGCTCTGAGGTGGAGAGGGCAAGGAGAATAGGAGAGGCAAGCAAAGGCTCTAGCCTATGAAGCTCTTAATTCCTCCTATTTATAGAGGTCCCCTGTCAAACTCTAATGGATCCTCCCCTAGTGGGTATTGGATCTGCATCCAATAACCCAAGCCTTTTAGATTAGTGGATCTTTATCCAATAATCTCTCATGGGCTCTTATTGGATCTCATCCATGGGATCCAATAATTTAGGGGATTATTGGATATCCAATAAGACAAGGGCTCCGTCGGATATCTCATATCCGAACCTCTACTCATCGCAATGCCTACTATATGTGTGTGACCCTCTAGGCCCAATATCGAGTTGGCCGTGAGTCATACTTATCAGAACTCCTTCTAACTCAGTGAATTATTATCTATGTAATAATTCTCTCGACTCATCGACTATAGACGTACTAGGCCACTACGCTGTAGTCCCCAGACGATACAGGGGAATCCAATCCATTAGACCTGTCTGTCCTGAGTTACCGTGTACCTATAGTCTCTCATCCATCTAATATCCCAAAGGCCGTATATCGAGCATGGTGCTGTCAGACCTATACGATTTCTACTCGAGTCTTGCTCTAATCGGATTCTCCCGGAGCACTCTTTCTCTCTCAACCCGAATGACCCTGGCCAGGGATTTATCTGAGCAAAAACACATGGGATATTCCTCTCATGATGCCAAGAGTGGATGATCCTCTATCGACACTCAATAGCCCTCGTAAGGTTGACTATCACTCCCAATGACCAATTGTACTAGATCTGAGATAGTCAAAACTATAAGTCTGGTATCAAAGAGTAGAGCACTCATACAAGACATCCTTGGTGTCTCAAGTCTAAGGACCAGATATACCACTAGGACTACGGAATCGTTGTCTGACAATAAGGCATCATCAACCATCCAGCATTTCGAAAGTGGATCAATCAGTGAACTCATTCTCCAATGAGCACTTATATTGTATCCCTAGTGTCCTTACACGAGTAGCTATGAGACCAGTTGCATCCATCATATGGACGGGTATATATCACACCAATCTGTCCGATTATCACGATGTCCCTCTCGAGTAACCTATGACCGGGATTATTTAGGATATGTGTTTAAAGGTGAATCGATCTCATTTTCGTGATCTAATCACGATCCGATTCCTATTGCACAAATCCAAGGACATTACAATATATATATACATATGTGCAATAGTTATAAAGTGATATATGCCAAAATATTATAAGAAAAAATATTCTTTATCATGTCACACGTGTCATCACTCACGTGATTGGCTTGCTGGGCACCTATGACTAGCAGGTACCGCTAGACTGAGTGATGGTACCACCTAGTGTTAGTGCTGTAGGTGGTGGTAATGCTAGTACCTCGAAAACCGAGGATGAGACACTTTTAGACTCCATGTTTAAATTCACTTGAGATCTATAAATACCCCTCTCATCCTTGGTTAACACACACAAGCACAGAGAGCTTAAAAGTGAAAAATGCTTTAGTAATCACTTGAGAGATTCTCTCCTCTAGTTCTAAGTTTAGAATTCTATCTAGGGAGGAGTGAGTGCTTGTAAAAGGTTATCTCCTAAACCTATGAAAATGAGAAGAGGGGTGTAAGAAGGTGGTTGGTCTTTGCTTATTAAAGGAAGACCGTTAGTGGATGCCGATGGCCTCGACGGAAGAGGAATCGGGATTGGATGTAGGTCACGACGACCGAACCACTATAAAATCTAGTTTGCATTTTTGTTTTGCTATTTACATTTATTGCAAACTGCCATACTTTCTCATTACTTTAGCTGCATACTCTTACGAACGTGTTTCAAGTTAATATCTTTCTAAAATCAATTTTAATCAAACGAAAGATTTTTGAACTAACGTAATTTTATCCGTTGCACTAATTCACCCCCCGCCCCGCTTTTAGTGTCAACTCGATCCTAACAATTGGTATTAGAGCTATTGTTTTCTCATTTGGTTTAACACCCAAGAGAAATAGCTCTTTTCGGCTTTCAAGAGAGATTTTCTATTATGCATTCTCCTATGTTCAATGGGATAGACTACACATATTGAAAAAATTAAATGAGAGTTTTCTTGCTTTTTATTATTTTAAATTTATGGAACATTGTTAAAAATGGCTTTCAAAAGTCTTCTCTTCCAATGAATGATTGGAATGAGTTAAAGAATAAGACTTTCTCTTTAAATTCTTTAAATTCCAAGGCTATAAATGTCTTATTTTGTGCTTTAGATAAAAATGAGTTCAATCGAGTTTTTACATGCGAAATAGCTTTTGACATTTGCCACACACTCGAAATCACACACGAAGGCATAGTTGAGTTGAAGACTCTAAAATAAATATTTTGATGTGTGATTTTGAATTATTTCATATGGAACCAAGTGAGACTATTGGAGACATGTACACCCATTTTATAGATGTCGTCAATAGTCTAAAAACTCTTGGTAAAAGTTTTTCGAATTTTGAACTTGTGAAAAAAATTTTACGATCACTTTCTAAAAAATAAGATTCGAAAGTGACAACAATACAAGAATCAAAGAACTTGAACCATTTTTCAATTGAAGAACTTATTGGGTCTTTGATAACCTATGAAATGACATGCAATTCACATGAAGAACTCGAGAATAATCTTCCAAAGAACATGAAGGATTTGACACTTAGAACTCAAGATGACCACTCGAGCGAAAGCTCAAGTGATGATGACTTTGAACTTCTCATAATAAAACTTAAAAAGTACTTAAAACAAAAATCAAAAAGTAAAAATGAACTTACAAAGAAGAAGCTTCCAAAAAAGAAGAAAGTATTCAAGGTGGCTTGGGACGAATCAAGTTCATCCGAAGATGAAGAACAAACCAACAAAGGCAATATGGCAAACTACGTCTTAACGGTTCTCGGCGATGAGATAAATGACTCACCCAAAACCCCCTAGTTTATTTTAAAATTACTTGATGCATTTCATATTTTATTTTTAAATTAGTATATAAAATATAAAAAATAAATAAATAAAAGGGGATCATGCTTTCCTTTTTCTAGCTAATTTTGAAAATGATAATGATAATTGCATGTTTTATGAAAATATAACAAATTGTTAGATTTAAATCTAATGATTAATCTTATATATGTTTTTAAGAAAAAATAATGTGTATCTAAATTGATGATTTCTGACTTTGATTGAAAATGCTTAATGAAATCATGCTTGATATTTTAATGACATAATGATGTGAGACGTAATGAAAATGTTAAAAGATTTTGTATCATGTTTGATGATTTTATATTATACATGAGGATTTGAAGTAATGATTTGAAATCATATGTTTTGGAATTATGTGTTACACTTTTTGATCTTGATGATTTTTGTGATAAATCTTGCTCTTTCCGTTTTAAACGATGATGCATGTTTTGATTTAGCGTAAAAAAACTTGGGCATGCTTGTAAGAAATCAAAATACATAAATTGAAACAACTAAAAGGGGAATGCATTTTAAAATTTTCTCTATCACTCTCTTATCGATTTTTCAAAAAGAGATTAATGAATCTATTTATATTTTGAATTTCTTAAAAGTGATTTTGATGATTTTGATTATTTGAATTTGAATGAGTGTTTACCTATATCGTGATTTTGATTCCTTGGAATTATAGCTTGAAATCTTTTATAAATCAAGATCTCTTATTATGTGTTCTCATATTATTTAAGAGGAGATTTTTTTATGAATCATGATTTTTCGAATTATAACTTGATATCTTTCATTGATATATCTTGACAACTTGAGATTCTTCTGAATCAAAATTGTTTAACATATTTTTTCTTTTTACTATCCAAAAAAATCATAATTTGTCTCTTGATATTCATAATTTGTCTTCATGAATTATATACCTTATCACCCAGTTAATTTTTTCTTGATATATTTCATATGATGATTTGAAAAATAATGTAATGGAAAAAGTTATGCACATGAAGGGAGATGGTTTTGCTAGCTTGGATAAATTGGTGTAAAACTTACTTGATATGCTTTCAAACACTTGCATTATTGAATGATTCTCCTTTTTCCCTATGACAAAGGGGGAGAAAATAAATGATGAATGTTTAGTACCAATAATCATGAAGTGATAAATGCTTAAAAAAAGTTAATTTAATGTTTGGTATCATGAATGTTTTAGTATCATTCATAAGAGATATGATGAATGTTTGGTATCATGACCAAAATATTGATTTAATACATGAAGTGATAAATGCTTAAAAATTTTAATGTCTTAGTATCATGTATGATATGCTCATAGTGATGATTGATTTATTTTTGGTATTATGTATGAAGCAAGGATGAAAAGTAATAGTTTGAAATTATGCATATTATATATTGTAGACTTCAAACTATGTTTTGGTATCATGCATACTCAAGTAATATTGATTTAAAAATTTATTGATTTAGTATCATGCCCAACTTGATAATGATGATGACTTGGCATTTCTTACAAGAACACTTTATGGGTTAAGATTTATTTTCTTTATCCAAATCATAATCTTGATTTCTCGATATTTGATACATGAGATTTCTCTATTAATCAAAATCTTATTTTTGAACTCTCATGTTTCTTTTTGTTATTTCCTAAAAGGGAAAAGAATTACAACATTGTATTCTTTGTTAGGATTAAGAGCAGCACTAAGAGGTGGGGTGAATTAGTGCAGCATAAAACTTTTTACGATTTCAGAAAATATTTCATACGTTCGAAGGAAATCGATTCGGAAGATAGCAATTGGAAACGTATGAGAGCGTAAGTAAGATGAGGAGGAGAAGCAGTTTTATGAAATGATTTGTAGTTAAAGTAAATTGCACTTATGAAAAGCAAACCAGAATTTAGAGTGGTTCGGTCAATGTGACCTACATCCACTTTCGGATTCCTCCTCCAACGATGTCTCTGGCGTCTACTAGGCCTTCCTTCAATAGGTGAAGACTGAACACCTCTTTACAGCACTTTCTCCTTTTCCCGGGTTTAGGAGATGAACCCTTACAAATCTCACTCCTCTTTCTTGGATGGTTACAAGGCTAAGAGATGAAGGAAGAGAACTCTAACTTTTACAAAACTTTAAGACTCAAAAACTCAAGATTATGCCAATAGGTTTCATGTCCTTTCATGCAAGAAAGGGCGGGGTATTTATAGGCCCTAATGGCTTCAAAAATGGAGCCAAAAAGTATTTAATCCCAGATTTCCGGGGTCCTGACGATACCACCACCATTACTGGGCAGTACCACCGCTTGACACCTGACACTGGGCAATACTATTGCTCAGTCTGTGTAGTTCCACCACCTGACAGAGCTCGGAGATCGAGCTCTAGCGGTACCACCGCTTGACAGGGGTGGTACAATCACTGGCAGCAATAACTACTGGCGGTACCTATTAGGATCCGAGCGTCACTAAGAGGGGGGGGGGGTGAATTAGTGCAGCGGATTAAAACTTCGGTTTCGACAAATCTTTCGTACGATAAGAATGGAACTTGAAAAGCTAAACTTGAAAGCGTATTCTTAAAGTTGTGCAGCAAAGGTAATAAGGAACTAAAGCATGTAAGAAGGTTTGCAGTAATGTAAATAGCAATAATGAAATGCAAACCAGAGATTACGTCGATTTTAGAGTGGTTCGGTCAAATGACCTACATCCACTTACGAGGCCCCTCTTCGATGAGGCTCCCACCTTCCACTAGCAAATCTCTTGAAATGGAAGGGCAAATACCCCTCTTACAACCTTGTACAAGCAGTTCAACCTCTTACAAATTTTCAGCAAGAAAGAATGAGGAGAACTCTAGCAAATTGAAAACAAGAAAGACAAAGACTCTTCTAAGACTTTTCTCTCAATCACTTGCTACACAAAAGTTGTATTCTCAGCTGAGACTTGAGGGGTATTTATAGGCCTCAAGAGGATTCAAATTTGGGCTCCAAAAATTTGAATTCTCTTATGTTCCCGATGTTGGCGGTGCCACCGCCCAGCGCTCGGGTGCTGGACGGTGCAACCGCCTAGCCCAGGAGGTGTCACCGCCAGCTCTCGGGTGCTGGGCGGTGCCACCGCCTAGGCCAAATCAGCTCACTGGTTGGGCTCCAAACTTGGCCCAAACCAGTCCGAACTCGGGCCCAATTGGCCCCTACTTGGGTTATAGGATTAACACCTAATCCTAACCCTAATTAACATGCTAACTATGAATTTAAAGATATTTTCTAAGCTATTACAAAGTCCATAAGTCAAGACTTCTTCCGGCCGGCGAACTTCCGACGGTCTTCCGATAAACTCTCGAAAACCATTCTGCGAACTCCCGGCAAGCTCCTAGATGTTAGGATCGGAGCGGCACTAAGGGGGGGGGGGGTGAATTAGTGCAGCGGATTAAAACTTCGGTTTCGACAAATCTTTCGTACGATAAAAATCAGAATCGGAAGTGATTAACTTGAAAGCGTATTCGCAAAGTTGAGGAGCAAAGATAATGATGAAACAAAGCAAGTAAGAAGGTTTGCAGTAATGTAAATGATAATAAGAAATGCAAACCAGAGATTACGCCGTTTTTAAAGTGGTTCGGTCAAGTGACCTACATCCACTTGCGAGGCCCCTCTTCGATGAGGCTCCCACCTTCCACTAGCAAATCTCTTGAAAGTGAAGGGTGAATACCCCTCTTACAACTTTTACAAGCGGTTCACTCTCTTACAGATTTTCAGAAAGAAAGAAGGAGGTGAACACTAGCAAATTAAAAACAAGACAAGCTAACACTTTTCTAAGGCTTTTCTCTCAAACACTTGCTGCTCAAAAAGTTGTTCTCTCAGCTGAGATTTGAGGGGTATTTATAGGCCTCAAGAGGATTCAAATTTTGGGCTCCAAAATTTGAATTCTCTTGGGTTCCCGGTGTTGGAGGTGCCACCGCCCAGCCAAGCGGTGCCACCGCCCAGCGCTCGGGTGCTGGACAGTGCAACCGCCCAGCCAAGGAGGTGTTACCGCCCAGCTCTCGGGTGCTGGGCGGTGCCACCGCCTAGGCCAAATCAGCTCACTGGTTGAGCTCCAAACTTGGCCCAAACCAGTCCGAACTCGGGCCTAATTAGCCCCTACTTGGGTTATAGGATTAACACCCAATCCTAACTCTAATTAACATGATAACTACGAATTTAAAGACATTTTATAAGCTATTACAAAGTCCGTAAGTCAAGACTTCTTCCGGCGAGCTTTCGGCGAACTTCCGACGGTCTTCCGATAAACTCTCAGAAACCATTCTACGGACTCCTGACAAGCTCCTAGACTTCACGATTTGATCTTGGCGAATTCCAACGAGCTTCTTCGGAAAGCTCCGATCATTCTCGGTGAGCTCCGCGAACTTCCAACGAACCTTCCGGCGAGCTTCCGAAAAACCCTTCGGCAAGCTCCCTACTCATTCTTGGCTAGTTTCGGCAGCATTCCCGATGAACCTTCGGACTTCCATCGAACTCTCGAACTCGCAATGAATCCTTTGTGCTT
Source organism: Musa acuminata AAA Group (assembly GCF_036884655.1). Classification (NCBI taxonomy): domain Eukaryota; kingdom Viridiplantae; phylum Streptophyta; class Magnoliopsida; order Zingiberales; family Musaceae; genus Musa; species Musa acuminata. The sequence continues at coordinate 32,093,142 of NC_088349.1, read as the reverse complement.
GACTCTGACACTTTGTTTTGCTTTATGTCTTCGTCGTTATCGTAGTTAATCCTGCACACACAAGCAAAAACTCTACTCCGATCTAGACAATTATTATAAAGCGAATTGACATTCTGTTGCCCGGCACGTCATTGGTTGGCGCTTCGTCCGATTCTTCGGCGTATCATCCTCTCTTGCGGCTTGTTGCCCAATCGGCGGTTGACCGCCGCAACGTCGATATCCTTAGCACAGTTTCGCTCTCCTTGGCCCGATGCCCGACGTCCGAAGTGTTCAGCCATCCAATATCCTAACGTGATCTCTTCCAGCGCAACGTCAATTCCTCCTGCGTCAACTGTCTAAACCTGATCGAGTAGACCTGCATCACTCAAAATGCAGTTAAACATCTAAACACAATCAATTAGTTTCATCATCAAAATCTGATATTCAACACTAGACTTCACGATTTGATCTTGGCGAGTTCCAACGAGCTTCATCGGCAAGCTCCGATCATTCTCGGTGAGTGTCACGTCCCGACAAAATATCGACAATATTTAAAATTTTCATCATAACTAACCCAGGATCCAAACACACAATTGAGGTCACTAAGAAAACATTCAGATCAAAATTTCACCTCTATAGTCTACAAATTCATAACCCTGTGCAGTTCATAAACATACCACACATCACTCGATAATTCATATAATCTGAACTCAACTCATCAAAATAATAACCACACATAAATTCACAAGTGGGGAAGTCTATGCAGTCACCAAATCAACGATTACCATAAGTTCATATCATTACATGAATTTAACTTAACATTTCAAAATCCTATACATGAGGGATCCTTTATCTTACACAAAATCCACAGGTTTAGATTCATCGTCATATTTCATTAGATGCAGAGTAGCTTATACAACAAACACATATATGCTAACAAAGATCTGCCCAAAATCTTCTAAACTTTCCACTGCCTCAGCCCAATCTTAACATTTAAGCAAGCGATACGCTATCCTGAAAAATTTATCAACAAACGGGGTGAGCATAAAGAGCTCAGCAAGTGACTAACATATCCATATCAAAATAGTACAATTTCCAAAGAGATACAGTTTCAAAATACAAGGCAAAATGTACGATTTCGTAGACATAATATCATTACGAGCAGAAACACAATTGTCCTTTCAATCTTACATATTTGGTTCATAACAGATAGGGCATAGAGTAATTGGAGCATATCAGAAACAAAGGAAACATAACAGAGCTTATCAATGGCATATAAAATGTTCTGAAGCATATCAACGACATATGGAACATTTCGAAGCAAAATCATCAGTGAATGAAGCATTTCAGAGCATATCAAAAACAAATAATCGTATAGAAGCTCAAACGTCGTCCTTGACGTTGCAATCAGATCATTCTTATCCAGAGCATGAACAGAAACCACTCACCAAAACTCTGGATGTCATATCAAACATATAGAAGGTGTAGTGGGATCTCAGTCAGAATGTGATTCATCCATTTCTGAATGACCACCTGACAAAAGTCTCCCACGTCTGGGAGCTCCATCCACCCACGTCTAGGTGAAGTCAAAGGGGGCCGGCAGAGCATCGCAGGCTCTAAGCACATACCCTTTACCATTTCTGGCAAAGGTCCAGAATATCCCACATAGCGGGACCCCACGTAGCGGGCAATAAGCGCATACCAGAATATCCCACATAGCGGGACCCCACATAGCGGGCAATAAGCGCATACCCTTTACCACTTCTGGCAAAGGTTCAGACAATCCCACACACCAGAGTACAAGAGGGCAGTTTCAACAATAAGTAGCATATATTGGAAGCACACGCGGAACAACAAAACGTACATGTGCCTTTTCGAAACAATGCGAAACAAAGAACAAATCTCTCACAAACGTATTCAGATTTAGAATGAAATGAAAACAAGAGTGTACAGGGATTCCAAGCAATCATATTTAGCTCAATTCCAATAAGAAGGTTAGACGAATTCAAATATCCAAAGGAATGGAACAGAATACGCGAAATCGACCAAAGCTCGATTTCGGACAGAATTCCAGTGGCAGATCAAACAAATACTTCAGAATATCAATTATGCTCCAATACCCATAAGAAAGCTATGGTCGAACCATATATCAATCTATATTATGATGGAACAAATTTCATATGAAACAGGGTTCCCAACATAGGGTTACCTTTGATTTGGTAACACAAGGTCAAAAACACAATCACTGTTTTGCAGAATTTATAGGGTCGGATTCAACAGATAATAGGGTAGGCAATTGAATTCTAAAATTTTCAAACTATATGTCGAAAGAAATATTTTCAAGTCTAGTTTCAAATAAAATCAGTTTGGTACAAATCAGAATTTTCAACAGGGCGTTATAGGCATTTTAGTATTGACAGGTCAGAAATCTTGAACCCTGTTTTACAGCGTCTATAGGCTCATTGGAAACAGATGTTTGGGCAAGTATACGGTGTCCAAAATCTACAAAATCAGTGTCAAAAGAAAGATATAAGAGTCTAATTTCAAACAAAATAGTTCCTGCCCGAATTTACATTTTGTACTAAAACTTATAGCTGAAACAGTGTATAGGAGTCAGTTTACCAAAAAAATTTCAGAATCCATGGTTCTATGTCCAAAGAGAGACATATCAGTTTCTAAATAGAAATCCATCAATTTATTTTGAATCAACATAAAAACAGAGACTAATTTTCTGTAGGATGGGGTTAGAAATACTTGCCTTTGAGAATTTAGACCCTAAGTGAAAGGATTTGGGCAAGAACCCTTAAAGCCCCAATTTTTTTTCTCTTCTTCTTCTTCTTCTTCTTCTCCTTCTTCTTCTTCTTTTCTTTCTTTCTTTCCCTGATCCTCCACGTAGCTGCCTTCTCTGCTTCCTTAAGAGTGAAGGCAGAAAGGCTTAAGGGGTGGAATTTGTCATTTTATGCGTTTTGCGGTTTAGTCCTTGTTTTTATCATATTCACGATTAGGTCCTTAGGGTTTACATATAGGTCCTCAGATTCTTTCTTTTTTTTTTTTTTTTGAACAGATCTCCCAATCTTAAAAATAAGTTAGCTCTGATTCATTCTCTATTTCTTTGTCAATTTAAAATAGATGCTAACGTTATCACCAAAAATTTATACGAAAATTCGGAAATGAGGGATGTTACAGTGAGCTCCGCGAACTTCCAACGAACCTTCCAGTGAGCTTCCGAAAAACCCTTCGGCAAGCTCCCTACTCATTCTCAGCTAGTTCCGGCAACATTCCCGACGAACCTTCGGACTTCCGTCGAACTCTCGAACTCCCAACGAATCCTTCGCGCTTGACTCCGACACTTTGTTTTGCTTTATGTCTTCGTCGTTATCGTAGTTAATCCTGCACACACAAGCTAAAACTCTACTCCGATCTAGACAATTATTACAATGCGAATTGACATTCTGTTGCCCGGCACGTCATTGGTTGGCGCTTCGTCCGATTCTTCGGTGCATCGTCCTCTCTTGCGGCTTGTTGCCCAATCGGCAGTTGACCTCCGCAACCCCGATATCCTTGGCATAATTTCGCTCTCCTTGGCCCGATGCCCAACGTTCGAAGCATTCAGTCATCCAATATCCTGACGTGATCTCTTCCGGCGCAACGTCAATTCCTCCTGTGTCAAATGTCTAAACCTGATCGAGTAGACCTGCATCGCTCAAAATGCAGTTTAAATCATAAACACATATCAAGTGGTTTCATCATCAAAATACGAGATTCAACAATCTCCCCCTTTTTGATGATGACAACCACTTGATGACGGAGTTAACCTTAACTCTGGGAGTTTAAACAAACTCCCCCTATCAATATGTCATATTGATAGAACCTTGAATTCAAACTGAATTCAAGTCATTGCAATATTCATCATGAATACTTGCAACACATCATAATGAACATATGCATAAACTTATGCATATCATGTCATCAACATACTTCTCCCCCTTTGTCATCAACAAAAAGGAGAAGTATAACTATTCTTTGTGTTTTTAATATAAGTTCAACTCATTGCATGAAAAACATAATATCAAGTTTTATCATCATGCAGTTTTGAAGCTAGAAAATTTAGCAAGTATTGCATCATGCTTAGGACATTCAAGCTATCAAGTTTTAGATATGCAAGTTTTATAGCATACAAGATAGCACTTTTGGTAATGTTCAAGATAGCAAGTTCTACATCATGCAAGCTAGCAAAATGTTTGAAAAAGTGATCAAGTTTTGCAACATACAAGCTAGCAAAAATGTCAAACTAGCAAGAGAGAATGTTTTACATGAGGCAAGCAAACAATTTGGCAAATGTTACATTTGCATCTTCTCTTTTGAGAAGTGTAATTTTTGCTTTCATCTTGAATTGTGCAAGCTAGTTAGTTTGCCTCTTTTCATGATGTCCACGCTAGAAATTCTTGCTCCCCTTTGTCATTGTCAAAAAGAAGGGAAGACCCTTATATCAATTTTCATATTATGACAAAGGTAAGTATCATTCTTATTTGTGCATCATTATATATTCAAATTAAAACATACACAATTTCAATAACCTTATTTTTCATGCACGATACCGAAAAATAAATCAATCATCATTAATAAGCATATCATACATGATACTCAAACATTAAAATTTTCAAGCATTTATCAACATGTTGATCATGATACCAAACATTCATCATTTAAAGCATTCATGATACACATCATATGCAATACATCACATAAAAAGCATAAGTGTTGCATGCATCATTTTAGCAACAATTCGTAGCATTTCATCATATGACAAGATATCAGCAAGTAAAATTACAATGCTAGTTCTTGATATCTTAATATGATGCAAACATGGCATATGGCAATCATAGCATTTCGATTATCAATTTTCCATATATTTCGATGCAAGCTTCTTTTGATATCTCAACATAATTCAAATTTAAATATGACACTTATTAATTCATATATTTATCATTCAAATATGGCACTCATAGTATCAATTCATATATTTCTCCCCCTTTGTCATTACCGAAAAGAAGGGAGAAATCAATAGCCAAAAGATTTTAATCATTATACAAGCCAACTTACAAAATCATGTCATGATATCAAGAAAATTCAAGAAGGATATGATTCATTCAATAAATCCTTTTAATAGAGCAAAAGAATTATATAACCAAGGATCATGATTAAAATATATCAATATCATAGATCAAGTCATGATTCGTGATTCATCATAAATCAAATTAATTTTCAATCATCTCATAAGGTTTTTAAAGAATTTTTGAAACATAGGAGAATGATTAATTTAAGCATGCAATGTTTCAATCAAATTCAAGTCATGAATACCAATACTTTCATATTGTGAGTATCAATTCATAAATACCAAAAAATATTATTTGTGATTCCAATTTTACAAGATCAAGATTATGATTTAAATAAAACTTATTCAAATCAAATCGGTAACTTGAAACTCATAATCAAATCATCAAAATCAATTTCGAGATTCACAAAATATCATGAAATCATTAATCTCGATCCGATGGGAAAAGTATTTTTTAAGTGATTCCTTTTCATCTAAGCATGCCTTAGTCATTATATGCCAAATCAAGATAAGCATGAAAGTTCAAGACATAAAGGCAAAATCTTATAAAACAGCTAATCAAGCAAGATTTTAAACATCTATTTTCAAGCTAGAGTAAGTCAAGGATTCAATTATCTTATGTCATGAATTCCAATAGGCATCTCAAATTATCAACATCACATTAAAAAGATATTTCAAAAAGACATATCGATAAGTGATTCATTTGCATCATTTTATTTTTGGAAGATTCTCCTCTTTCGTAAATAAATCTAAGAGAACAAAATGAATTAAGGGAGATATAATATGATTGAAGCATTGAACATGATTCATATTTAAAATGTGTCTCATGTCATAAGTATGAATCAAGCATTTGTGAAATCCAAAATCATCCTCAGAATCACATTCAATAAATTCATACATGACAAGCATAGATTTATTGAAAAATCGATAAGATAGAGGATCGTATTTCGTTTTTATAAATTTCTATTCATGTGATTTGCTTCTTATAAGCATTCCTTTACCTTTAATAAAACAAGTGTCGATATTTAAGACGGAAAGGTAAATTTCATATAACAAATCATCAAGTATGATTCCATGATAACATCCTTTTAATATCTTGATATTCATCATCAAGTATGATTTCAAAAAAATATGTTTAAGAGAAATCATTAAGACCAAATACATGATACACTCATTTATTTTTAAAATATTCATCATGTTTATTTTCATGAGATTCACAAGATTGGTAAACTAAATTCATTAATCTCAATAGGATATAAAATTTATTTCCATTTCATATAATTGATTTCATGTGAGGGTGTTCAAATCTTTTTGTGAAAACATGTATCATCATTTAAAATCAAAACAAAAGTTTCGTCATAAAACCGTCAAGACCAAACACATCAAAAATAAAACATCATGATATCACATCTATCATCAAAAGACTATCAAGAAATTCATACATAAATATACATACACTTTGTCATCTTAATATGTCATGAGAATGTCATCTTAATTCATCATAAAAATGATTAAACCAAAAACATGTTAATCCAAAATGAGAGTATCAAATCAATATTCACTTGAAAAACTCATGCATGACATAAAATCATCAAAATACACATGCATGGATTAATCCTAAGCATTAACACATATCATATAACTATCATCCATAATGTTGCATACTTCATTCAACATTTCAAAAACATAACATGCATGAAACCTTAGCAATATACTTTTCATGATCAAATTTTTTAATTTTTCAAAGATGCTAAAAAGAAAAACATGATATAATTTTTGAAAAATAATTTTTTTATTTCCTATTCTAAAGTAAGCACTCATGAAAGACTTCAAGTAATTTCAAAATAATTCAAGAGAGTTGAGTTACTTATCTTGTAGTCGAAGCTCGTCAAAGCCCAATTCGCCGTTTCATCTTTGGAAGTTTTTGATTCATCCTTGGTTGCCTTCCTCTTCTTTGGCCTCTTCCTCCGTTCAAGTTCATTATTTATTTTAGATTTTTGTTTAATAAACTTATTAATATTTAGTGTTCGAAGTTCAAGTTCATCATTGTCCTCATCACTTGAGTCATCGCTCAAGTGGTATTCATTTGTCCGGAGTTCCAAATCCTTCCTATTCTTTGGAAGGTGGTTCAAGAGTTCATTGTGTTCATCATGTGCATTGTGCACAATTTCATATGTCATCAATGAGCCGATAAGTTCTTCAAGTGGAAAAATATTTAAATCTTTTGTTTCTTGTATTGCCGTTACTTTTGATTCCCAAGCTTTAGAAAGTGATCATAAAACTTTACTAACAAGTTCAAAATTTGAGAAACATTTGCCAAGAGCTTGTAAACCATTGACGACATCCGTAAAACGGGTGTACATGTCAACAATGGTTTCGCTCGGCTTCATTCGAAAAAGCTCGAAATCATGTATTAAAATATTAACTTTCGAGTCTTTGACTCTACTAGTTCCCTCGTGCGTGATTTCAAGTGTTCGCCAAATATCAAAAGCCGTTTCGCACGTTGAAATCCGATTGAACTCATTTTTGTCCAAAGCACAAAATAAGGCATTCATAGCCTTTGCGTTTAAAGAAAACATCTTCTTCTCCAAATCATTCCAATGGTTCGTTGGAAGAGAAGACATTTCAAATCCATTTTCAACTATATGCCATAAATTCAAATCCAAAGAAAGTAAGAAAACTCTCATTCGAGTTTTCCAATAAGTGTAGTCCGTCCCATTGAAAAAGGGAGGACAAATGAGAGAGTGACCCTCTTGAAAGACGTAAAGAGCCATTTCTATTTGGGTGTTAAACCAAGGTAGAAAAACGTGGCTCTGATACCAATTGTTAGGATCGGAGCGGCACTAAGAGGGGGGGGGGTGAATTAGTGCAGCGGATTAAAACTTCGGTTTCGACAAATCTTTCGTACGATAAGAATGGAACTTGAAAAGCTAAACTTGAAAGCGTATTCTTAAAGTTGTGCAGCAAAGGTAATAAGGAACTAAAGCATGTAAGAAGGTTTGCAGTAATGTAAATAGCAATAATGAAATGCAAACCAGAGATTACGTCGATTTAGAGTGGTTCGGTCAAATGACCTATATCCACTTGCGAGGCCCCTCTTCGATGAGGCTCCCACCTTCCACTAGCAAATCTCTTGAAATGGAAGGGCAAATACCCCTCTTACAACCTTTTACAAGCAGTTCAACCTCTTACAAATTTTCAGCAAGAAAGAATGAGGAGAACTCTAGCAAATTGAAAACAAGAAAGGCAAAGACTCTTCTAAGACTTTTCTCTCAATCACTTGCTGCACAAAAGTTGTATTCTCAGTTGAGACTTGAGGGGTATTTATAGGCCTCAAGAGGATTCAAATTTGGGCTCCAAAAATTTGAATTCTCTTATGTTCCCGATGTTGGCGGTGCCACCGCCCAATGCTCGGGTGCTGGACGGTGCAACCGCCCATCCCAGGAGGTGTCACCGCCCAGCTCTCGAGTGCTGGGCGGTGCCACCGCCTAGCCTAGGCCAAATCAGCTCACTGGTTGGGCTCCAAAATTGGCCCAAACCAGTCCGAACTCGGGCCCAATTGGCCCCTACTTGGGTTATAGGATTAACACCTAATCCTAACCCTAATTAACATGCTAACTATGAATTTAAAGATATTTTCTAAGCTATTACAAAGTCCGTAAGTCAAGACTTCTTCCGGCGAGCTTCCGGCGAACTTCCGACGGTCTTCCGATAAACTCTCGAAAACCATTCTGCGGACTCCCGGCAAGCTCCTAGACTTCACGATTTGATCTTGGCGAGTTCCAACGAGCTTCTTCGGCAAGCTCCGATCTTTCTCGGTGAGCTCCGCGAACTTCCAACGAACCTTCCGGTGAGCTTCCGAAAAACCCTTCAGCAAGCTCCCTACTCATTCTCGGCTAGTTCCGGCAACATTCCCGACGAACCTTCGGACTTCTGTCGAACTCTCGAACTCCCAACGAATCCTTCGCGCTTGACTCCAACACTTTGTTTTGCTTTATGTCTTCGTCGTTATCGTAGTTAATCCTGCACACACAAGCTAAAACTCTACTCCAATCTAGACAATTATTACAACGCGAATTGGCATTCTGTTGCCCGGCACGTCATTGGTTGGCGCTTCATCCGATTCTTCGGTGCATCATCCTCTCTTGCGGCTTGTTGCCCAATCGGCGGTTGACCTCCGCAACCCCGATATCCTTGGCGCAATTTCACTCTCCTTGGCCCGATGCCCAACGTTCGAAGCATTCAGCCATCCAATATCCTGACGTGATATCTTCCGGCGCAACGTCAATTCCTCCTGTGTCAACTGTCTAAACCTGATCGAGTAGACCTTAAAATGCAGTTTAAATCATAAACACATATCAAGTGGTTTCATCATCAACACATATCATTCCTCCTGTTGGCGCTTAAAATGCAGTTTAAATCATAAACACATATCAAGTGGTTTCATCATCAAAATATAAGATTCAACAGTACCATCGCCTGACAGGGGCGATACCACCGCCCAGAATTCCTGGGAGATCGAGTCTCCCAAGCGGTGCCATTGTCGGCCAAGAATTCATGGTCCTGGTTGGGCCTTGAATCCGACCCAAATCAGCCCAACTTAGAGACTAGTTGGCCCCCAATTAAGTTAGTGGGATTACCTCCCAATTCTAACTTAATTTATGTTCTAACTATGATAATTAAGACATGATTATTGCATTTTATGTTCCGGTGCGTCAATTGCTCTTCCGGCGAGCTTCCGGCGAACATATGACGAACTCTCGGTAATGCTCCGGCGGACTCTTGGCAAGCTCCCGGATTTTACGATGATCTTCTTGGCGAGCTCCAACGAGTTTCTTTGGCAAGCTCCTGGACTTCTCAGTTGGTTCCGGCAGAACTTCCGATGAACGTCCAGACTTCCGGTGAACTCTCGAACTCCCAATGAGATCTCGATCTTGACTCCGGTATAACACCTGCTATATGTCTTACTATCATCATAGTTAATCCTGCACACTTTTCTCAACATGTAGATTAGATCAAATAAATTATAATTGACTTCATCATCAAAATCTAAGATTCAATAATCTCTCCCTTTTTTATTATGATAATCAATTGATGATTGAGTTAACCTTAACTCCCCTTATCTATATACCATACTTGAGAAAAGACATTCTTGAATTCAAGCCTTTGAATTCAAGAGACATATTGATAAGTTAAGTTAATTTAAACTTATCAAGACATGCATCATGATTCCTATCATGATCTAACATTTTCAAAATGATGTCAAGGCGTGACATACATTTTCAAGTATGATATTTCAAATATGAAAGATGACAAAGATAGCAATTCATCATTCTATGGCAAGATATCAATTTATAAAATTGCAAGTTAAGCTCTTGATATCTTATCATAATGAAAAAAATTTATCAAGCAAACATTTCAAATATATATGATGAAATATATTGCATACATTTGTCATAAATTTATCATATTTTAGTGTTATTTCTCCCCCTTTGTCATCAACAAAAAGGATAACGTTTCAATAATACAAGTGTGGTAAAAATTCATGCCACATTTCAATTTATATACCAATCATATTTCAAGCATTCATAACATGGTATCATTCAAAAGTTCTCACATTAAAAGTTATAAATATTTAAAGAGATAGCTTCCATCAACTTCTCCCTTTTTATTTTTCATCAAAACTTCATATGAAGAAGGAGAGTAAGGAGGAAAATCTATTAAGAACAAACTTTATGAAATCATTAAATCATGCTTCAATTTTCACAAGGATCAAGATATTCACGTTAAAAACAATAAAAGAGTTTCATTAAATCATGCTTCAATTTTCACAAGATCAAGATATTCATATGAAATCAAATCCTCATTCTTGCAAGTATTCATCTCATAAAAAATAAAGATTCTTCTTTCATTAAGAAAGAATTCATGTGAAAGAATCATCATACGAAGGTTAAAAGAAATTCCATGAATAAACCTTCATAATGAGAGGAGCATCATATCAAATCCATTTCTCATTAAAAATTCATAAGAGTGAAATCCGAGAGATGCATTTGTCAATGAAATCCATGAAGTGATTGAGTGTATCAAAAATCATTAAGTGATGGAGCAAGGGTATGAAGTGAACTTGATATAGCATAAACTCATAAAAGCTCCATTCAAGAAGATAGTCCAAAAAAGAAATATAACAACTCATGCATTTGGACAAATTAATATTCCTAATTCTCTTCTAATAAAATCATATTGTTCTTTACTTAAAGGTTTTGTAAAGATATCGGCTAATTGATATTTCATATTAATAAACTTAAGATTACATCATGATTAGTAACATGATCTCGTATAAAGTGATGCCTAATATCAAGATGTTTTGTTCTAGAGTGTTGAATAGGATTCTTTGTTAAACATATTGCACTTGTGCTATCACATTTTATGAGGATATTTTTTAGATGAATCTTATAATCTTCTAAAATATTTTTTATCCACACAACTTATGCACAACATGCACTAGCTATAATATACTTAGCTTCAGTTATAGATAGTGCAACTGAGTTTCGTTTCTTGGATGATCAAGAAACAAGTGTGTGTCCTAAAAACTGACATATTTCGAATGTACTTTTTCTATCTAATCTACATCCAATAAAATCCACTTCAGCATATGTAATTAGTTCAAAATTCTCAGATTTTGGATATCATAATCCTAGATTAGTGGTACATTTAAAATATCTAACAATTCTTTTAACTACTTTAAGATGAGATATCTTATGATTAGATTGAAACCTAGCACAAAGACCTACACTAAACATGATATCTAGTCTAGTTGCAGTGAGGTATAGTAGACTTCCTATCATACCCCTATAAGTTTTTTGATCAAAGCTTTCTCTACTTTCATCAATGTTTAACTTAGTGGAGGTACTCATGGGAGTATTGATAGCTTTTGAGCTATCCATATTAAACTTTTTTAGCAAATCTAAAACATATTTTATTTGACTAAGAAAAATGTCATTACTTAGTTTCTTGATTTGTAAGCCTAAAAAGAAGATCAATTCTCCCATCAAACTCATTTCAAATTCAAGACTCATACTTTTAGCAAATGATTTATAAAGAGATTCATTCGTGGAATCGAAAATAATATCATCAACATAAATTTGAATAATAAAAAAATTATTTTTAAAATTTTTGATAAACAATGTAGTATCGACCTTGCCTTTAGAGAAATTATTTTTAATATGAAATGAACTAAATCTATCGTACCAAGCCATTGGGGCTTGTTTTAAACCATAGAGAGCTTTAGTCAATTTAAACATATGATTAGGGAGACTATCATTCTCAAATCTGAGAGGTTGTTCAACATAAACTACTTCATAAATAAAGCCATTAAGAAAAGTACTTTTAACATCCATTTGAAACAACTTAAAATTATTAGCATAGGCGAGGAGCATCCGTATGGCTTTTAATCGAGTCACAAGAGCGAAGGTCTCTTCATAATCGATACCTTCTTCTTGGTTAAAACCTTTGGCCACTAATCTAGCCTTGTTTCGAACCACGATACCAAATTCATCATGCTTGTTTCTAAAGACTCATTTAGTATCAATAACTAAATGATCATTTGGTCTAGGAACAAGCTTTCATACCTCATTTCTCTCAAATTGATTCAACTCCTCTTACATTGTGATGACCCATGAATCATCTTTCAAGGCCTCGTCAATACACTTAGGTTCAATTTGGGAGAGAAAAACGACGTTTGTACAGAAATTCTTAAGAGAGGAATGAGTTTGAACCCCTTTAGATGTGTCTCCTATTATTAGCTCCTCAAGATGAGAATCTATATACTTCCATTCTTTCGGTAAAGAAGGTTCGGAAGAAGATGTATCTAAGTTGCTAGAAGGAGAAAGGGATTCATTCAAGTTTAAATTATCAAAATTAAGATCATCATCAAAATCATTTTTCTTAACTTCAAAAATTTCATTAAAAATCACATGAATTGATTCTTTCTAATCAAAGTTCTTTTGTTAAAGATACGAAAGGCTTTAGAAATAGATAACTAAGAAAATTTTCTTCATCGGATTTTGAATCAAACTTTCTTAAGGTATCTTTTTCATTCAATATAAAGCATTTACATTTGAAAACTTTAAAATATGAAACATCAGGTTTTTTGTTGTTCCACAACTCATAAGGAGTTTTGGAAAGTAATGGTCTTACTAAAACTATATTCATGACATAACATGTCGTATTTACAACTTCGGCCCAAAAATATTTGGGTGGACTATATTCGTTTAACATGGTTCTTGCCATTTCTTGTAAGTTTCTCTTTTTTCTTTTTACTACTCCATTTTGTTGAGGATTTCTTGGAGTAGAGAAGTTGTGGTTGTATCCATTAGATTCATAAAATTCTTGAAAATAACAGTTTTAAAATTTGCTACCGTGATCACTTCGAATTGATGAAATCATAAAACCCTTTTCATTTTAAACAAGTTTACATAACTTCGAGAAATACATAAAGCATTCACTTTTGTGTATCAAAAAATAAGTCCATGTATATCTACTATAATCATCATTATAACAAATGTATATTTGTTATCTCCTAGGCTTGTTGTAACAATTGGTCCGAACAAGTCCATATGGATCAATTGCAAAGGTCTAGAGGTGCTTATTTGATTCTTAGGTTTAAAGCTATCTTTTATTTGTTTTCCTAGTTGACATGTATCACACATATTATCTTTGACGAACTTAATATGAGGAATTCCTCTTACAAGTTCTTTAAATGAAATTTGAGAGATTAGTTTCATGCTAGCATGACCTAATCTCCTATGCCAAAGCCAAGCATCGTCATTCAAAATCGAAAAGCACATTTCATTACAAAGATCATTAATCTCGATAGTGTATACATTATTTTGTTTTAAAACAATCATAGGTGTGTCTTTGTATGGTATTTCAATAATACAAACATTAGATTCAAATCTAACGATATATCCTTTATCACATAATTGACTAGTACTCAAAAGGTTATGCTTTAAACCATCAACTAATAGGACATCTTCAATAAGAAGGTTGGATTTGTTACCTATGGTTCCTTTGCCAATGATTTTACCCTTGTTGTTATCTTTGAATGTGACATATCCTTCGTCTAGGCTAGTGAGCTTAGAGAAATGAGATGGATCTCCAGTCATATGCCTTGAGCATCCACTATCAAGGTATCATCTCTTACTCCTAGATTGTGATGGCACATTTTTTCTACAAAAAGAGATGATTTTTAGGCACCCATTTAACCTTGGGTGCCTCAAAAATCGATCTACATAGTTTATCATATTGCATTGAGTCATTTGAGGTTCTTTTAGAAACCCAAATTAATTTATGTAGACTACATTTCTTGAATGGATAATGATAAGCTACATGCCCAAATTTACAACAAAAGTTGCATTTGTTTCGGGGTGAGACATGCAAAGTAGGGCCTTTAACAAAGGTGGTTGGATTTTGATGAGAGCTACTCACAAATACGATTCTGTCTTTTCTATGAACGTGACCCTTGTTGGCAAGGATCATGTTCAAGGAATTACTACCAACCTCAAATTTTTTTAAGGTTTCCTTGAGTAGTAAGTTGTCCTTTCTAAGTATTTCTAGTTCATCACATTTCGTACATTGAGCTAAACTATCATTGTGCTCAACTTTTAAACTATCAAAATTATTAATAAGAGAAGCATGCTCCTTTTTTAATAATTTATATTTTCTACTAATTAATTTACATTCATCAAATAAATCATGAAAAGCATTTAATAATTCATCAAAGGATAAATTTGCATCAAATGAACATGTTACCTCATCTCCAATGGCCATTAGCGCATAGTGAGCAACTTGCTCGGTGTTGGTTGGCTCCTCTTCTTCGGAAGCACTTGAGTCATCCCATGTAGCTTTGAGCGCCTTTTTTTTTGTTGCATCCTCTTTGCTTAGGGACATTCACTCTTGAAGTGTCCTGACTTCTTGCATTCATAGCATATCACTTGTTCTTTCTTTAGTTCAAATTTATTTTTAGTATCATTTTTGAATTTATTTCATTTTATAAATTTTTTAAATTTTCTTGTTAATAGTGCTAAGTCTTTATCAAAATCCTCATCACTTAGTTTTCTTTCAAGTGGTCTTCTTGTGTTCTCAGTGTTATATCTTTCCTGTTCTTTGGAAGGGTGTCCTCAAGCTCTTCATGAGTTTTATATGTCATTTCATAGGTCATTAGTGACCCAATTAGTTCTTCAAGAGGAAAATTATTTAGATCTTTGACCTCTTGAATGGTCGTTACATTAGGGTCCCAACTCTTTGGAAGGGATCTTAAAATTTTATTAACAAGTTCAAAATCTAAGAAACCTTTACCAAGTCCATTTAGACCATTGACGACATTTGTAAATCGGGTGTACATGTCTCCAATGTTCTTACTCGGTTTCATTCGAAACAACTCATAAGAATGCACTAAAAGATTAATTTTTGACTCTTTCACTCTACTAGTGCCTTCATGAGTCACTTCGAGCGTGTGCCAAATATCAAAAGTCATTTCACAAATCAATATTCGATTAAACTTGTTTTTATCTAATGCACAAAACAAGGCATACATAGCCTTTGCGTTTAAAGCGAAAGTCTTCTTCTCCAACTCATTCCAATCATTCATTGGAAGAGAAGACTTTTGAAATCCATTTTCTACAATATTCCATAGTTCGAAATTCGTTGAAATTAGGAAGATCCTCATTCTAGTCGTCCAATATGTGTAATCCATCCCATTAAACATGGGCGAATGTGTATTTGAATGACCCTCTAAGTTGTCGACAAATGCTATCTCTCTTAAGTTTAAAACCAAATGAGAGTGAACCTCGCTCTGATACCAATTGTTAGAATCAAGAGCGACACTAAGAAGGGTGGTGAATTAGTGCAGTGGAAAACTTTTTGTGATTTCAAAAAATATTTCGTATGTTCGAAGGAAATCGATTCGGAAGATAGCAACTTGAAATGTATGAGAGCGTAAGCAAGATGAGGAGGAGAAGCAGTTTGCTATGAAATGATTTGCAATTAAAGTAAATTGCACTTATGAAAAGCAAACCAGAATTTAGAGTGGTTCGGCCAACGTGACCTACATCCACTTTCAGATTCCTCCTCCAACGAGGTCTCCGGCATCCACTAAAGGCCTTCCTTCAATAGATGAAGACCGAACACCTCTTTACAGCACTTTCTCCTTTTCCCAAGTTTAGGAGATGAACCCTTATAAGTCTCACTCCTCTTTCTTGGATGGTTACAAGGCTAAGAGATGAAAGAGGAGAACTCTAACTTTTACAACACTTTAAGACTCAAGAACTTAAGATTATGCCAATAGGTTTCATGTCATTTCATGCAGGAAAGGATGGGGTTTTTATAGGCCCCAATGGCTTCAAAAATGGAGCCAAAAAGTGTCTAATCCTGGATTTCCGGGGTCCTAACGGTACCACCGCTATTACTAAGCGGTGCCATCGCTTGACACCTGACACTGGGCGGTACTACCGCTTAGTCTGTGCAGTACCATCGCCTGATAAGGGCGGTACCACCGCTGGCAGCAACTGTCGGTGGTACCACCACCTGACAGGGGCGGTACCACTGCCCAGAATTCCTGGGAGATCGAGTCTCCTAGGTGGTGCCACCATCGGCCAGGAATTCAGGGTCCTGGTTGGGCCTTGAATCCTGCCCAAACTAGCCCAACTTAGGGCCCAATTGGCCCCTAATTAAGTTAGTGGGATTACCTCCCAATCCTAAGTTAATTTATGCTCTAACTATGATAATTAAGATATGATTACTATAATTTATGTTTTGGTGCGTCAATTGCTCTTCCGGTGAGCTTCCGACGTACTTCCGGTGAACATCCGACAAACTCTCGACAATGCTTCGGTGGACTCCCGGCAAGCTCCCAGACTTTATGACGATCTTCTTGGTGAGCTCCAATGAGTTTCTTTTGCACGCTCCTGGACTTCTCGGTTAGTTCCGGCAGAACTTTCGACGAACGTCCGGACTTCCGGCGAACTCTCGAACTCCTAATGAGATCTCAATCTTGACTCCAGCACAACACCTGCTTTATGTCTTACTACCATCATAGTTAATCCTACACACTTTTCTCAATATATATATTAGATCAAACAAATTACAATTGACTTAATCGTCAAAATCCGAGAATCAATATTCTTCCCTTCTATTTGACAATGACATAGGGGGAGCAAATCTTGCTAGCTTGCTATCTTGCATTCTTTTTCAAAAACTTGCTAGCCTTTGTACTTCAAAGAGAAGTAACACTTGCCAAATTGCTAGCTTGCATGTTGTAAAATGATGTAAAATTTTGCTAGATTGTGCTTTGCAAAGGAAGCAAAAAAACTGCACATCTCAAAAGAGAAAAATATGCTATCTTGCACATTTAATTGGAGTTTGCTAGCTTGCATACTTCAAGATTTAATCTGTGTTTTGAGTGACGCAGGATGCTTCAATCAGGATGAGACAATTAAAGTAGGAAAATCATGTTGTACCGGAGGAACATGTCAGAAGATTGGACGTCGGGCCGGTGGAACGGTTGATGTATCGACAGAAGGCTTCGGGTCATGGACTTGGGCATCGGGCCAAGAAGAGCGGGTATTGTGCCAAGGATAATGGAGTTGCGGAGTCAACAGGCCGATTGGGCAATAGGCTGCAGGAAAGGATGATGCGTCAAAGAATCGGACGAAGCGTCGAGGGACCAATGACATGCCGGACAACTTGGTTAATTGCTTAAGATTAATTGTCTCGATCGAAGTTTTGTTTACATGTGCAGGATTAACTACGATGAAAGTAAGACATGCAGCAGGAGTTGCGCTGGAGTCAAGACAATGATCACGTTGGGAGTTCGAGAGTTCTACGAAAGTTCGGACCGTCGTCGAAGGTTCTGCGGGAACAACTCCGAGAAGTCCAGGAGCTTGCCAAAGAAGCTCATCGGAACTCGCCAAGTGGATCATCGCAAGTCCAGGAGTTTGCCGAAAGTCCGCAGGAGCATCACCGAGGGTTCATCGGATGATCGACGGAAGTTCATCGGAAACTCGCCGAAAGAAGCGATTGACGCACCGGAGCAAGCTGCAGAAATTGTCTTAGGATTTATCGTAGTTAGCACAATCATTAAGTTGGTAATGGGAGGTGATCCCATTGGCTTAATCTTGGGGCAATTGGGCCCTTGAAAGACCCAATTTGGGCCGAATGGATCTACCCATTCGAACCTTGATTACTGTGGGAGGTGCAACCGCCCAAGCCAGGAGGTAGCACCGCCTGGGCTAAGTCTCCCAGGGAGACTGGGCGATGCAACCGCCCCAGCCAGGAGGTGCAACCGCCTGGGCTCAGTCTCCAAGCGAGATTGGGCGGTGCAACCTCTCCTGACAGGAGGTAGCACCACCTGAGCTCGGTCTTCAAGCTCTGGCAGGTGGTGCAACTGCCCCAGTCAGGAGGTGCAACCGCTTGAGCTCGGTCTTCGAGCTCTGGCAGAGAGGTGCAACCGCCCCTGACAGAGGTGGCACCACCCAGAGGCTCAGTCTTCGAGCTCTGCCAGGCGGTGCAACCGCCTGATCCCGGAATTCCGAGAATTGATAGTTTTGAGCTCCAAATTTGAACTGGGTTGGGGCCTATAAATACCCCACCCATTCAGCACTGAAAGGTAGCAACTAACACTCGAAATCTTTACATCTTTCTGTGATTCTTAGAGCTCAAAATTGTTGTAAAGGCCAAAAGTTCTCCTCCCTCTGTTCTTCAAGTTTTGAGTTGTAAAGAGAGGAGAGAAAATTTCTGTAAGTGTTGTCTCCTAAGCCCGTCAAAAGGAGTGAAACTATAAAAGGGTGGTTGGCCTTCGCTTATTGAAGGAAGGCCTCTAGTTGACGTCAGTGACCTCGTCGGTGGAGGAAGCCAAAAGTGGAGTAGGTCAAGATTGACCGAACCACTCTAAATCTCGGTTTGTATTTACTTTGAGCATATTATCTTTACTGCAAACCTCCTCTGAAGCTTACTGCCTTCTGCGCTTTTACGATCGGGTTTCAAGCCTTTTTCTTTCCGAATCAGCGTTTAGACATAAATCTACCTTTTCCGTACGATCATCATATTTCAGATTGCATTTATGTTTTGAGCTTTATCATAACTACAAACTGCCTTCATACTCTTGCTTAAACTACATCTTGCCTAATCAAGTGATTTACGAATCAGCATTTAGACGTAAATCAGTTTCTTCGTACGAACGTCGGATTTCAGTTTACGCCTATATTCTGGTTTTCATCATCAGCATTTAGACGTAATATCATCTTGCTTAGAATTGGATTTTACACAGAAATCATTTTTATCATTCGAACGCTGTGTCGTTTTAATCGCAGAAAGTTTACCGCTGCACTAATTCACCCCCCCCTCTTAGTGCTCTCGATCCTAACAATTGGTATCAGAGCCCGGTATTTCTCATTTCGGATTTACACCCGAGAGAAATGGCTCTTTATGGCTTTCAAGAGGGCTTATTGGTTTTTCGTCCACCGTTGTTTAACGGATTGGACTACACTTATTGGAAAACTCGAATGAGAGTTTTCTTGACTTCTATGAATTTGGATTTATGGAATATCATTGAAAACGATTTTCAACTTCCCTCTAAACCGATGAACGAATGGTCGGATTTGGAGAAGAAGTATTTTTCTTTAAACGCGAAGGCTATGAATGCATTATTTTGCGCTTTAGACAAAAATGAGTTCAATCGGATTTCTACGTGCGAAACGGCTTTTGACATTTGGCGAACACTTGAAATCACGCACGAGGGAACTAGTAGAGTCAAAGACTCGAAAGTTAACATTTTATTGCATGATTTTTAGCTTTTTCGAATACAACCAAGCGAGACTATAGGCGACATGTACACCCGTTTCACGGATGTCGTCAATAGTTTAAGAGCTCTTGGAAAATGTTTTTCGGATTTTGAACTCGTAAACAAGATTTTGCGCTCACTTTCTAAACCTTGGGATTCAAAAGTAACTGCTATTCAAGAATCGAAAAACTTGAACCAATTTCCACTTGAAGAACTAATTGGTTCCTTGATCACATATGAAATGACGTGCAATGCACGTGAAGAACTTGAGAACCACCTTCCAAAAAACAGGAAGGATTTGGGACATAGAACATTTGAAGACCACTCGAGCATAAGCTCAAGTGATGGTGAACTTAAACTACAAATGAAACAAAAATTAAAAAGTAAAAAGAACGGAACTACTTGCTTTGATCGCAAGAAGAAGAACAAAAATTGGGATGAATCGAGCTCCTCTGAAGACGAGGAGAAAATCAACAAAGGCGAGGTGGCAAACTACGCCTTTACGCCTTTCGACGCTGAGGTAATCAAAATGCCTTTAATTTACTTCGAAATTACATGATGTTTTTCATGATGCATTTTTCTTTTTCTTTAAATTTTCTTGAAAATTACATTTTTAATAATTTAATAATGAAAATGCAAAAATATGATCATGCTTGTAATTTTGAAAATGATAATGAAAATTGCATGTCTTATGTTAATGCAAGATAGAAATCTAATGATTGTACACCTAGTGAGATTAAATCTTATTTATGTGCTTGAGAAGCAAGAATGTATATTTTGATGATTTTCATATTGCTTTTCAATGACGATACATGACTTTTGTCTGGAAGGCTTGATATTTTTCATTGTCTTTGTTTGTTAAATATTATGTATGGTTTTGACATAAGAATAAAGATTTGAGCATGCTATTATAAAGTCAATCATATAAATTAAAACTAAAGAAGTTTTAGGCATTTATAAGAATCATTCAAAATTATGTTCAATGAAACCTTGCTTAATGTTGCAATGAAAATATTAAAGTTTTGATACTATGATTTGACGATTTTATGCATGAGATTTTAAAGTTATACATGATGATTTTTGTGATTGATGGTTTTATGATGAAATTCATTTTACGATCCTAAACGTTGATGCATGTTTTCATTTGATATAAATGAAAAGGCATGCTAACATGAAATCGATCACTTAAAATGAAACACTTAAAAAAGGGGAGAAATATATGAATTGATGCTATAAACACTATGCTATGATTATCCCATGCTTGCATCATCAAGAGATATATGAATTGATATGATTGCCATATTTGCAATGCTTATATGAATTGATGCTATGATTGCCAAATTTGCATTATGCCATGTTTGCATCATGCGTTAAGATATCAAGAACTTGTATCGTAATTTTACACATTGATATCTTACCATGTGATGAAATGCTACAATTGATGAACACTTGAAATGTAATCCTCTATCTTATTGATTTTTCAATAAATCTATGCTTGTCATATATGAATTTATTGAATGTAATTTTGAGGATGATTTCAGATTTGACAAATGCTTGATTCGTATTTACGACATAAGATACACTTTAAATATGAATCATGCTTCAATCATGTTAAATGCTTCAATCATTTTCTATCTCTAGAGTTCTCGATTTTGATGAAATACAAGTGATAAATTCATTTATGATATCTTGTAAATCACTTGAATTATGAATGAGTTTTTTTGTGATGTGTTAAAAGAATCACTTAAAAAGAAAATGCTTTTCCCATCTTATCAAGATTAATGATTTCATGATATTGTGTGAATCTCGAAATTGATTTTGATGAAATAGTAATAACGTTATTCATGTTATGAATCTTAAAAATGATAATATGCTTCATGTGATAATATGAATACATGAAACACTTATGATATGATTTTTATACAATTCCGTGTATTCATAAAATATTTATCTCATCATCCAATAACTCTTCTTGATATTCCTTATGAGATGAAATGAAATAATGCATGAAATACAAATGAGGAGTTAATGATCATGCATAATAGGATGTAATGAATTCTGACATTTAGATACCATCGTTTGAATATCTATGATCATGTTGCCAAAATGATATATCATGAATGCTTGAATATCATGTTTGATATGCTCATGATGATGATTGAATTTTCGGTATCGTGCATAAAAAAAAATTGAAATGTAATGTTAATGAATTTGTGCATTGAAACTATAATGATGCATAAATAAGAATGATTACTTACCTTTGTCATGATTTAGAAATTAATGTAAAGGGTTTTTCCCTTCTTTTTGACAAAGGGGGAGATAGATTGCTAGCACAATTCAAGAAAAAGGTAAAAAATTACACTTCTCAAAAGAGAAGAAATTGCTATCTTGAACATCACTGATAATTGCTAGCTTGAAATGTCAAGAAAATGTAAAAACTTGTTTACCTTCTTGCACATCTAAAGAGAAGATGCAAATGTAACACTTGCCAAATTGTTGGCTTGCCTCATGTAAAACATTATCTCTTGCTAGTTTGGCATTTTGCTTGCTTGCACTGTGCAAAGAAAGCAAAAATGACACTTCTCAAAAGAGAAGAAAGAGCTTGTTATCTTGAACATCACAAGCTTGCCAAACAAAAATTGCAAAAGTGCTATCTTGCCTATCTCAAGAAGCAAAACTTGCAACTTGCACATTGCAATAGGAAGCAAGAATCATAAGCTATCTTGCATTTGTTTTCGAAATTTTTGCTAGCTTGTATGTAGTAAAACTTGCATATCATAAAATTTGCTAGCTTTTAGTATAAAGAGAAGCAAATAGTTGCTATCTCAAGAAAATTAAACATGCTAAACTTACACCTTGCAATGGAAGCAAAATTGCAAGCTCAAACATTGCAAAGGAAGCAAAAATTTGCTAGCTTGCAACTTGCATATTTCAAGAAGCAAGAGTTGTCTTCTTGAACATCTCTAAATTGCTAGCTTGCATGTTCTAAAAGTGCTATCTTGTATGCTGTAAAACCTGCATATCTAAAACTTGATAGCTTGAATGTTCTAAGCATGATGTAACACATTGCTAAATTTTATGGCTTCAAAACTGCATGATGATAAAACTTGATATTATGTTTTTCATGCAATAAGTTGAACCAATATCACAAACACTTAATTGTGATACTTCTCCTTTTTGTTGATGACAAAGGGAGAGAAGTATGTTGATGACATGACACGTTATGCATAAGTTTATGCATAAGTTCATGATGACGTGTTGCAACTATTCATGATGAATATTGCAATGACTTGAATTCAGTTTGAATTCAAGATTCTATCAATAAGGCATATTGATAGGGGGAGTTTGTTTAAACTCCGGGAGTTAAGGTTAACTCCGTCATCAAGTAGTTGTCATCATCAAAAAGGGGGAGATTGTTGAATCTCGTATTTTGATGATGAAACTACTTGATATATGTTTATGATTTAATCTACGTTTTGAGTGACGCAGGATGCTTCGATCAGGATGAGACAATTAAAGCAGGAAACTCATGTTGTACCGGAGGAACATGTCAGAAGATTGGACGTCGGGCCGGTGGAACGGTCGATGTATCGATAGAAGGCTTCGGGCCATAGACTCAGGCATCGGGCCAAGAAGAGCGGGTATTGTGCCAAGGATATCAGAGTTGCGGAGTCAACTGGCCGATTGGGCAATAGGTTGCAAGAAAGGACGATGCGCCGAAGAATCGGACGAAGCGTCGAGGGACCAATGACATGCTGGACAACTTGGTTAATTGCTTAAGATTAATTGTCCCGATCGAAGTTTTGTTTACATGTGCAGGATTAACTACGATGAAAGTAAGACATGCAGCAGGAGTTGCGCTGGAGTCAAGACAATGATCACGTTGGGAGTTCGAGAGTTCTACAGAAGTTCGGACGGTCGTCGGAGGTTCTGCGGGAACAAATCCGAGAAGTCCAGGAGCTTGCCAAAGAAGCTCATCGGAACTCGCCAAGTGGATCGTCGCAAGTCCAGGAGTTTGCCGGAAGTCCGCAGGAGCATCACCGAGGGTTAATCGGATGATCGACGGAAGTTCGCCGGAAACTCGCAGGAAGAAGCGATTGACGCACCGGAGCAAGCTGCAGAAATTGTCTTAGGATTTATCGTAGTTAGCACAATGATTAACTTGGTAATGGGAGGTGATCCCATTGGCTTAATCTTGGGGCAATTAGGCCCTTGAAAGACCCAATTTGGGCCGAATGGATCTACCCATTCGGACCCTGATTACTGTGGGAGGTGCAACCGCCTAAGCCAAGAGGTAGCACCGCCTGGGCTAAGTCTCCCAAGGAGACTGGGCGGTGCAACCGCCCCAGCCAGGAGGTGCAACCGCCTGGGCTCAGTCTCCAAGCGAGATTGGGCGGTGCAACCTCTCCTTACAAGAGGTAGCACCGCTTGAGCTCGGTCTTCGAGCTTTGGCAGGCGGTGCAACCGCCCCAGTCAGGAGGTGCAACCGCTTGAGCTCGGTCTTCGAGCTCTGGCAGAGAGGTGCAACCACCCCTGACAGAGGTGGCACCATCCAGAGGCTCAGTCTTCGAGCTCTGCCAGGCGGTGCAACCGCCCCAGTCAGGAGGTGCAACCGCCTGATCCCGGAATTCCGGGAATTGACAGTTTTGAGCTCCAAATTTGAATTGGGTTGGGGCCTATAAATACCCCACCCATTCAGCATTGAAAGGTAGCAACTAACACTCGAAATCTTGACATCTTTCTGTGATTCTTAGAGCTCAAAATTGTTGTAAAGGCCAAAGGTTCTCCTCCCTCTATTCTTCAAGTTATGAGTTGTAAAGAGAGGAGAGAAAATTTCTGTAAGGGTTGTCTCCTAAGCCTGTCAAAAGGAGTGAAACTATAAAAGGGTGGTTGGCCTTCGCCTATTGAAGGAAGGCCTCTAGTTGACGTCGGTGACCTCGTTAGTGGAGGAAGCCAAAAGTGGAGTAGGTCAAGATTGACCGAACCACTCAAAATCTCGGTTTGCATGTACTTTGAGCATATTATCTTTACTGCAAACCTCCTCTAAAGCTTACTGCCTTCTGCGCTTTTACGATCGGGTTTCAAGCCTTTTTCTTTCCGAATCAGCGTTTAGACGTAAATCTTCCTTTTTCGTACGATCATCATATTTCAGATTGCATTTATGTTTTGAGCTTTACCATAACTACAAACTGCCTTCATACTCTTGCTTAAACTACATCTTGCCTAATCAAGTGATTTACGAATCAGCATTTAGACGTAAATCAGTTTCTTCGTACGAACGTCGGATTTCAGTTTACGCCTATATTCTGGTTTTCATCATAACTGCAAATTGCCTAGATTAACTTTAATATCATCTTGCTTAGAATTGGATTTTACACAGAAATCGTTTTTATCATTCGAACGCTGTTTTGTTTTAATCGCAGAAAGTTTACCGCTGCACTAATTCACCCCCCCCTCTTAGTGCTCTCGATCCTAACAGGAAAGTGCAAAGCTTGAAACCCAATCGTATATGCGCAGAAAGCAGCAAGCTTTTGAGGAGGTTTGCAGCAAGCTTCCTCCACCGACGAGGTCACCGACGTCAACTAGAGGCCTTCCTTCAATAGGCGAAGGCCAACCACCCTTTTACAGTTTCACTCCTTTTGACGGGCTTAGGAGACAACCCTTACAGAATTTTCTCTCCTCTCTTTAAAGATCAAAACTTGAAAGGAAAGAGGGAGAAGAACTTTTGGCCTTTACAATAATTTTGAGCTCTAAGAATCACAGAATAAGATCAGGATTTCGGTGGTTTCGAGTGCCCTTTCAGTTCTGAATGGGTGGGGTATTTATAGGCCCCGACCCAGTTTGAATTTGGAGCTCAAAACTATCAATTTCTAGAATTCTGGGATCTGGCGGTTGCACCTCCTGACTGGAGCGGTTGCATCGCTTGGCAGAGCTCGAAGACTGAGCCTCTGGGCGGTGCCACCTCCTGTCAGGGGCGGTTGCACCTCCTACCAGAGCTCGAAGACCGAGCTCAGGCGATGCCACCTCCTGACTGAGGCGGTTGCACCGCTCAGCCAGAGCTCGGATACCGAGCCCAGGCGGTGCCACCTCCTGTCAGGGGAGGTTGCACCGCCCAGTCTCACTCGGAGACTGAGCCCAGGCGGTGCCACCTCCTGGCTGGGGCAGTTGCACCGCCCAGTCTCGCTCGGAGACTTAGCCCAAGCGGTGCCACCTCCTGGCTTGGGCGGTTCAACCGCTTGGCAGAAATCAGGGTCCGAATGGGTTGATCCATTCGGCCCAATTTGGGTTTTTCAGGGGCCCAATTGCCCCAAGATTAATTTAATGGGATCACCTCCCATTTCCAACTTAATCATTGTGCTAACTACGATATTTCCTAAGACATTTACTGCAACTTGCTCCGGTGCGTCAATCGCTTCTTCCGGCAAGCTTCCGACGAACTTCCGTCAATCATCAGATGAACCCTCGGTGATGCTCCTACGGACTTCCGGCAAACTCCTGGACTTGTGACGATCCACTTGGCGAGTTCCGATGAGCTTCTTTGGCAAGCTCATGGACTTCTCGGATTTGTTCCCGTAGAACCTCTGACGATTGTCCGAACTTCCGTCGAACTCTCAAACTCCCAACGTGATCATTGTCTTGACTCCGGCGCAACTCCCGTTGCATGTCTTTCTTCCATCATAGTTAATCCTGCACACTTAAAACAAAACTTCGATCAAGACAATTAATCCTAAGCAATTAACCAAGTTGTCCGGCATGTCATTGGTCCTTCGACGCTTCGTCCGATTCTTCGGCGCATCGTCCTCTCCTGTAGCCTATTGCCCAATTGGCCAATTGACTCCGCAACTCCGATATCCTTGGCACAATACCCGTTTTTCTTGGCCCGATGCCCGAGTCCATGGCCCGAAGCCTACTTTCGATATGTCGATCGATCCACCGGCCCGTCGTCCAATCTTCTGACATGTTCCTCCGGCACAACATGATTTTCCTGCTTTAATTATCTCATCCTAATCGAAGCATCCTGCGTCACTCAAAACGCAGATTAAATCATAAACATATATCAAGTAGTTTCATCATCAAAATATGAGATTCAACAACACCATCACAAGCTAGGAGCAAGAGATGGTATCTAGATAGTGGATGCTAAAGACATATGACTGGAGATCCATCTCATTTCTCTATGCTCACTAGCAAAGAAGAAGGGTACGTCACCTTCGGAGACAACAACCAAGGCAAAATCATTGGCAAGGGAACCATAGGTAATAAATTAAATTTTTCTATTGATGATGTCTTACTAGTTGACGGATTGAAACATAATCCCTTGAGTGTTAGTCAATTATGCGATAAAGGTTATATCGTTAGATTTGAATCAAATGTGTGTATTATTGAAAAACCAAACCATAACATAACTATGATTGCATTAAAATAAAATAATGTCTACACCATCAACCTTGATGAACTAAGTAATGAAATGTGCTTCTCCGCTTTAAATGATGATGCTTGGCTTTGGCATAGGAGACTAGGCCATGCAAGCATGAAACTAATATCTAAGATCTCATCTAAAGAATTAGTGCGAGGAATTCCAAATATAAAGTTTATTAAGGACAAAGTATGCGATGCATGTCAACTAGGTAAACAAATAAAAACTAGTTTCAAACCAAAAACTCAAATTAGCACCACTATACCATTACAATTGATTCATTTGGACTTATTTGGACCAATTGACACGACAAGTCTAGGAGGAAGAAAATATGCGTTTGTAATTGTGGATGACTATACTAGATACACTTGGACCTATTTCTTAGCTCATAAAAGTGATTGTTTCAAGTGTTTCTCTAAATTTTGTAAACTCACTCAAAACGAAAAAGGTTTCATGATTTCATCAATTCGGAGTGATCACGGTGGCGAATTTCAAAACCATGACTTTCAAAATTTTTGTGAAGTTAATGGATACAATCACAACTTCTCCACTCCGAGGAATCCCCAACAAAATGGAGTAGTTGAAAGAAAAAATAGCAAAAATGATGTTAAATGAACATAGTCTACCCAAGTATTTTTGGGCCAAAGCCGTAAATACGGCTTGCTACATCATGAATAGGGTCCTAATAAGACCATCCCTATCAAAAACTCCCTATGAATTATGGAATAACAAAAAACCAAATATTTCCTATTTTAAAGTTTTCGGTTGTAAATGCTTTATTTTGAATGAAAGGGATGCCTTAGGAAAATTTGATGCTAAATTTGATGAAGGCATCTTTCTTGGTTACTCTTCCGTTTCTAAGGCATTTCGGGTTTTTAACAAAAGAACCTTAGTAATAGAAGAGTCTATTCATGCAATTTTTAATGAAATTTCTAATTTAAAGAAAAATGATTTTGATGATGATCTTGGTTTTGATAATTTGAATTTAAATGAACCCCCTCCTCAAAATAGCAACTTGGATGCACCTTCTTCCGAAATTTCCTTACCCAAGGAATGGAAGTATATAGATGCTCATCCAAAGGAGCTAATTATAGAAGATACATCAAAAGGGGTTCAAACTCATTCCTCTTTCAAGAATTTTTGTGCTAACGCCGCCTTCCTTTCTCAAATCGAACCTAAATGCATTGACGAGGCCATAAAAGATGATTTTTGGGTTATTGCAATGCAAGAGGAATTAAATCAATTTGAGAGGAATAAGATATGAAAGCTTGTTCCTAGACCTAGTGACCATTTAGTCATTGGTACTAAATGGGTCTTTAGAAACAAGCAAGATGAAAATGGTATCATGGTTAGAAACAAGGCTAGATTAGTGGCCAAAGGTTTCAACCAAGAAGAAGGTATCGATTACGAAGAAACCTTCGCACCCGTGACTCGATTAGAAGCCATAAGGATGCTCCTTACCTATACTAGTAGTAATAACTTTAAACTATTTCAAATGTACGTCAAAAGTGCCTTCTTAAATGGTTTTATTTCGGAAGAAGTATATGTTGAACAACCTCCCGGATTTGAAAATTCTCTTCTTCCTAATCATATATTCAAATTGACTAAGGCTCTCTATGACTTAAAACAAGCTCCTAGAGCTTGGTATGAAAGGCTTAGTTCCTTTCTTATTTTAAATAATTTTACCAAAGGCAAGGTTGATACTAAATTGTTTATCAAATATTTTAAAAATAATTTTCTTATTGTGCAAATTTATGTTGACGATATTATTTTTGGCTCTTCGGATGAATCATTATGTGAATCATTTACCAAATGTATGAGTCATGAATTTGAGATGAGTTTAATGGGTGAATTAACTTTCTTTTTAGGATTACAAATCAAACAACTTAGTGATGGTATATTTCTTGACCAATCTAAATATACATTAGAATTGTTAAAACGATTTAACATGGATAATTCAAAAGCAATAAACACCCCTATGAGTACTGCGACTAAGTTAGATATGGATAAAAATAACGAAAATTTTGATTAAAAAACATATAGGGGAATGATAGGTAGTCTACTCTACCTCACCGCAACTAGACCGGATATTATGTTTAGTGTAGGACTTTGCGCTAGGTTTCAATCTAATCCTAAATTATCTTATCTTAAGAGTGTTAAAAGAATATTTAGGTATCTTAAAGGAACTCCAAATTTAGGATTGTGGTATCCAAAATCTGAAAAATTCGATTTAATAGCTTATGTAGATGCCGATTTTGGCGGATGCAGGATAGATAGAAAAAGTACATCCAGAACATGTCAATTTTTAGGACATGCACTTGTTTCTTGGACTTCCAAGAAATAAAATTCAGTTGCACTATCTACGGCGGAAGCCGAATACAATGCTGCAAGTGCATGCTGTGCACAAGTTGTTTGGATGAAAAATACATTAGAAGACTATGGAATTCACTTTAAAAACATTCCCATAAAATGTGATAATACTAGTGTCATATGTCTTACTAAAATTCTAATTCAGCACTCTAGAACTAAGCACATCGACGTTAGGCATTATTTCATACGCGATCATGTCCTTAACAATAATATTGTTCTAGAATTCATTGACACAAAGCATCAATTAGCAGATATATTTACAAAAGCTTTGAATGAAGATCAATTTGAATTCATTAGAAGGGAATTAGGTATGTTAAATTGTCCCTAAGAATAAACTTGTTTGAATGGATTTTCCGTAAAGTTTTTCATCCTCTCTCCATTCCTTAGTGAATTTGATCCTTCTCTTTCGATTCTAAATGACACGTTAAATTGTCTTATCCTATCTTGAGTCAAACACCGCTCCCATCTGATCAAGATTAATGATTTTATGATATTTTGTGAATCTCGAAATTGATTTTGATGGCTTGATTATGAGTTTCAAGTTGACGATTTGAATTTGAATGAGGTATTCGAATTATGATCTTGACTTATTGGAGTTACTACTTGAAATTTTATTTTAATCACAATCTCTTCTTTGTACACCTACAATTTTTGTTATTTATAGAAAGAAGAGATTTGATAAAATGGATGAATGCTGAATTTTCCTTTAAGATGAACTCTGCGTAAATATTTTAGCATACTTAATTTTGAAATGATGAATTTTTGTATGATCAATGCTGAATTCCTGATGTTATAATCACAAATTATGTGCTTCAAGTCTCATTCCCTTTTTGTTGATGACAAAGGGGGAGAAATGATGACTAAGTGATGACTTATACCATTTCGATAGCATGACTCAATGAAAATGTCTTATGTGCATCGATAACATAACTTATATGAATTACAAGAGCTTGTATAATACAAATATATCATATGCCTTGCAAAATCTTTGAGAATATCACAAGATTGATTGATCATGTTGAAAGCATGCCTTACATTTATATCATGAAATTCATGTTGAAAATCTTTATCTCCTGTCGTAGTAAAAATTGTCCCTTATCATTTGACTTGAAAATGATTTTCATCGAAGTTTCGTATTTACTTATGCGTAATGAGAATGACGATAAGTTCAACGGTTAGAACTTATCGGTTTATGCTTGAATTCTATGGGATGGAATTCAAGTGTTTTTTATCTTCTCATAATATGGCATATAGATAGGGGGAGTTATGTTTAACTCCGTCATCAATTGATTGTCATCATCAAAAAAGGGGAGATTGTTGAATCTCGGATTTTGATGATAAAATCAATTGATGGGTTAATTGATCTAATCCATATTATTGAGTTAAGTGTGTAGGATTAACCACAATAACCAGAAAACATAAAGCAAGAATACCAGAGTCAAGTTTGATGGATGTTTAAGAGTCCGAAGAATCGTCGGAGATGCTGCCGGAACCAACCGAGAAGAAATCGGGAACCTGTCGAAATTTCAAAAATTCGCCGAAGAGATCGTCGGAGGTTCGCGGAGATCACCAAGAAGGCTCGGCTACTCGTTGAAGTCATCACAAGATCGGGAGCTTGCTGGGAGTTCGTCGGAAGAAATTCGTCGGAAAGCTCGTCGGAACAAGACTCGACGTTCGCGGTTGAAAACTTGCTTAGGATGTTTTTAGTTATGTAGTTCACATGTAATTAGGATTAGGATTAAAAGATAATCCTATATCCTGGTTAGGGGCCAACTGGGCCCAAAATTAGACTTGGTTTGGGCTAAATTTAAAGCCCAACCAGTGAACCGAAGGGTCTGGCGGTGGCACTGCCAGACTTGGCGGTGGCACCGCCCAGCACCCGAGAGCCAGGCGGTGGCACCGTCCAGCACCCGAGAGTTGGGCGGTGGCCCCCGCTTGGCTGGGCGGTGGCACCGCCGGCATCGGGAACCAAAGAGAATTCAAATTTTGGAGCTCAAATTTGAATCATCTTGAGGCCTATAAATACCCCTCAAATCTCAACTGAAATTACAACTTTTTGAGAAGCAATTGATTGAGAGAAAGGTCTTAGAAAAGTCTTAGCTGGTCTTGTTTTCAACTTGCTAGAGTGTTCACCTCCTTCTTTCTTGCTGAAAATTTGTAAGAGTGTGAACCGCTTGTAAAAAGTTGTAAGAGGGGTATTTGCCCTTCCCCTTCAAGAGATTTGCTAGTGGACGGTGGGAGCCTCATCGAAGAGGGCCTCGCAAGTGGATGTAGGTCATTTGACTGAACCACTTTAAAATTGGCGTAATCTCTAGTTTGCATTTCATTACTGCTATTTACATTACTGCAAACCTTCTTACGTGCTTTATTTCCTCATTACCTTTGCTGCACAACTTTGCGAATACGCTTTCAAGTTAAGCACTTCCAAGTTCGATTTTTATCGTATGAAAAATTTGTCAAAATCGACGTTTTAATCCGCTGCACTAATTCGCCCCCCCCTCTTAGTGTCGCTCCGATCCTAACAAAAAGTTGCTAGTTTGCACATTATAATGAAAAGCAAAAAGCTTGCTCATCTCAAAAGATGAAAGAATTTTGTCAACTTTCATATGTGTAAAATTTGCTAGCTTGTATGTTCCAAAATTATGTAAAACTTACTAAATTTGCTAGCTTGCAAATTGTATGGAGAAAAAATTGCTAGAAACATAAAAATGCTAGATTGCATATTTCAAGGAGATGCAAAAACTTGCTATCTTGTATATATCAAAAGGTGTAAAAATTTTATAGAAAAACTTGCTAGCTTGCATGATGATAAATGTAATGATTCGAAATTATGTCTAAAAACTTGCTAGTTGCACTTGTCCTTTTTGTTGATGATAAAGAGGGATAAGTTATTATGACAATCATGCATGGAATGATATATTAAAATTTTGATTATGCATGATTTTATGATCACATGTTGTAAATATTCATGATGAAATATTGCTTTAACTTGAATTCAAGGTTCTATCAATATGACATATTGATAGGGGAGTTAAGGTTAACTCTGTCATCAATTGGTTGTCATCATAAAAAAGGAAGAGATTATTGAATCTCGGATTCTGATGATGAAACCAATTAATAGTGTTTATAATTTGATCTGCATTTTGAGTGACGTAGGAAGCTTCGATCAGGGAGAGACAATTAAAACAAGAATAATCATGTTGGGCCGGAGTGGAACATGTCAAAAGATTGGACATCGAGCCAAAGGATCGATCAACGTATCAGCAAAAGGCTTCGGACCATGGGTTCGGGCATCAAGCCATGAAGAGTGGAAATTATGTCAAGGAAATCAGAATTACGAAGGTCAACTGGTCAATTGAGCAATAGATCACAAGAGAGGACGATGCGCCCAATAATCGGACAAAGCGTCGATGAACTAATGACATATAGGACAATATTGGATTCAAGCTTTGTAATAATTGTCTAGATCGAAGTAGATTTTAAGTGTGCAGTATTAACTATAATAATGATCAAAGCATAAAGCAAAATAAAGTTCCGAAGTCAAGAATGAGATTCCATTGGAAGTTCAAGAGTTCGTCGGAAGTCCGAATGTTCGTCGGAATTTCTATCGGAATTGACCGAGAAGTACAAGAGCTTCCCAAAGAAACTCATCAGAACTCGCTAAGAAGATCGTATTGAAGTCCAGGAGGTTGCTAGGAGTGTTGGGAAATCATAGGGGGGGCGACATCATATGCGCAGCGGAAGAACAAGAAAACAAAAATCCCTGATTCCCAAAAGATGTTCATCGTCGTGCGAAGATTGGTGCGCAAAATCCGCAAAAACACAAAAACTGCGTATAGAGATTGTGTTACCTAGGGAGATCGTATATCCCTGTTTCCTTGCAGATCCTTAGGAGAGGGTGAAGGAGGTCAAGCGTCCTCCTCTCTAGCGGTGATCCACACAGCAGGGTTGCGACGACGCTCCTCAAAACTCCAGGCCTACTCTGAGGTGGAGAGGGAGAGGAGAATAGGAAGGGCAAGCAAAGACTCTAGCCTATGAGGCTGTGAATCCCTCCTATTTATAGAGATCCCGTGTCAAAACCCTAATGGGTCCTTTCCCTAGTGGGTATTGGATCTGCATCCAATAAGACAAGGGCTCCGTCGGATATCTCATATCCGAACCTCTACTCATCGCAATGCCTACCATATGTGTGTGACCCTCTAGGCCCAATATCGAGCTGGCCGTGAGTCATACCTGTCAGAACTCCTTCTAACTCAGTGAATTATTATCTCTGTAATAATTCACTCGACTCATCGACTACGGAAGTACTAGGCCACTACGCCGTAGTCCCCAGACGATACAGGGGAATCCAATCCATTGGACCTGTCTGTCCTCAGTTACCATGTACCTATAGTCCCTCATCCATCTAATATCCCAGAGACCGTATATT
This sequence comes from Musa acuminata AAA Group, assembly GCF_036884655.1. NCBI lineage: Eukaryota > Viridiplantae > Streptophyta > Magnoliopsida > Zingiberales > Musaceae > Musa > Musa acuminata. The sequence goes on along the minus strand of NC_088349.1, from coordinate 32,058,995 downwards.
GAGCATGGTGCTGTCAGACCCATACGGTTTCTACTCGAGTCTCGCTCTAATCGGATTCTCCCGGAGAACTCTTTCTCTCTCAACCCGAATGACCCTGGCCAGGGATTTGTCTGAGCAAGAACACATGGGATATTCCTCTCATGATACCGAGAGTGGATGATCCTCTATCGACACTCAATAGCCCTCGTAAGGTCGACTACCACTCCCAATGACCAGCTGTACTAGATCTGGGAACAGCCAAACCTATAAGTCTGGTATCAAAGAGTGGAGCACTCATACAGGACATCCTTGGTGTCTCAAGTCTAAGAACCAGATACACCACTAGGACTACGGAATCGTTGTCTGACAATAAGGCATCATCAACCATCCAACATTCCGTAAGCGGATCAATCAGTGAACTCATTCTCCAATGAGCACCTGTACTGTATCCCTAGTGTCCCTACACGAGCAGCTATGAGACCAGCTGCATCCATCATATGGACGGGTATACAGCACACCAGTCTATCCGGTTATCACGATGTCCCTCTCGAGTAACCTATGACCGGGATTATTTAGGATATGTGTTTAAAGGTGAATCGATCTCATTATCGTGATCTCATCACGATCCGATTCCCATTGCACAAATCCAAGGACATCACAATATATATGCATTTATGCAATAGTTATAAAGTGATATACGCCAAAATATAATAAGCAAAAAGATTCTGTATCAAGTCACACGTGCCATCACTCACGTGATTGGCTTGCTGGGCACTTATGACTAGCAATCTCCCACTTGACCTAAAGCCAATCACCTATGTGTCTGATCCCCATCAGACCCCTGTGACGCTCAAAGACAATCTGAGACAATGGCTTTGTTAGTGGATCTGCAATGTTATCTTCGGATGGAACTCTTTCCACTGCTACATCTCCTCGGGTCACGATCTCTCTGATAAGGTGGAACCTCCTCAGAACATGCTTAGATTTCTGATGAGACCTAGGTTCCTTCGCTTGAGCAATTGCCCCGTTGTTGTCGCAATATAGGGAAATCGGCTCCTCAATATCCGGCACGACTCCCAAATCTGTGATGAACTTCTTCAACCAGACTCCCTCCTTTGCTACATCTGATGCAGCAATGTACTCCGCCTCTGTGGTCGAGTCAGCAGTGGTATCTTGCTTGGAACTCTTCCAGCACACTGCTCCTCCATTCAAGGTGTACACATACCCTGAATTCGACTTGCTATCATCGACATCAGACTGAAAACTTGAGTCAGTGTAGCCTTCAACCTTAAGGCTATTACCTCCATATACTAGTAAAAGATCCTTAGTCCTTCTCAAGTACTTAAGGATACACTTTACTGCTTTCCAGTGCTCCAAGCCTGGATCCGCCTGATACCTGCTCGTGACACTTAGAGCATGCGCTATATCAGGCCTAGTACATAGCATGACATACATGATAGACCCTATTGCTGAGGCATAAGGTATCATATTCATGTTTGCCCTTTGGAATTTTCCATGCCAAACCTTTTGACAATAGTTTCTATGTACCTGGACTGGGACAAGCCAAGCATCCTTTTGGATCTATCTCTATAGATTCTAATCCCCAAGATATAAGATGCTTCTCCTAAGTCCTTCATGGAGAAGTGTCTAGATAACCAAGCCTTTATTGTGGATAGCATTCCTATGTCATTCCCAATGATGAGGATGTCATCCACATATAACACCAAAAAGCTAATAGCGCTCCCACTTACCTTTCTGTATACACAAGGCTCATCTTCGTTCTTAACGAAGTCATAAGATCTGATTGCCTCATCAAATCTTATGTTCCAACTTCGGGAAGCTTGCTTTAGTCCATAAATGGATCTAAGCAACCTACACACCTTATCTGGGCAGTTCTTGGACACGAATCCCTCAGGTTGCATCATATACACCTCCTCCTCCAGGTTCCCGTTGAGGAATGCGGTTTTCACATCCATCTGCCAGATCTCATAATCATAGTGTGCTGCAATAGCCAATAGAATTCTGATGGATTTTAGCATTGCTACGGGTGAGAAAGTTTCGTCGTAGTCAACACCTTGCCTTTGACGATACCCCTTAGCCACTAGCCTTGCTTTATAGGTCTCTACCTTTCCATCTACTCCGATCTTTTTCTTAAAGATCCACTTGCAACCGATGGGTACAATACCTTCGGGTGCATCAACTAGGTTCCAAACCTTATTGGAGTACATAGAATCCATCTCAGAATTCATGGCTTCTTTCCACTTCCCGGAGTCTATACTCATAATAGCATCCTCGTAGGTCTGAGGATCAATATCCTCTACATCCTCTGCTCTAATATGTCCCACATATCTCTCAGGAGGATGGGATACTCTATCAGACCTGCGTAAAGTTGAAACTTGTGTATTAGATACCTGAACAGACTCGGGCTGTAGAGTGGTGCTTGAGCTTGGTTCTCCAACCTCGCTCAATTCTATCATTCTCCCACTGTCTCCGTCAAGAATGTGTTCCTTCTCAAGGAACACTGCTCTCTTAGCTACAAAGACCTTTTGGTCCTCGAGATGATAGAAGTAATACCCACAAGTTTCCTTGGGGTATCCCACAAATTTACATCGCCCTGTCCTTGATTCTAACTTATCGGGGTTGTGTCTTTTAACATGGGCAGAGCAGCCCCAAATCTTAACTACTTTAAGATCAGGCTTCTTCCCTTTCCATATCTCATATGGTGTAGACACCACCGACTTAGTTGGAACTCTGTTCAGAAGGTAAGCTGCGGTTTCTAGGGCATATCCCCAGAATGAGATGGGTAGGTCAGCGAAACTCATCATGGACCATACCATATCTAATAATGTACGATTTCTCCTTTCAGAGACACCATTGAGCTGAGGTGTATAAGGAGGTGTCCATTGGGATAATATCCCATGGTCCTTGAGGAAGTGAGTAAACTCTGTACTTAAGTACTCACCTCCTCGATCTGATCGAAGAGTTTTGATACTCTTTCCAGTCTGGTTCTCCACCTCATTCTTATACTCTCTGAATTTCTCAAAGGCCTCGGACTTGTACTTCATTAAGTACACATATCCATACCTTGAGAAATCATCAGTAAATGTAATGAAGTAGGAGTAACCTCCAATGGCATGAGTTGACATGGGTCCACATACATCACTATGTATGAGTTCCAACAACTCAGTGGCTCTCTCTCCAGTTCCACTAAATGGAGAGTTGGTCAGTTTTCCACGAATGCAAGGCTCACAAGTTGCATATGACACATAGTCGAATGGATCTAGATATCCATCATTTAGCAACTTTTGAATCCTTCTTTCATGGATGTGACCTAGCCTACAATGCCACAGGTATGCACTGTTCAACTCATCTCGTTTCCTTTTGGACACATTTATATTCATGATATGTGGAGTGGTGTCTAACATAAATAAACCATTATGCAATGTTCCTTTCGTGATGATCTTATCATCTAATAATATCGAACAACCATTGTTCTCAAAAACAAATTTATATCCACTAACTGTTAAACATGAAATGGAGATAATGTTTTTGATAATAGAAGGAACAAAATAACATGCATCTAATGCAATAAAAGCTCCACTAGGCAGATGTAGGGCGACCTCGCCAACAGCTAATACAGCAACTTTTGCTCCATTACCCATCTTGAGGTCCATCTCGCCTCTCTCTAGTCTCCTAGGCCTTGCCAGAACCTGCAACGAATTACATATATGATAAGCACTACCGGTATCTAATACCCATGTGTTATCATAAGAGTCTGACAAATGGAGACTGATCATGAATGTACCTGAAGCTTCATCAAGCTTTTGTTTCGCCCTTTCTGCAAGGTACTCTTTGCAGTTTCTCTTCCAGTGCCCATCTTTACCACAGTGGAAGCACTGGCCTTTGTCCTTTGTTGGGTCTTTCTTAGCAACCTTTGCTTTACCTTGTTTGCCCTTGCCCTTTCCCTTCTTAAGGGACCTTTCTGCTTTCCTTTTCTTTCTGGTCTCACCAGTGTAGAGAACTGGCTTCTCTTTCTTAATAGTACTCTCTGCCTCCCTCAACATATTGAGGAGCTCTGGGAGAGTCACCTCAAGCTTGTTCATATTAAAGTTCGTTATGAACTGTGAAAAGGAATCTGGTAGGGACTGAAGCACAATGTCCACACACAAGTTATCCTCTAGGACCATTCCTAGACCTGTGAGTTTCTCTATCCACTCAATCATCTTTAGGACATGGTTCTGAACCGGTGTCCCCTCAGTCATCCTAGCGCGGAAAAGGCTCTTGGATATCTCATATCGTTGAGTCCTTCCCTGTTCCTCAAACAATTTACGGACATGTAGGAGAATGGATCTGGCATCCATCTTTTCATGTTGTCTCTGTAACTCTGGAGTCATAGAGCCCAACATATAGCACTGAGCAAGAGTGGAGTCATCAATGTACTTCACGTAGCGAGCGATCTCATCCTCGCTTGCCCCTTCTTCGGGCGTAGGCATCACTGTATCAAGGACGTACACGATTTTCTCCGCTGTGAGAACAATTCTCAAGTTACGGAGCCAATCCGTATAATTTGGACCAGTGAGGCGGTTGACATCAAGTATGCCACGTAAGGGATTTGAAAGCGACATTTTCTGAAAATAAAGATGTAGCAAAAATGAATAACATGCAGATTTTGCAAGAAATAAACTATCAAGATATGGACTTCTATCTTAATATGCTCCCACTATTTTACTAACGAGTCATGCGACACCCTCAGCACGTGAAACGGAAGTCTCCGGCAGACTTCTAGTGGGGATCAGGATCCAATCAGCGTCTTAGTGTAACCTCGAGGGACTCGACCAATCACACTAAGCCTAAAAGGTAGACAACTCTTGCCGATCACAACTCCTTGTGATTCCCGTCCTGTTCGGCCTCCGAATCACCATGGCCTCGAGGGACTCGACCAACCATGATGCTCGGTTAAGTCAACACCTTCGTTACAAGATGAGTCTGATTTGATGATATACCCTCGAGGGACTCGACCAAGCATATCATGCCCTCAGGTCACCGGTGACATCTCTATGTCGTAAGCAAGATAGCGAATCGCGATATAGGTGAGTCTCGAGGGACTCGACCAACTCAACCTACACCGGGATTCGGTTCCTACTCATAACGATGGAAGGCCACGTGGGTCAATCTAATTGCCTCACGTTTACCGACTTAATATTATCGAGAGATGTTTCTATGATTTGGTCTCCTAATATGACATGTCACACATATACATATTTAATATATATCTACATCGCATGCAAATATATATACATATCTAGTATGTGTATAAGCAATCACACCAGATGATCATGGACCACAACCTAATATGATTAGGCCCGAGCCAGTAGGCCTAATCACTCACATCAAGATCTATGTGTGCAACGGTGCATCTCCATGCCTTGTGATCGTCCATCTCGTCCTCGTCGGTTCCGTCGACATCTTGATGCATCTCCATGCATCACGACCGTCCGTCTCGTGGGTCCCGCTATGGCTTCCACGCTCCCGCTGCGCCTCCTCATGTGATTACAACTTAATCATAGGCACGCAGGCCCGACAATAAACGAGAAATATAATGGAGGTTCGCAGACCTCAATAATAATAATCACAAGTACACACATCACACGGTCCATGATCATCCGTCCACTCATCATACATCACATGTATAAATAATCATCATCATGTAGGACTACTAGATAATAATAAAAATAATAATCAACTAAACCTTTTAATTAATTAATATTTTCTGAAATCAGGGATATATAGGGAATTTCTCAATTCCTAAGGGTATTTTCGTAATTTGGATAAAAGACAGAAACTGGAATTTCTCAAATTCACAGGGGTAAAACTATCTTTTGCCCAAAAAACCCTAATTTCCTACTGCCCTTTGCTGCTGCCGTTGCCGCCGCCACCCTGCTGGCGGCGGCCTGTGCGGCGAGGGGCGGGGCGCTGCCCTCGCCTGCGGGCGGCACGCCCGCTGGCGGCGCTGCCGCTGCAGGTGGGCGCCCCCGCGGGCGTCGCCGCCTCCGCGGGCAGTTCTGCCGGCGAGGCAGTGCCCGCAGGCGGTGTTGCCTCGCTGGCAGCCGCCCCTGCGTGGTTTTTGCCCGTGGGAGCAGCGGCCACAGGCGCCGCTGCCCTGCGGTGCCTCAGCCCGCGCTGCTGCCCCGCGGCGACTCTACCCGCGGGCTCAGCGGCCGCAGGCGCCTCTACCCGCGGGCTGCCAGCCCCGCCGGCCGCAAGCCTGCTGCAAGCAAACCGCCGGCCGGTTGCTGCAGGCACAGCGCTTGCGCATGAGTCGGCGCTGTGCTGCCTGGCTGCGGCTGCGGCTGGCTGCAGGCATGCAGATCGAGGGCAGCAACTGTTGCTGCCCTTCCTTGATTTTGCGTCAACGATTTTGACGTCAATATTCTTCCTAAACACAACACACGCAGTTCAAAAACCAATCATTCGCACGAACAACCTGGCTCTGATACCACTGTTGGGAAATCATAGGGGGGGCGACATCATATGCGCAGCGGAAGAACAAGAAAACAAAAATCCCCGATTCCCAAAAGATGTTCATCGTCGTGCGAAGATTGGTGCGCAAAATCCGCAAAAACACAAAAACTGCGTATAGAGATTGTGTTACCTAGGGAGATCGTATATCCCTGTTTCCTTGCAGATCCTTAGGAGAGGGTGAAGGAGGTCAAGCGTCCTCCTCTCTAGCGGTGATCCACACAGCAGGGTTGCGACGACGCTCCTCAAAACTCCAGGCCTACTCTGAGGTGGAGAGGGAGAGGAGAATAGGAAGGGCAAGCAAAGACTCTAGCCTATGAGGCTGTGAATCCCTCCTATTTATAGAGATCCCGTGTCAAAACCCTAATGGGTCCTTTCCCTAGTGGGTATTGGATCTGCATCCAATAAGACAAGGGCTCCGTCGGATATCTCATATCCGAACCTCTACTCATCGCAATGCCTACCATATGTGTGTGACCCTCTAGGCCCAATATCGAGCTGGCCGTGAGTCATACCTGTCAGAACTCCTTCTAACTCAGTGAATTATTATCTCTGTAATAATTCACTCGACTCATTGACTACGGAAGTACTAGGCCACTACGCCGTAGTCCCCAAACGATACAGGGGAATCCAATCCATTGGACCTGTCTGTCCTCAGTTACCATGTACCTATAGTCCCTCATCCATCTAATATCCCAGAGACCGTATATTGAGCATAGTGCTGTCAGACCCATACGGTTTCTACTCGAGTCTCGCTCTAATCGGATTCTCCCGGAGAACTCTTTCTCTCTCAACCCGAATGACCCTGGCCAGGGATTTGTCTGAGCAAGAACACATGGGATATTCCTCTCATGATACCGAGAGTGGATGATCCTCTATCGACACTCAATAGCCCTCGTAAGGTCGACTACCACTCCCAATGACCAGCTGTACTAGATCTGGGAACAGCCAAACCTATAAGTCTGGTATCAAAGAGTGGAGCACTCATACAGGACATCCTTGGTGTCTCAAGTCTAAGAACCAGATACACCACTAGGACTACGGAATCATTGTCTGACAATAAGGCATCATCAACCATCCAGCATTCCGTAAGCGGATCAATCAGTGAACTCATTCTCCAATGAGCACCTGTACTGTATCCCTAGTGTCCCTACACGAGCAGCTATGAGACCAGCTGCATCCATCATATGGACGGGTATACAGCACACCAGTCTATCCGGTTATCACGATGTCCCTCTCGAGTAACCTATGATCGGGATTATTTAGGATATGTGTTTAAAGGTGAATCGATCTCATTATCGTGATCTCATCACGATCCGATTCCCATTGCACAAATCCAAGGACATCATAATATATATGCATTTATGCAATAGTTATAAAGTGATATACGCCAAAATATAATAAGCAAAAAGATTCTGTATCAAGTCACACGTGCCATCACTCACGTGATTGGCTTGCTGGGCACTTATGACTAGCAAGGAGTCCATTGTAACATTGCCGAGAGATCATCGGAAGTTCGCTAAAAGATCGCCAGAAGCTCAACGGAAGAAACCTAGACTTATCGGACTTATTTAGCTTAGTGTATGCCTTAAAATTCATAGTTAGTACATAATTGGGTTAGAATTTGGCTAACTCAATTATGGGACAATTGAGCCCAAGTTTTAACTATGTTAGGCCAAGTGAAATGCCCAAACAATGACCCAACAAGTGTAACCATAGTGGCACAGTCTCCGAGACTGTATCAAATGATGGTATCGCCCAAACATAGTCTCTGAGATACTGTCAGGCGGTGATACCACCAGACTAGGCAATAGTACCACATGGTGGCAAGGTGTCAGGTGATGGTACCGTTCAACACAAGCGATGGTACCGCCAGTATCCCGAAAATCGGGGATGAGACACTTTTAGGCTCCAAGTTTGAATCCACTTGAGGCCTATAAATACCCCTCTCATCCCTAGTTAACACACACAAGCACATAGAGCTTAAAAGTGAAAAAATATTGTAGCAATCACTTGAAAGATTCCCTCCTCTAGTTTTAAGTTTAGAATTCTGTCTAAGGAGGAGTGAATGCTTGTAAAAGGTTATCTTCTAAACCTATGAAATGGAGAAGAGGAGTGTAAGAAGGTGGTTAGTCTTCATCTATTGAAGGAAGACCGTTAGTGGATGCTAGTGGTCTCGACGAAAGAGGAATCGGGAGTGGATGTAGGTCACGATGACCGAACCACTATAAAATTTGGTTTGCATTTTTACTTTACTATTTACATTTATTGTAAACTGCCATACTTCCTCGTTACTTTAGCTGCATACTCTTATGAACGTGTTTCAAGTTAGCATCTTTCTAAAATCGGTTTTAATCGAGCGAAAGATTTTTGAACCGACATAATTTTATCCGCTATACTAATTCACCTCCCCTCTTAGTGCCGACTATATCCTAACATGTACCATCGCTTGGCAATAATAATTGCTGTCGATACCACCACCCAAGCTTCTTGGTGACTAAGCCCTGAGTGGTTCCATTGCCATACAGGGTTCAGCAACTTGGTTAGGCCTTGAATCCAGCCTAAACCGATCTAATTATGGGCCTAGTTGGCTCTTAACAAGTAAAATAGGATTATCACCCAAACCTAAGCCTAATTATGTACTAACCATAATTTTTAAGGCATACACTAAACAAAACAAGTCCGATAAGTCTAGGTTTCTTCCGGCGATCTTCCGACGGACTTCCGACGATCTCTTGGAAATCTTCCAACGGACTCCTGGCAACTTTCTGGACTTTACGTTGATCTTCTTGGTAAGTTCTGACGAGCTTCTTGGCCAGATAGTACTTCCTACAAACCTCCGGACTCCTAACGAACTCTTGAACTCCTAACGAATTCTCGATTTTGACTCCGGCATTTTGTTTTGCTTTATGCCTTGATCGCTATCATATTTAATCCTGTGCACTTTTCTCAATATATAGATTGGATCAAATAATTTATCAATTAATTTTATCATCAAAATCTGAGATTCAACACAGGTTTCATGGTGTCATTCACATGTTTTTATAGATTTTTTATTCCGGCTCATACAACAACATTTTGAGAAAAAAGATGAGGTTTATTTTATTTTTTTGGATTTTCTTTGTTCCTAAGAATGACTTTCACTTCTGTCTTAATCAGAATATCTCTAAACGATGAATTGCCATAAGCTTGAAAAATCAATCTCATATCTCGAGTGTTGAGGTTGTTGTTGGAAGATTGCTTGGAAAAGCACCACATTTATGTTCCTTCCCATCCCTATCCCAGATTATTTCCTTTCTCTTTTATTTTACTTTGCTCTGACCTTGTTGCTGTCATAAAAGAATCAGGTGAGCTTCATTGTGGTAATCTTGAATATGAATGGCAAGTATAAGGAGTTGGCGGAAACTCGTCACAAATTTGACAATACGTTGAATAGTACCCTTTTTATTATTCATGTTCTGCTTTGATCGCAAATCTTTAACACCTTGCATGGACATTATTTTAAGAATTGCTCGATCAAAGTCATCCTCATCCAAATTTTGAATTGATTAAACTAAGGAGAAACTAAGAAAATGATAAGACTACATTTGAGGACCTTGAGTTATATGTTGTTGGAGAGGGAGAGGAAAAAACTCCAAAAAAAAATCAAAAATCAACAAATAAGAATATATTAAATATCGATGTAAGATGTAACGTGATTCATAACTTCATAAATAACTTCATATTTATGTTAACGAAGAAAGTCAAATCTTCAATATATAAGATCAATTACATGACTTTTGAGTTATCCCCACTCAAATATAACTCGACTTGTATACCATCATGCATAAATTTAAAAAATTATTTTCTCAATCCTTTATAGATCCACTAAGAGAAATCTTTCAAGAGCACTCAAAGTGTTTTCTCTATCTCTCACTAAAATATTGAGACTCAAGTATATTTATAGAAACAAATTAATCCTATAATTATTCTTCCTACTTCAATCCCTAATAAATCCTAATCCACTAAGAAGTTTTAATTTAATTAAAAGTCCTCTCAAGTAGTTAGAATTTCTTAAAATACTTACCAACCCTAATAATCTTTATCTTCGTAGGTATTTTTTTACTTAATATATTATATAAAAATTAAACCAAAGACTTAAGATACAGCTATTCAAATTGAGTTAGTTCATGGTCCAACAATGGATTCCAATAAATCTATCAATGCATCATGTGTAATCTACCACCTTACTGTCTTACCACTAGCATTTATATATATATATATATATATATATATATATATATATATATATATATATATATATGATAAACTAGTACACAAATAAATTCTAGCTGATGGAACGAAAGAATGTCATATGGATCTTTATAATCTGACAATTAACATGGAATAACTTGGCAGAAGGATCATCTTAGGAACAATTTGGGAATTATTATGCTCTTTATCTCTCCTCTTTGGTGAGAATTTCTATGTTTTATTGGTTTTGCGGGGTGAAATAATCTTATATAATATTCTTTGTCATTGTTGATAGGGAAGCAAAAGTTTTCCATTATCATATTCTAAACCCATATCAGTTTGTTCTTGGCACTGTTCCATTTTTTCGCTGCACCTTGGTTCAGCTCGTGTGTACATTGTTCAATAAACTGACATTTCTTTTTTTCGTTTAATGATTTTGAATAATGACGCATAATTTATTAAACTTGTCCTATAAAATATAGTATCACCATCATACGTTTCTCAGTTAGTACCATAAAATGTGTCGCCATGTCATGGGCATAAAATATAGCATGTTATTGAGTAATGTAAAAAACTGGTTTGGAAGGATTAAAATTTTGATACTGACACTGATCAATGGCTTGAGTAATGTGATATAGGTATCTCCCATGCACTCTTGTCTTTATAGATAAGGATGGTACTTTGTCGATCGACTTTGAAGCAAGCAAAGTTGTTTTAGGTGTTCAAGTTGTGAAAGGTTTGTTGGAGAAATGCCAAGCATGATATAGAAATGGCATCTATTCCGACTTTGATGGGGGCTTAGGGAAAAGATCAACTCCTTTTTTTTTTTTTTTTTTACTTACTGGACTTGATTTGATATATTATTAAATTAGATTGACTTTAAACTTTTCTGAATTGATGCTATATGCTAAGAATATAGGAAAAGAATCCAAAATTAGGATTTTTTAATTATTTTAAGTTAATTTTTTTAACCTATATTTTATAACTTAAAATGTGTATCGATATGCTTAAGTGACAACTAGCCTAGAAAGAATCCTAGTGTAGTTCACAAAGAAGAAAAGATGATGAGTTAATGATATTGTCATCTGAGTATAGTGTGAGCACATACACCTTAGGTATAGTTGAATCACTTAAAAGGTGAGAAGTTAATGAGGTTGTCCTCTAAATAATTGGAGGGACTTATAGTCAATGTAAAGCTCCACTGCTAAGGTTATAAGTGTTGGGTTGCTCTCGTTGACCACACTCAAATTCTTCAAGAATGTACTTGTTATTAATTGGTTATTCGGCTTCGTGCACTCTTCACCATTGTGCTAGGTTTCTCCCTTGCAGAGCATCTTTAATAGCTTTAGTCGTGGCTCTAGATTTGATCAACACTAACAATTTGCCAGTTAGGTTCGATCAACACTAAGAATTTGCCATTGTAGTATTATCCCCCTTCCTCTGATGTATATAATATTTAAAAGGATGCCTTTTGCGACCAAATTGTTCTTGGGTAGCCTCTCCCCCAAATTATTTGTTTTTATATATCTAATGTGTTGGGAAATATTTGGCTCTTGATCTTTTACCAATCAAATTGTAAATTCTTTCCATGGCACTTGCCAAGTCTAATTCTTTGGTTACCTGGCATTGATATGTGCTTAGCTAGTTTTCTTCTTGAATGCATTAGAATATCCATAGTGAAGATAAATTTTGGAATAGTCATCGAACTATTTGTATAATAGATAATAAGAGAGTAAATGCAATGATGCCCCATATGGATAATCTATTGAGGACTTCTTTATCGATTCAATTGGATTTTTGTATTGAGTCCAAATTATCATTCCATGTTGTATCTATGTGGAAAGTGTTTTGACAACTAGGTTATATATCGATATGTGTTTTAAGAATATTTGTCATGAGAGATACTTATCCTATGTCAAGGCCTTCTAACTTTAGCATTATCATTATGGGATTAGTCATGTCTTTATATCTTGATTCATTTATTATTTGTGCGGTTATGAGTATCTACATATTTTTTAAAATATTTTTGAAAGTACCATGCATGGAGAGTCCCTTTGTGTCGATAATAGAGAATTTAAGAAAACATTGGTATTACCTTCTCTCTTCTTGATAATCTTTCATCCTTTATTCTTTTCGATATGCTCAATCTTGAATAATAAGCATTCTCATTGATGCTAAGGTTTCTCTCAAACTTTGCCTCATAATATATTCATGATATAATCGAGATAAAATATTTTACTTTAACTTTACATTATTTTGATCATGGATATGATCGGTGCACAAAAAAAATTATTAATATTTATGGACATGAATATAATCCATGTCCCATTAGAACCTTTTATTGAATCTCAGATTTTGATGATAAAGTCAATTGTCATTTGTTATCTAATTCATATGTTGAGATAAGTGTGCAGGATTAACTACGATGGAAGTAAGACATGTAGTAGGAGTTACGCCGAAGTCAAGACCATGATCACGTTAGGGGTTTGAGGGTTCAACGGAAGTCCGGACGGTCGTCGGAGGTTATGCGGGAACAAATCCGAGAAGTCCAGGAGCTTGCCAAAGAAGCTCGTTGGAACTCGCTAAGTGGATCATCGCAAGTCCAAGAGTTTGCCAGAAGTCCGCCGGAGCATTGCCGAGGGTTCATCGGATGTTTGCCGAAAGTTCGCCGGAAGCTCACCAGAAGAAGCGATTGATGCACCGAAGCAAGTTACAGTATTAATGTCTTAAATATCATAGTTAGCATGTAGATTAAGTTAGGAATGGGAGGTGATCCCATTAACTTAATCTAGGGGCAATTGGGCCCTTAACAGACCCAAATTGGGCCGAATGGATCAGCCTATTCGGACCCAGAATTCCTAGCTGGTGGTGGCACCGCCCAGGAGACTTGGTCTCCCGGGAATTCTGAGTGGTAGTACCACCCCTGTCAGGCGGTGGTACCGCCAGCAGTTATTACTGTCGGCGGTGGTACCGCCTGAGCTCGGTCTCCGAGCAATGTCAGGCGATAGTACTGCCTAGACTGAGTGGTAGTACCGCTCAGTGACAGATGATAGGCGGTAGTACCGCCTAGTTATGGCGGTAGTACCATCAGGACCTCGAAAAACCGGGAGATGACATTTTCAGCTCCAAATTTAAACTAATTGGGGCCTATATAAACCCCACCCTTTTTGCATGAAAGGGTAACCCGAAAGCTTGATCTCACTCTATGATTTTAGAGCTCAAAAGTGTTGTAAAGACCAAAAGTTCTCCCACCTCTTTTCTTCCAAGTTTTGATCATTCAAGAGATGAGAGAAAATTCTGTAAGAGTAATCTCCTAGGCCCGTCAAAAGGAGTGAAATTGTAAATGGGTGGTTGGCCTTCGCCTATTGAAAGAAGGCCTCTAGTGGACGTCAAGGACCTCGTCGCAAGAGGAACCAAAAGTGGATGAAGGTCAAGATTGACCGAACCACTCTAAAATCACGGTGCTCTCTGGTTTGCATTTGTTCTTGCTGTTTACCTTACTGTAAACCTCCATATGTGCTTTACTTCCTCATTACTTTTGCTGCACTCCTTTACGAACTCACTTTCAAGTTAAGTTTCCGAAAATAGTTTTACGTCGAAACGATTTTATCGTACGAACATAGTTTTTAAATCAACGAAAGTTTTTTCGCTACACTAATTCAAACCACACCCCCCCCCCCCCCCCCCCCTCTCTCTTAGTGCTCTTGATCCTAACAATTGGTATCAGAACAAGGTTAACTCTCAATCAGATTAAAACTCAAGAGAGATGGCATACATCAGAAACTAAGAGGGCCACTCTATTACACGTCCACCCATGTTCAATGGGACGGACTACACCTATTGGAAGACCCGAATGAGGATCTTCTTTATTTCAATGTATTTTGAACTTTCAAATCTTGTGGAAAATGGATTTTCAAAGTCTTCTCTTCCGATGATCGATTGGAATGAATTGGAGAAGAAGACTTTCGCTCTTAATGCAAAAGCTATGAATGCCTTATTTTGTGCGCTTGATAAAAATAAGTTCAAACATGTTTCGGTTTGTGAAACCGCGCTTGATATTTGGCATACACTCAAAGTGACTCACGAAAGCACAAGTAAAGTGAAAGAGTCAAAAATCAATCTTTTGATACATTATTTTAAACTTTTTCAAATGAAACTAAGCGAGACTATTGGCGACATGTACACCTATTTCACGGATCTCGTCAATGGTCTAAAAGGACTCGGTAAAAGTTTTTCGGATTTTGAGCTCGTAAATAAGATTCTAAGATCCCTTCCTAAGAGTTGGGACCCTAAGTCACTGCTATTCAAGAGGCTAAAGATTTAAACAACTTCCCTATTGAAGAACTAATTGAGTCATTAATGACCTATGAAATGACTTGCAAGGCTCATGAAGAGCAAAAAGACATCCTTCCAAAGAACAGGAAGGATATGACACTTAGAACTTTAGATGACCATTTGAGAAAAAACTCAAGTGATGAGGACCGTGATGATGACTTGGCACTTTTAACAAAGAAATTCAAAAAATTCATTAAGAGAAACAAGTTTTAAAATGACACAAAAAATAAATTTGAACCCAAAAAAGACCAAGTTATTTGCTACGAGTGCAAAAAGCCGGGACACTACAAAAGTGATTGTCCCCAAGCCAAGAAGAGAACATCAAAGATGAAGGCACTCAAAGCAACGTGGGATGACTCAAGTACGTCCGAAGAAGAGGAGTCCAACACCGAGCAAGTTGCTCACTACGCCCTAATAGCCATCGGAGAGGAGGTAACGAATTTAATTGATGTAGATTTATCATTTGATGAATTATTAAATGCTTTCCATGACTTATTTGATGAATGTAAAATAATTAGTAGAAAATATAAATTATTAAAAAAAGAGCATGATAGTCTTATCAGTAATTTTGATAAATTAAAAACTAAATATCATAATAGTTTAGCTCCATGTATAGAATACCTGTTGGGAAATCATAGGGGGCGACATCATATGCGCAGCGGAAGAACAAGAAAACAAAATCCCCGATTCCCAAAAAGATGTTCGTCGTCGTGCGAAGATTGGTGCGCAAAAATCCGCAAAACACAAAACTGCGTATAGAGATTGTGTTACCTAGGGAGATCGTATATCCCTGTTTCCTTGCAGATCCTTAGGAGAGGGTGAAGGAGGTCAAGCGTCCTCCTCTCTAGCGGTGATCCACACAGCAGGGTTACGACGACGCTCCTCAAAACTCCAGGCCTACTCTGAGGTGGAGAGGGAGAGGAGAATAGGAAGGGCAAGCAAAGACTCTAGCCTATGAGGCTGTGAATCCCTCCTATTTATAGAGATCCCGTGTCAAAACCCTAATGGGTCCTTTCCCTAGTGGGTATTGGATCTGCATCCAATAAGACAAGGGCTCCGTCGGATATCTCATATCCGAACCTCTACTCATCGCAATGCCTACCATATTTGTGTGACCCTCTAGGCCCAATATCGAGCTGGCCGTGAGTCATACCTGTCAGAACCCTTTCTAACTAAGTGAATTATTATCTCTGTAATAATTCACTCGACTCATCGACTACGGAAGTACTAGGCCACTACGCCGTAGTCCCCAGACGATACAGGGGAATCCAATCCATTGGACCTGTCTGTCCTCAGTTACCATGTACCTATATGTTGGGAAATCATAGGGGGGCGACATCATATGCGCAGCGGAAGAACAAGAAAACAAAAATCCCCGATTCCCAAAAGATGTTCATCGTCGTGCAAAGATTGGTGCGCAAAATCCGCAAAAAACACAAAAACTGCGTATAGAGATTGTGTTACCTAGGGAGATCGTATATCCCTGTTTCCTTGCAGATCCTTAGGAGAGGGTGAAGGAGGTCAAGCGTCCTCCTCTCTAGCGGTGATCCACACAGCAGGGTTGCGACGACGCTCCTCAAAACTCCAGGCCTACTCTGAGGTGGAGAGGGAGAGGAGAATAGGAAGGGCAAGCAAAGACTCTAGCCTATGAGGCTGTGAATCCCTCCTATTTATAGAGATCCCGTGTCAAAACCCTAATGGGTCCTTTCCCTAGTGGGTATTGGATCTGCATCCAATAAGACAAGGGCTCCGTCGGATATCTCATATCCGAACCTCTACTCATCGCAATGCCTACCATATGTGTGTGACCCTCTAGGCCCAATATCGAGCTGGCCGTGAGTCATACCTGTCAGAACTCTTTCTAACTAAGTGAATTATTATCTCTGTAATAATTCACTCGACTCATCGACTACGGAAGTACTAGGCCACAACGCCGTAGTCCCCAGACGATACAGGGGAATCCAATCCATTGGACCTGTCTGTCCTCAGTTACCATGTACCTATAGTCCCTCATCCATCTAATATCCCAGAGACCGTATATCGAGCATGGTGCTGTCAGACCCATACGGTTTCTACTCGAGTCTCGCTCTAATCGGATTCTCCCGGAGAACTCTTTCTCTCTCAACCCGAATGACCCTGGCCAGGGATTTGTCTGAGCAAGAACACATGGGATATTCCTCTCATGATACCGAGAGTGGATGATCCTCTATCGATACTCAATAGCCCTCGTAAGGTCGACTACCACTCCCAATGACCAGCTGTACTAGATCTGGGAACAGCCAAACCTATAAGTCTGGTATCAAAGAGTGGAGCACTCATACAGGACATCCTTGGTGTCTCAAGTCTAAGAACCAGATACACCACTAGGACTACGGAATCGTTGTCTGACAATAAGGCATCATCAACCATCCAGCATTCCGTAAGCGGATCAATCAGTGAACTCATTCTCCAATGAGCACCTGTACTGTATCCCTAGTGTCCCTACATGAGCAGCTATGAGACCAGCTGCATCCATCATATGGACGGGTATACAGCACACCAGTCTATCCGGTTATCACGATGTCCCTCTCGAGTAACCTATGACCGGGATTATTTAGGATATGTGTTTAAAGGTGAATCGATCTCATTATCGTGATCTCATCACGATCCGATTCCCATTGCACAAATCCAAGGACATCACAATATATATGCATTTATGCAATAGTTATAAAGTGATATATGCCAAAATATAATAAGCAAAAAGATTCTGTATCAAGTCACACGTGCCATCACTCACGTGATTGGCTTGCTGGGCACTTATGACTAGCAATCTCCCACTTGACCTAAAGCCAATCACCTATGTGTCTGATCCCCATCAGACCCCTGTGACGCTCAAAAACAATCTGAGACAATGGCTTTGTAAGTGGATCTGCAATGTTATCTTCGGATGGAACTCTTTCCACTGCTACATCTCCTCGGGTCACGATCTCTCTGATAAGGTGGAACCTCCTCAGAACATGCTTAGATTTCTGATGAGACCTAGGTTCCTTCGCTTGAGCAATTGCCCCGTTGTTGTCGCAATATAGGGAAATCGGCTCCTCACTATCCGGCACGACTCCCAAATCTGTGATGAACTTCTTCAACCAGACTCCCTCCTTTGCTGCATCTGATGCAGCAATGTACTCCGCCTCTGTGGTCGAGTCAGCAGTGGTATCTTGCTTGGAACTCTTCCAGCACACTGCTCCTCCATTCAAGGTGTACACATACCCTGAATTCGACTTGCTATCATCGACATCAGACTGAAAACTTGAGTCAGTGTAGCCTTCAACCTTAAGGCTATTACCTCCATATACTAGTAAAAGATCCTTAGTCCTTCTCAAGTACTTAAGGATACACTTTACTGCTTTCCAGTGCTCCAAGCCTGGATCCGCCTGATACCTGCTCGTGACACTCAGAGCATGCGCTATATCAGGCCTAGTACATAGCATGGCATACATGATAGACCCTATTGCTGAGGCATAAGGTATCATATCCATGTTCGCCCTTTCTTCTGGAGTCTTTGGGGACATACTCGTAGAAAGCGATATCCCATGTCTCATCGGTATAAGACCTCTTTTGGAATTTTCCATGCCAAACCTTTTGACAATAGTTTCTATGTACCTGGACTGGGACAAGCCAAGCATCCTTTTGGATCTATCTCTATAGATTCTAATCCCCAAGATATAAGATGCTTCTCCTAAGTCCTTCATGGAGAAGTGTCTAGATAACCAAGCCTTTATTGTGGATAGCATTCCTATGTCATTCCCAATGATGAGGATGTCATCCACATATAACACCAAAAAGCTAATAGCGCTCCCACTTACCTTTCTGTATACACAAGGCTCATCTTCGTTCTTAACGAAGTCATAAGATCTGATTGCCTCATCAAATCTTATGTTCCAACTTCGGGAAGCTTGCTTTAGTCCATAAATGGATCTAAGCAACCTACACACCTTATCTGGGCAGTTCTTGGACACGAATCCCTCAGGTTACATCATATACACCTCCTCCTCCAGGTTCCCGTTGAGGAATGCGGTTTTCACATCCATCTGCCAGATCACATAATCATAGTGTGCTGCAATAGCCAATAGAATTCTGATGGATTTTAGCATTGCTACGGGTGAGAAAGTTTCGTCGTAGTCAACACCTTGCCTTTGACGATACCCCTTAGCCACTAGCCTTGCTTTATAGGTCTCTATCTTTCCATCTACTCCGATCTTTTTCTTAAAGATCCACTTGCAACCGATGGGTACAATACCTTCGGGTGCATCAACTAGGTTCCAAACCTTATTGGAGTACATAGAATCCATCTCAGAATTCATGGCTTCTTTCCACTTCCCGGAGTCTATACTCATAATAGCCTCCTCGTAGGTCTGAGGATCAATATCCTCTACATCCTCTGCTCTAATATGTCCCACATATCTCTCAGGAGGATGGGATACTCTATCAGACCTGCGTAAAGTTGAAACTTGTGTATTAGATACCTGAACAGACTCGGGCTGTAGAGTGGTGCTTGAGCTTGGTTCTCCAACCTCGCTCAATTCTATCATTCTCCCACTGTCTCCGTCAAGAATGTGTTCCTTCTCAAGGAACACTGCTCTCTTAGCTACAAAGACCTTTTGGTCCTCGAGATGATAGAAGTAATACCCACAAGTTTCCTTGGGGTATCCCACAAATTTACATCGCCCTGTCCTTGATTCTAACTTATCGGGGTTGTGTCTTTTAACATGGGCAGAGCAGCCCCAAATCTTAACTACTTTAAGATCAGGCTTCTTCCCTTTCCATATCTCATATGGTGTAGACACCACCGACTTAGTTGGAACTCTGTTCAGAAGGTAAGCTGCGATTTCTAGGTCATATCCCTAGAATAAGATGGGTAGGTCAGCGAAAGTCATCATGGACCGTACCATATCTAATAATGTACGATTTCTCCTTTCAGAGACACCATTGAGCTGAGGTGTATAAGGAGGTGTCCATTGGGATAATATCCCATGGTCCTTGAGGAAGTGAGTAAACTCTGTACTTAAGTACTCACCTCCTCGATCTGATCGAAGAGTTTTGATACTCTTTCCAGTCTGGTTCTCCACCTCATTCTTATACTCTCTGAATTTCTCAAAGGCCTCGGACTTGTACTTCATTAAGTACACATATCCATACCTTGAGAAATCATCAGTAAATGTAATGAAGTAGGAGTAACCTCCAATGGCATGAGTTGACATGGGTCCACATACATCACTATGTATGAGTTCCAACAACTCAGTGGCTCTCTCTCCAGTTCCACTAAATGGAGAGTTGGTCAGTTTTCCACGAATGCAAGGCTCACAAGTTGCATATGACACATAGTCGAATGGATCTAGATATCCATCATTTAGCAACTTTTGAATCCTTCTTTCATGGATGTGACCTAGCCTACAATGCCACAGGTATGCATTGTTCAACTCATCTCGTTTCCTTTTGGACACATTTATATTCATGATATGTGGAGTGGTGTCTAACATAAATAAACCATTATGCAATGTTCCTTTCGTGATGATCTTATCATCTAATAATATCGAACAACCATTGTTCTCAAAAACAAATTTATATCCACTAACTGTTAAACATGAAATGGAGATAATGTTTTTGATAATAGAAGGAACAAAATAACATGCATCTAATGCAATAAAAGCTCCACTAGACAGATGTAAGGCGACCTCGCCAACAGCTAATACAGCAACTTTTGCTCCATTACCCATCTTGAGGTCCATCTCGCCTCTCTCTAGTCTCCTAGGCCTTGCCAGAACCTGCAACGAATTACATATATGATAAGCACTACCGGTATCTAATACCCATGTGTTATCATAAGAGTCTGACAAATGGAGACTGATCATGAATGTACCTGAAGCTTCATCAAGCTTTTGTTTCGCCCTTTCTGCAAGGTACTCTTTGCAGTTTCTCTTCCAGTGCCCATCTTTACCACAGTGGAAGCATTGGCCTTTGTCCTTTGTTGGGTCTTTCTTAGCAACCTTTGCTTTACCTTGTTTGCCCTTGCCCTTTCCCTTCTTAAGGGACCTTTCTGCTTTCCTTTTCTTTCTGGTCTCACCAGTGTAGAGAACTGGCTTCTCTTTCTTAATAGTACTCTCTGCCTCCCTCAACATATTGAGGAGCTCTGGGAGAGTCACCTCAAGCTTGTTCATATTAAAGTTTATTATGAACTGTGAAAAGGAATCTGGTAGGGACTGAAGCACAATGTTCACACACAAGTTATCCTCTAGGACCATTCCTAGACCTGTGAGTTTCTCTATCCACTCAATCATCTTTAGGACATGGTTCTGAACCGGTGTCCCCTCAGTCATCCTAGCGCGGAAAAGGCTCTTGGATATCTCATATCGTTGAGTCCTTCCCTGTTCCTCAAACAATTTACGGACATGTAGGAGAATGGATCTGGCATCCATCTTTTCATGTTGTCTCTGTAACTCTGGAGTCATAGAGCCCAACATATAGCACTGAGCAAGAGTGGAGTCATCAATGTACTTCACGTAGCGAGCGATCTCATCCTCGCTTGCCCCTTCTTCGGGCGTAGGCATCACTGTATCAAGGACGTACACGATTTTCTCCGCTGTGAGAACAATTCTCAAGTTACGGAGCCAATCCGTATAATTTGGACCAGCGAGGCGGTTGACATCAAGTATGCCACGTAAGGGATTTGAAAGCGACATTTTCTGAAAATAAAGATGTAGCAAAAATGAATAACATGCAGATTTTGCAAGAAATAAACTATCAAGATATGGACTTCTATCTTAATATGCTCCCACTATTTTACTAACGAGTCACGCGACACCCTCAGCACGTGAAACGGAAGTCTCCGGCAGACTTCTAGTGGGGATCAGGATCCAATCAGCGTCTTAGTGTAACCTCGAGGGACTCGACCAATCACACTAAGCCTAAAAGGTAGACAACTCTTGCCGATCACAACTCCTTGTGATTCCCGTCCTGTTCGGCCTCCGAATCACCATGGCCTCGAGGGACTCGACCAACCATGATGCTCGGTTAAGTCAACACCTTCGTTACAAGATGAGTCTGATTTGATGATATACCCTCGAGGGACTCGACCAAGCATATCATGCCCTCAGGTCACCGGTGACATCTCTATGTCGTAAGCAAGATAGCGAATCGCGATATAGGTGAGTCTCGAGGGACTCGACCAACTCAACCTACACCGGGATTCGGTTCCTACTCATAACGATGGAAGGCCACGTGGGTCAATCTAATTGCCTCACGTTTACCGACTTAATATTATCGAGAGATGTTTCTATGATTTGGTCTCCTAATATGACATGTCACACATATACATATTTAATACATATCTACATCGCATGCAAATATATATACATATCTAGTATGTGTATAAGCAATCACACCAGATGATCATGGACCACAACCTAATATGATTAGGCCCGAGCCAGTAGGCCTAATCACTCACATCAAGATCTATGTGTGCAACGGTGCATCTCCATGCCTTGTGATCGTCCATCTCGTCCTCGTCGGTTCCGTCGACATCTTGATGCATCTCCATGCATCACGATCGTCCGTCTCGTGGGTCCCGCTATGGCTTCCACGCTGCCGCTGCGCCTCCTCATGTGATTACAACTTAATCATAGGCACGCAGGCCCGACAATAAACGAGAAATATAATGGAGGTTCGCAGACCTCAATAATAATAATCACAAGTACACACATCACACGGTCCATGATCATCCGTCCACTCATCATACATCACATGTATAAATAATCATCATCATGTAGGACTACTAGATAATAATAAAAATAATAATCAACTAAACCTTTTAATTAATTAATATTTTCTGAAATCAGGGATATATAGGGAATTTCTCAATTCCTAAGGGTATTTTCGTAATTTGGACAAAAGACAGAAACTGGAATTTCTCAAATTCCGAGGGGCAAAATTGTCTTTTTCCCAGAAAACCCTAATTCCCTCTTTCTGCTGCCGCTGCCGCCGCCGCCACCCTGCTGGCGGCGGCCTGTGCGGCGGGGCGAGGGCGCTGCCCTCGCCTGCAGGCGGCACGCTCGCTGGCGGCGCTGCCGCTGCAGGTGGGCTCTCCCTTCGGGCGTCGCTGCCTCCGCAAGCAGTGCTGCCCCGCCGGGCGGCCGCCCCTGTGGGGGGGGTTTCGCCCGCGGGAGCAGCGGCGGCAGGCGTCGCGCGTCGCTGCACTACGGCGACAGGCGTCGCGCGTCGCTGCCCTACGGCGGCAGGCGCCGCTTCCTTTCGGCGGTAGGCGCCGCTGCCCTGCGGCGCCTCTGCCCGTGGGTTGCCAGCCCCGCCGGCAGCAAACCTGCTGCAAGCAGACCGCTGGCCGGCTGCTGCAGGCACTGCGCCGGCGTTGTGCTGCCTGGCTGCGGCTGCGGCTGCATGCATGCAGATCGAGGGCAGCAACTATTGCTGCCCTTCCTCGCTTTTGCGTCAACGATTTTGACGTCAATATTCTTCCTAAACACAACACACGCAGTTCAAAACCAATCATTCGCACGAACAACCTGGCTCTGATACCACTGTTGGGAAATCATAGGGGGGCGACATCATATGCGCAGCGGAAGAACAAGAAAACAAAAATCCCCGATTCCCAAAAGATGTTCATCGTCGTGCAAAGATTGGTGCGCAAAATCCGCAAAAAACACAAAAACTGCGTATAGAGATTGTGTTACCTAGGGAGATCGTATATCCCTATTTCCTTGCAGATCCTTAGGAGAGGGTGAAGGAGGTCAAGCGTCCTCCTCTCTAGCGGTGATCCACACAGTAGGGTTACGACGACGCTCCTCAAAACTCCAGGCCTACTCTGAGGTGGAGAGGGAGAGGAGAATAGGAAGGGCAAGCAAAGACTCTAGCCTATGAGGCTGTGAATCCCTCCTATTTATAGAGATCCCGTGTCAAAACCCTAATGGGTCCTTTCCCTAGTGGGTATTGGATCTGCATCCAATAAGACAAGGGCTCCGTCGGATATCTCATATCCGAACCTCTACTCATCGCAATGCCTACCATATGTGTGTGACCCTCTAGGCCCAATATCGAGCTGGCCGTGAGTCATACCTGTCAGAACTCTTTCTAACTAAGTGAATTATTATCTCTGTAATAATTCACTCGACTCATCGACTACGGAAGTACTAGGCCACTACGCCGTAGTCCCCAGACGATACAGGGGAATCCAATCCATTGGACCTGTCTGTCCTCAGTTACCATGTACCTATAGTCCCTCATCCATCTAATATCCCAGAGACCGTATATCGAGCATGGTGCTGTCAGACCCATACGGTTTCTACTCGAGTCTCGCTCTAATCGGATTCTCCCGGAGAACTCTTTCTCTCTCAACCCGAATGACCCTGGCCAGGGATTTGTCTGAGCAAGAACACATGGGATATTCCTCTCATGATACCGAGAGTGGATGATCCTCTATCGACACTCAATAGCCCTCGTAAGGTCGACTACCACTCCCAATGACCAGCTGTACTAGATCTGGGAACAGCCAAACCTATAAGTCTGGTATCAAAGAGTGGAGCACTCATACAGGACATCCTTGGTGTCTCAAGTCTAAGAACCAGATACACCACTAGGACTACGGAATCGTTGTCTGACAATAAGGCATCATCAACCATCCAGCATTCCGTAAGCGGATCAATCAGTGAACTCATTCTCCAATGAGCACCTGTACTGTATCCCTAGTGTCCCTACACGAGCAGCTATGAGACCAGCTGCATCCATCATATGGACGGGTATACAGCACACCAGTCTATCCGGTTATCATGATGTCCCTCTCGAGTAACCTATGACCGGGATTATTTAGGATATGTGTTTAAAGGTGAATCGATCTCATTATCGTGATCTCATCACGATCCGATTCCCATTGCACAAATCCAAGGACATCACAATATATATGCATTTATGTAATAGTTATAAAGTGATATATGCCAAAATATAATAAGCAAAAAGATTCTGTATCAAGTCACACGTGCCATCACTCACGTGATTGGCTTGCTGGGCACTTATGACTAGCACTATAGTCCCTCATCCATCTAATATCCCAGAGACCGTATATCGAGCATGGTGCTGTCAGACCCATACGGTTTCTACTCGAGTCTCGCTCTAATCGGATTCTCCCGGAGAACTCTTTCTCTCTCAACTCGAATGACCCTGGCCAGGGATTTGTCTGAGCAAGAACACATGGGATATTCCTCTCATGATACCGAGAGTGGATGATCCTCTATCGACACTCAATAGCCCTCGTAAGGTCGACTACCACTCCCAATGACCAGCTGTACTAGATCTGGGAACAGCCAAACCTATAAGTCTGGTATCAAAGAGTGGAGCACTCATACAGGACATCCTTGGTGTCTCAAGTCTAAGAACCAGATACACCACTAGGACTACGGAATCGTTGTCTGACAATAAGGCATCATCAACCATCCAGCATTCCGTAAGCGGATCAATCAGTGAACTCATTCTCCAATGAGCACCTGTATTGTATCCCTAGTGTCCCTACACGAGCAGCTATGAGACCAGCTGCATCCATCATATGGACGGGTATACAGCACACCAGTCTATCCGGTTATCACGATGTCCCTCTCGAGTAACCTATGACCGGGATTATTTAGGATATGTGTTTAAAGGTGAATCGATCTCATTATCGTGATCTCATCACGATCCGATTCCCATTGCACAAATCCAAGGACATCACAATATATATGCATTTATGCAATAGTTATAAAGTGATATATGCCAAAATATAATAAGCAAAAAGATTCTGTATCAAGTCACACGTGCCATCACTCACGTGATTGGCTTGCTGGGCACTTATGACTAGCAATCTCCCACTTGACCTAAAGCCAATCACCTATGTGTCTGATCCCCATCAGACCCCTGTGACGCTCAAAGACAATCTGAGACAATGGCTTTGTTAGTGGATCTGCAATGTTATCTTCGGATGGAACTCTTTCCACTGCTACATCTCCTCGGGTCACGATCTCTCTGATAAGGTGGAACCTCCTCAGAACATGCTTAGATTTCTGATGAGACCTAGGTTCCTTCGCTTGAGCAATTGCCCCGTTGTTGTCGCAATATAGGGAAATCGGCTCCTCACTATCCGGCACGACTCCCAAATCTGTGATGAACTTCTTCAACCAGACTCCCTCCTTTGCTGCATCTGATGCAGCAATGTACTCCGCCTCTGTGGTCGAGTCAGCAGTGGTATCTTGCTTGGAACTCTTCCAGCACACTGCTCCTCCATTCAAGGTGTACACATACCCTGAATTCGACTTGCTATCATCGACATCAGACTGAAAACTTGAGTCAGTGTAGCCTTCAACCTTAAGGCTATTACCTCCATATACTAGTAAAAGATCCTTAGTCCTTCTCAAGTACTTAAGGATACACTTTACTGCTTTCCAGTGCTCCAAGCCTGGATCCGCCTGATACCTGCTCGTGACACTCAGAGCATGCGCTATATCAGGCCTAGTACATAGCATGGCATACATGATAGACCCTATTGCTGAGGCATAAGGTATCATATCCATGTTCGCCTTTTCTTCTGGAGTCTTTGGGGACATACTCGTAGAAAGCGATATCCCATGTCTCATCGGTATGAGACCTCTTTTGGAATTTTCCATGCCAAACCTTTTGACAATAGTTTCTATGTACCTGGACTGGGACAAGCCAAGCATCCTTTTGGATCTATCTCTATAGATTCTAATCCCCAAGATATAAGATGCTTCTCCTAAGTCCTTCATGGAGAAGTGTTTAGATAACCAAGCATTTATTGTGGATAGCATTCCTATGTCATTCCCAATGATGAGGATGTCATCCACATATAACACCAAAAGCTAATAGCGCTCCCACTTACCTTTCTGTATACACAAGGCTCATCTTCGTTCTTAACGAAGTCATAAGATCTGATTGCCTCATCAAATCTTATGTTCCAACTTCGGGAAGCTTGCTTTAGTCCATAAATGGATCTAAGCAACCTACACACCTTATCTGGGCAGTTCTTGGACACGAATCCCTCAGGTTGCATCATATACACCTCCTCCTCCAGGTTCCCGTTGAGGAATGCAGTTTTCACATCCATCTGCCAGATCTCATAATCATAGTGTGCTGCAATAGCCAATAGAATTCTGATGGATTTTAGCATTGCTACGGGTGAGAAAGTTTCGTCGTAGTCAACACCTTGCCTTTGACGATACCCCTTAGCCACTAGCCTAGCTTTATAGGTCTCTACCTTTCCATCTACTCCGATCTTTTTCTTAAAGATCCACTTGCAACCGATGGGTACAATACCTTCGGGTGCATCAACTAGGTTCCAAACCTTATTGGAGTACATAGAATCCATCTCAGAATTCATGGCTTCTTTCCACTTCCCGGAGTCTATACTCATAATAGCCTCCTCGTAGGTCTGAGGATCAATATCCTCTACATCCTCTGCTCTAATATGTCCCACATATCTCTCAGGAGGATGAGATACTCTATCAGACCTGCGTAAAGTTGAAACTTGTGTATTAGATACCTGAACAGACTCGGGCTGTAGAGTGGTGCTTGAGCTTGGTTCTCCAACCTCACTCAATTCTATCATTCTCCCACTGTCTCCGTCAAGAATGTGTTCCTTCTCAAGGAACACTGCTCTCTTAGCTACAAAGACCTTTTGGTCCTCGAGATGATAGAAGTAATACCCACAAGTTTCCTTGGGATATCCCACAAATTTACATCGCCCTGTCCTTGATTCTAACTTATCGGGGTTGTGTCTTTTAACATGGGCAGAGCAGCCCCAAATCTTAACTACTTTAAGATCAGGCTTCTTCCCTTTCCATATCTCATATGGTGTAGACACCACCGACTTAGTTGGAACTCTGTTCAGAAGGTAAGCTGTGGTTTCTAGGGCATATCCCCAGAATGAGATGGGTAGGTCAGCGAAACTCATCATGGACCGTACCATATCTAATAATGTACGATTTCTCCTTTCAGAGACACCATTGAGCTGAGGTGTATAAGGAGGTGTCCATTGGGATAATATCCCATGGTCCTTGAGGAAGTGAGTAAACTCTGTACTTAAGTACTCACCTCCTCGATCTGATCGAAGAGTTTTGATACTCTTTCCAGTCTGGTTCTCCACCTCATTCTTATACTCTCTGAATTTCTCAAAGGCCTCGGACTTGTACTTCATTAAGTACACATATCCATACCTTGAGAAATCATCAGTAAATGTAATGAAGTAGGAGTAACCTCCAATGGCATGAGTTGACATGGGTCCACATACATCACTATGTATGAGTTCCAACAACTCAGTGGCTCTCTCTCCAGTTCCACTAAATGGAGAGTTGGTCAGTTTTCCACGAATGCAAGGCTCACAAGTTGCATATGACACATAGTCGAATGGATCTAGATATCCATCATTTAGCAACTTTTGAATCCTTCTTTCATGGATGTGACCTAGCCTACAATGCCACAGGTATGCACTGTTCAACTCATCTCGTTTCCTTTTGGACACATTTATATTCATGATATGTGGAGTGGTGTCTAACATAAATAAACCATTATGCAATGTTCCTTTCGTGATGATCTTATCATCTAATAATATCGAACAACCATTGTTCTCAAAAACAAATTTATATCCACTAACTGTTAAACATGAAATGGAGATAATGTTTTTGATAATAGAAGGAACAAAATAACATGCACCTAATGCAATAAAAGCTCCACTAGGCAGATGTAGGGCGACCTCGCCAACAACTAATACAGCAACTTTTGCTCCATTACCCATCTTGAGGTCCATCTCGCCTCTCTCTAGTCGCCTAGGCCTTGCCAGAACCTGCAACGAATTACATATATGATAAGCACTACCGGTATCTAATACCCATGTGTTATCATAAGAGTCTGACAAATGGAGACTGATCATGAATGTACCTGAAGCTTCATCAAGCTTTTGTTTCGCCCTTTCTGCAAAGTACTCTTTGCAGTTTCTCTTCCAGTGCCCATCTTTACCACAGTGGAAGCACTGGCCTTTGTCCTTTGTTGGGTCTTTCTTAGCAACCTTTGCTTTACCTTGTTTGCCCTTGCCCTTTCCCTTCTTAAGGGACCTTTCTGCTTTCCTTTTCTTTCTGGTCTCACCAGTGTAGAGAACTGGCTTCTCTTTCTTAATAGTACTCTCTGCCTCCCTCAACATATTGAGGAGCTCTGGGAGAGTCACCTCAAGCTTGTTCATATTAAAGTTCATTATGAACTGTGAAAAGGAATCTGGTAGGGACTGAAGCACAATGTCCACACACAAGTTATCCTCTAGGACCATTCCTAGACCTGTGAGTTTCTCTATCCACTCAATCATCTTTAGGACATGGTTCTGAACCGGTGTCCCCTCAGTCATCCTAGCGCGGAAAAGGCTCTTGGATATCTCATATCGTTGAGTCCTTCCCTGTTCCTCAAACAATTTACGGACATGTAGGAGAATGGATCTGGCATCCATCTTTTCATGTTGTCTCTGTAACTCTGGAGTCATAGAGCCCAACATATAGCACTGAGCAAGAGTGGAGTCATCAATGTACTTCACGTAGCGGGCGATCTCATCCTCGCTTGCCCCTTCTTCGGGCGTAGGCATCACTGTATCAAGGACGTACACGATTTTCTCCGCTGTGAGAACAATTCTCAAGTTACGGAGCCAATCCGTATAATTTGGACCAGTGAGGCGGTTGACATCAAGTATGCCACGTAAGGGATTTGAAAGCGACATTTTCTGAAAATAAAGATGTAGCAAAAATGAATAACATGCAGATTTTGCAAGAAATAAACTATCAAGATATGGACTTCTATCTTAATATGCTCCCACTATTTTACTAACGAGTCACGCGACACCCTCAGCACGTGAAACGGAAGTCTCCGGCAGACTTCTAGTGGGGATCAGGATCCAATCAGCGTCTTAGTGTAACCTCGAGGGACTCGACCAATCACACTAAGCCTAAAAGGTAGACAACTCTTACCGATCACAACTCCTTGTGATTCCCGTCCTGTTCGGCCTCCGAATCACCATGGCCTCGAGGGACTCGACCAACCATGATGCTCGGTTAAGTCAACACCTTCGTTACAAGATGAGTCTGATTTGATGATATACCCTCGAGGGACTCGACCAAGCATATCATGCCCTCAGGTCACCGGTGACATCTCTATGTCGTAAGCAAGATAGTGAATCGCGATATAGGTGAGTCTCGAGGGACTCGACCAACTCAACCTACACCGGGATTCGGTTCCTACTCATAACGATGGAAGGCCACGTGGGTCAATCTAATTGCCTCACGTTTACCGACTTAATATTATCGAGAGATGTTTCTATGATTTGGTCTCCTAATATGACATGTCACACATATACATATTTAATATATATCTACATCGCATGCAAATATATATACATATCTAGTATGTGTATAAGCAATCACACCAGATGATCATGGACCACAACCTAATATGATTAGGCCCGAGCCAGTAGGCCTAATCACTCACATCAAGATCTATGTGTGCAACGGTGCATCTCCATGCCTTGTGATCGTCCATCTCGTCCTCGTTAGTTCCGTCGACATCTTGATGCATCTTCATGCATCACGATCGTCCGTCTCGTGGGTCCCGCTATGGCTTCCACGCTCCCGCTGCGCCTCCTCATGTGATTACAACTTAATCATAGGCACGCAGGCCCGACAATAAACGAGAAATATAATGGAGGTTCGCAGACCTCAATAATAATAATCACAAGTACACACATCACACGGTCCATGATCATCCGTCCACTCATCATACATCACATGTATAAATAATCATCATCATGTAGGACTACTAGATAATAATAAAAATAATAATCAACTAAACCTTTTAATTAATTAATATTTTCTGAAATCAGGGATATATAGGGAATTTCTCAATTCCTAAGGGTATTTTCGTAATTTGGACAAAAGACAGAAACTGGAATTTCTCAAATTCCGAGGGGTAAAATTGTCTTTTTCCCAGAAAACCCTACTTCCCTCTTTCTGCTGCCGCTGCCGCCGCCGCCACCCTGCTGGCGGCGGCCTGTGCGGCGGGGCGAGGGCGCTGCCCTCGCCTGCAGGCGGCACGCCCGCTGGCGGCGATGCCGCTGCGGGTGGGCGCCCTCTTCGGGCGCCGCTGCCTCCGCAGGCGGTGCTGTCCCGCCGGGCGGCCGCCCCTGTGGGGGGGGGTTTCGCCCGCGGGAGCAGCGGCGGCAGGCGTCGCGCGTCGCTGCCCTGCGGCGGCAGGCGTCGCGCGTCGCTGCCCTGCGGCGGCAGGCGCCGCTTCCTTTCGGCGGTAGGCGCCGCTGCCCTGCGGCGCCTCTGCCCGTGGGTTGCCAGCCCCGCCGGCAGCAAGCCTGCTGCAAGCAGGCCGCCGGCCGGCTGCTGCAGGCACAGCGCTTGCGCATGCGCCGGCGCTGTGCTGCCTGGCTGCGGCTGCGGCTGCCGCTGCAGGTGGCTGCAGGCATGCAGATCGAGGGCAGCAACTGTTGTTGCCCTTCCTTGCTTTTGCGTCAACGATTTTGACGTCAAAATTCTTCCTAAACACAATACACGCAGTTCAAAACCAATCATTCGCACGAACAACCTGGCTCTGATACCACTGTTGGGAAATCATAGGGGGCGACATCATATGCGCAGCGGAAGAACAAGAAAACAAAATCCCCGATTCCCAAAAAGATGTTCGTCGTCGTGCGAAGATTGGTGCGCAAAAATCCGCAAAATACAAAACTGCGTATAGAGATTGTGTTACCTAGGGAGATCGTATATCCCTGTTTCCTTGCAGATCCTTAGGAGAGGGTGAAGGAGGTCAAGCGTCCTCCTCTCTAGCGGTGATCCACACAGCAGGGTTACGACGACGCTCCTCAAAACTCCAGGCCTACTCTGAGGTGGAGAGGGAGAGGAGAATAGGAAGGGCAAGCAAAGACTCTAGCCTATGAGGCTGTGAATCCCTCCTATTTATAGAGATCCCGTGTCAAAACCCTAATGGGTCCTTTCCCTAGTGGGTATTGGATCTGCATCCAATAAGACAAGGGCTCCGTCGGATATCTCATATCCGAACCTCTACTCATCGCAATGCCTACCATATGTGTGTGACCCTCTAGGCCGTGAGTCATACCTGTCAGAACCCTTTCTAACTAAGTGAATTATTATCTCTGTAATAATTCACTCGACTCATCGACTACGGAAGTACTAGGCCACTACGCCGTAGTCCCCAGACGATACAGGGGAATCCAATCCATTGGACCTGTCTGTCCTCAGTTACCATGTACCTATAGTCCCTCATCCATCTAATATCCCAGAGACCGTATATCGAGCATGGTGCTGTCAGACCCATACGGTTTCTACTCGAGTCTCGCTCTAATCGGATTCTCCCGGAGAACTCTTTCTCTCTCAACCCGAATGACCCTGGCCAGGGATTTGTCTGAGCAAGAACACATGGGATATTCCTCTCATGATACCGAGAGTGGATGATCCTCTATCGACACTCAATAGCCCTCGTAAGGTCGACTACCACTCCCAATGACCAGCTGTACTAGATCTGGGAACAGCCAAACCTATAAGTCTGGTATCAAAGAGTGGAGCACTCATACAGGACATCCTTGGTGTCTCAAGTCTAAGAACCAGATACACCACTAGGACTACGGAATCGTTGTCTGACAATAAGGCATCATCAACCATCCAGCATTCCGTAAGCGGATCAATCAGTGAACTCATTCTCCAATGAGCACCTGTATTGTATCCCTAGTGTCCCTACACGAGCAGCTATGAGACCAGCTGCATCCATCATATGGACGGGTATACAGCACACCAGTCTATCCGGTTATCACGATGTCCCTCTCGAGTAACCTATGACCGGGATTATTTAGGATATGTGTTTAAAGGTGAATCGATCTCATTATCGTGATCTCATCACGATCCGATTCCCATTGCACAAATCCAAGGACATCACAATATATATGCATTTATGCAATAGTTATAAAGTGATATATGCCAAAATATAATAAGCAAAAAGATTCTGTATCAAGTCACACGTGCCATCACTCACGTGATTGGCTTGCTGGGCACTTATGACTAGCAATACCATGATCTAGAAACTCTCCAAAAGGAGAACTTGCTACTTAAGGACACCTTGAAGAAATTCGAGGTTGGTAGCAAGTCTTTGAATATGATTCTTACAAATAAGGGTCATATTCCTAAAAGAAGTGGAATCAGATTTGTGAGAAGTCCTCACCAAAATTCAACCACCTTCATTAAAAGCCCTATCTTACATATTCGGCACCAAAGCAAATGCAACTTTTGTTGCAAATATGGACATAGAACTTATCATTGTCCATTCAAGAATGTTAGTCCGAACAAACTTATCATCCTTTCTTGTAGAAACATATACCATCACAAGCTAGGAGCAAGAGATAATAACTTGCTTTTTGGGTTCTCAACATTCATGACCCGAGATCCAAAAAGTCTCGTGATGCTCTCTAGCCTAAATGATAAAAATAGAATTAGTAGAATTAATACTACCGATTACTGAGTGATATTGATACAATCATGTTTGATCCCTCAGATTTTCGAGCTCATAATTCTCCCTTCACACATCCTCTGGATTTTCGAATTCATCACATTCATACCTTCTTTATTTTATTTTCGGATCCAACTTACGTCTTGCAAGCCAAGTTTGTCATGAACTAGCAAAGCTTACAAACTTGTATAATAAGTCATGAACATGTCAAATATTGTATACGATAATTGAAGTAGAGTATGCACTTCACAAGATCTATCATGAACGTACGAAATCTCTCATCTTGTGATGGAAACCTTTACGTAATTACATAATTAAGATTGATTGCTCCTCAAATAAAAATTTTCTGCAAATTGAAAGCATCCACATCAGCCCACAAAATAGTGCTCACCACTTGTAGGCGGTGGCACCACCCAACTGGCGGTAGCACTGCTGGCTGTCACGGGTGGCAAGAGGTTGCACCGCCCAACCAGCGGTGCCACCGCCCGTAATCTGCCCCTTTTAAACTGAGCTAGGGCCGATGGTAGAACTGACCCCAACTTACTCTCTTCTCCTCCTAGCAGCTTTAAAATCTTCTCCACCTCCATTCCTCCCCTTTAGCTACCCAAAAATTGCCTATTTCGTACAAGATCAAGAATCAATCATTCATCCTCTAGAAGATCTCAACTAAGGTATTCTCTAAGAGGCTCTTGATTTCTGTTTTAAATCATCTACTCTTGCTCATTATCTTCCTAAATAGCAGTAATTATGGGCTCTAGAAGATCCTCTAGGGACAAAGGAAAGAGGAGATTAGAAGAAAACTTTGATTCCACACTTTTTAATTCAAATCTACATGCCCAAAAATTTGCTTCCATAGAATTTAAAAATGTTCATAAGGGAAAGTACGTTGACTTTGATGAACTAAGTGATTTAGAGTCAATTCAATGGTTTGCAAATCTAGTTCTTCTCCGAATCCTACAAATAAGTGAACCCATCTACCCTAGACTTGTTAGGTTGTTTTATAACAATCTACATATAGATGAAGAAGAAAGGGTGCTACCTATCTTCTAGGACATCATATATCTATCATGGATAGATCCCTTTGTGACATAATAGGCATCCCTGTAAAAGAGAGAGGTTGTTATTTTAGAGGACAATGGGATAATGAAACAGTTGGGACCATGTATGTTAATGCCTTAGGAACAATTTTCGGTAATCCCAACTTAATGGTTTATCCTAAAAGCTGTGAACATCTATTACCATTAAACACCAAAGTGATTCATCACATTCTAATTAGTATCATTCTCCCTAAACAATACCATCATGATGAAGTAAGTCAAATGAAACTAGGAACCATGTACTGAATCATAAAAGGATTTAACAACTGTTTTGGTTACCTTATTCAACAAAATATGATAGAAATATCTAAGAAAGACATGATGCTTCCATATGATGGCATAATCACTAGAATACTTAATGCATACGATATTGCAATATCACCCGACGAAGAGATTATAAAGGTAGATAGATTTAGCATCATAAATAAAAATCTACTTCGTCGAATGAGATGTTTATTTAGAAATGGAATGTGGGTTAGAATGCTTAGAAGAACCGATCCCCCTCAACCTGAACCAGAACCAAAAACACCAATCTTTAGGGGTACTCAATCTCCTCTGACTAGTCCTTTTGAGGAAACACATCCATTTGAGCAAGTTCCTGCATCATCTATCAAAGACATAGGGATTCGAATGAATCGCTTTGAACAAAGACAAGATCAACTTGAACATCGCCAAGATCAAATCCTATCTGAGCTACAGCAAATTCATCGACAATTTGACTCCTTATTTAGGTATTTTAATTTTTTACCTCCTGAATGAGCTTGTGTATGTAAATGTGATCACAATTTCTTCTTGTCTTGTTATAACAGTTATTTTATTGTAAACTCTTTATGCTACTCACCTTGATCACAATGCCCCTTGCCTTGATAACTACTAATCCTTGATATATTTTACTTAATGTATTATTTGGTGAGCATATGCAGAGTTAGGAATATTAATATAGATTGTACATCATTTTCGGATTTTCCTTGAATCTCTTTACACTACTTGTTTTCAAATTTTTCTTGATCACTTAAGTTTCACGTTGAGATTGAATGCTTCTATAACATGCTTACTTTATAAGTTGAAAATTTTATGCTAAGTTTCAATCGAACCCTAAGATATCTCATCTCAAAGCAGTTAAAAGAATACTTAGATATCTTAAAGGTACCATAAATTTAGGATTATGGTATCAAAATCCGAGAATTTTGAGTTAATTGCTTATGCTGATGCCGATTTTGCTGGGTGTAGACTAGATAGAAAAGGCACATCAGAAACATGTCAATTTTTGGGACATTCCCTTGTTTCGTGGTCATCTAAGAAACAAAACTCGGTTGCACTATCAACAACCGAAGCTTAGTATATTGCAGCTAATGCATACTGTGCACAAGTTGTGTGGATGAAAAACACCTTAGAAGATTATAAAGTCCATCTTAAAAACATTCCCATTAAATGTGATAATACTCAAGAACAATATGTTTAACAAAAAATCTCATTCAACACTCAAGAACAAAACATATTGATATTAGACATCACTTTATACGAGATCATGTCACTAATCATGATGTAATCATAGAGTTCATTGATACTAAGCATCAACTAGTTGATATTTTTACAAATCTCTAAGTGAAGAACAATTTGATTTCATTAGAAGAGAATTAGGAATGTTAATGTGTCTGAATACATGAACTTGTTTAGATTATTTTTTGGACTTTCTTGATTTAATGATCAAATCACTTAATTGCCATGATAATTTTATACGATTACATGTCTTAATAACATGTTGAAAATTATGTGTTTTGGATACAAAAATTTTCATGATGATAAGAATGTTTTATCTTTATGATTATGTTTAAAAATCTATAGCAAAACCATGTCCGAATGCATGAAAGTGTTAAATTTCATTTTCGGATCTTCTTGATCCTAATAATCAGATTTTCTCGATACATTATTCTCTTCTTAATAAACATATGTCATATCGAGTTTTGATTCACATCATTGATTTTTGACATATAGAATCAACTAGCAAATACATCTCTCATAGACTTATCATGTAAAAAATATCTTTCGAGAAATGGATTTGACAATTTCTTCTTATATCTTTTGAGAAATAGTTTTACGTGTAAGGATTTGATTCACACAAATATCTTGATTTTTATAAAAATAAAGCTTGCTTTAATATCTTATCAATTTTAACTTTATTCGAGTAAGCTCACAAATGACTTTCCTCCTTCATGCAAAAAGATAATAACAAATAAAGAGGAAGAAGTAATGAAAGTCATCTATATGTCATGTTTTCCTTGAGATGTTTGTATAATTGGTATCCTATCACTCATTATTAAAAAATGACATAAACCTAGTTAAAATTTGCTTATATTATTCTCCTTTTTGTTGATAACAAAGGGGGAGAAATATATGAATTGATACTATGAGTGTCATATTTGAATGAGAAATATATGAATTGATGCTATGAGTGTCATATTTGAATTTGTTATATGAATTGATGCTCTGAGTGCCATATTTGAATTTGAATTATGTTAAGATATCAAAAGCTTGCATCGAAATATATGATAGTGATAGAATTGCTATGATTGCCATGTTTGCACTATTCCATATTTGCACTATGTTAAGATATCTAGAGCTTACATCATAATTCTACAAATTGATATCTTGTCATGTGATGAAATTCTATGATTGCTAAACACTTGAAATGTTTATATTATGTTAAGATATCAAGAACTTACATCGTAGTTTTACATGTTGATATCTTACCATATGATGAATTGCTATGATTGCTATCTTTCACATTTAAAATGTAAAATCTGAAAATGGATGTCAAGCCTTGACATCATTTTTAGATAAATATATCATGATAGGACTCATGATGGGAGTATTGATAAGGTTAAACGATCCTAACTTATCAATATGTCTCTTGAATTCAAAGGCTTTAAATTCAAGAATGACTTATCTCAAGTATGGCATATAGATAGTGTTGAATCTCAGATTTTGATGATAAAGTCAATTGTCATTTGTTATCTAATCCATATGCTGAGATAAGTGTGCAGGATTAACTATGATGAAAGTAAGACATGTAGCAGGAGTTGCGCCGGAGTCAAGACTATGATCACATTGGGAGTTCGAGAGTTCGACGGAAGTCCGGACGGTCGTTGGAGGTTCTACGGGAACAAATCCGAGAAGTCCAGGATCTTGCCAAAAGAAGCTCGTTGGAACTCACCAAGTGAATCGTCACAAGTCCAAGAGTTTGTCGGAAGTTCGTTGGAGCATCGCCGAAGGTTCGTCGGATGTTCGCCGGAAGCTCGCTGGAAGAAGCGATTGACTCACCGGAGTAAGTTGTAGTAAATGTCTTAAGAAATGTCGTAGTTAGCATGTAGATTAAGTTATGAATAGGAGGTGATCCCATTAACTTAATCTGAGGATAATTGGGCCCTTGACAGACCCAAATTGGGCCAAATGGATCAACCCATTCGGACCAGAATTCCTGCTAGGCGGTGGCACCGCCCAAGAGAGGGTCTCCTAGGAAAGCTGGGTGGTGCAACCACCCCAGGCAGGCAGTGGCACCGCCTGGGCTCAGTCTCCGAGCGAGACTGGGCGGTGCAACCGCCCTTGATAGGCGGTGGAACCGCTTGAGCTCGGTCTCCGAGATCTGCCAGGCGGTGGCACCGCCAGGGCTCAGTCTCCGAGCAAGACTGGGCAGTGCAACCGCCCCTATCAAGCAGTGGCACCGCCTAGAGGCTCAGTCTACGAGCTGCCAAGCGGTTGTACCACCCTAGTCAAGAGGTGATACCACTAGGACCCCGAAAATCCAAGAAAATACATTTTTGAGCTCCAAATTCAAACAAGTTTGGGTCCTATATATAACCCACCCTTTCCTGCATGAAAGGGCATTGAAAATCCAATCTTACTTTGTGATTTTTAGAGCTCAAAAGTGTTGTAAAGGCTAGAAGTTCTCCTCCCTCTTTTTCCAAGTTTTGATCTTTCAAGAGAGGAGAGAAAAGTTTATAAGGGTTGTCTCCTAAGCCCGTAAAAAGGAGTGAAACTATAAAAGGGTGGTTGGCCTTCGCCTATTAAAGGAAGGCCTCTAATGGACGACGGTGACCTCGTTGGTGGAGGAAGCCAAAAGTGGATATAGGTCAAGATTGACCGAACCACTCTAAATCTCGGTTTGCATTTACTTGGAGCATCTTATCTTTTCTGCAAACCTCCTCAATAGCTTACTGCCTTCTGCTCATTTGTGAACGTATTTCATGGTTAAGTATTTTCCGAATCGGCGTTAAGACGGAAATCGATTTTATCGTACGAACATCATATTTCAATGTGCGCTTACATTCTGATTTCTATCTTAACTGCAAACTGCCTTTCTTACTTTACTTCAAATACATTTCCGTAAGCTTTCAAAGTTATTATCTACACGAAACGACTTTTACGTCGGAATCGAATTTCAACGTACGAACGTAGTTTTAATCGTCGAAAGTTTTTCGCTGCACTAATTCACCCCCCTCTTAGTACTCTTGATCCTAACAATTGGTATCAGAGCAGGGTTAACTCTCAAATGGATTAAAACCCAAGAGAGATGGCATACGTCAGAAACCAAGAGGGCCACTCTATTACATGTCTACCCATGTTCAATGGGATGGACTACACCTATTCGAAGACCCGAATGAGGATCTTCCTTATTTCAATAGATTTTGAACTTTGAAATCTTGTCGAACATGGATTTTCGAAGTCTTCTCTTCCAATGATCGATTGGAATGAATTGGAGAAGAAGACTTTCGCTCTTAATGCAAAGGCTATGAATGCCTTATTTTATGAACTTGATAAAAATAAGTTCAATCATATTTTGGTTTGTGAAACCGCGTTTGATATTTGGCATACACTCGAAGTGACTCACGAAGGCACAAGTAGATTGAAAGAGTCAAAAATTAATCTTTTGATACATTCTTTTGAACTTTTCTGAATGAAACCGAGCGAGACTATTGCGACATGTACACCGGTTTCACGGATGTCGTCAATGGTCTAAAAGGACTCGGCAAAAGTTTTTCGGATTTTGAGCTTGTAAATAAGATTCTAAGATCCCTTCCTAAAAGTTGGGACCCTAAAGTCACTGCTATTCAAGAGGCTAATGATTTAAACAACCTCCCTCTTGAAGAACTAATCGGGTCATTAATAACCTATGAAATGACTTGCAAGGCTCATGAAGAGCAAGAAGACATCCTTCCAAAGAACAGGAAGGATATGGCACTTAGAACTTTATATGACCACTTGAGAGAAAACTCAAGTGATGAGGACTGTGACGATGACTTGCCACTTCTAACATGGAAATTCAAAAAAATTATTAAGAGAAACAAGTTTAAAAGTGACACAAAAAATAAACTTGAACCCAAAAAGGACCAAGTTATTTACTACGAGTGCAAAAAGTTGGGACACTACAAAAGTGATTGTCCCCAAACTAAGAAGAGAATATCAAAGAG
Organism: Musa acuminata AAA Group; assembly: GCF_036884655.1. Classification (NCBI taxonomy): domain Eukaryota; kingdom Viridiplantae; phylum Streptophyta; class Magnoliopsida; order Zingiberales; family Musaceae; genus Musa; species Musa acuminata. Next base: position 32,018,788 of record NC_088349.1, on the reverse strand, counting down.
GAAGGCGCTCAAAGCAACGTGGGATGACTCGAGTGCATCCGAAGAAGAGGAGTCCAACACCAAGCAAGTTGCTCATTACGCCTTAATGGCCATCGGAGAAGAGGTAACAAATTTAATTGATGCAGATTTATCATTTGATGAATTATTAAATACCTTCTATGACTTATTTGATGAACGTAAAACAATTACTAGAAAATATAAATTACTGAAAAATAAGCATGATAGTCTTGTTAGCAATTTTGATAAATTAAAAACTAAATATCATGATAGTTTAGCTCAATGAGAAAATTGTCATGATCTAGAAACTCTCCAAAAGGAAAGCTTACTACTTAAGGACACCTTGAATAAATTCGAGGTTGGTAGCAAGTCTTTGAACATGATCCTTGCAAACAAGGGTCACGTTCCCAAAAGAAGTGGAATCGGATTTGTGAGAAGTCTTCACCAAAATCCAACCACCTTCATAAAAGGCCCCATCTTACATGTTTGACACCAAAGCAAATGCAACTTTTGTTGCAAATATGGACACAAAACGTATCAGTGTCCATTCAAGAAAATTAGTCCGAACAAATTAATTTGGATTCCTAAAGGAACCATGATAAACTCTATGCAACATGATAAACAATGTAGATTAGTTTTCGAGGCACCCAAAAGCAAATAGGTACCTAAAAATTATCCTTTCTTGTAGAGATATACACCATCACAAGCTACGAGTAAGAGATGGTATCTTGATACTGGATGCTCAAGGTATATGACCGGAGATCCATCTCAATTCTCTAAGCTCACTAGCATAGATGAAGGCTATGTCACCTTCGGAGACAACAACAAGGGTAAAATCATTGGCAAATGAACCATAGGTAACAAATCCAACTTCTTTATTGAAGATGTTTTGTTAGTTGATGGTTTAAAACATAACCTCTTGAGCATTAGTCAATTATGTGATAAAGGATATATCATCAAATTCGAATCTAATGCTTGCATCATTGAAAAACCACACAAAAACATATTTATGATTGCATTAAAACATAATAACGTATACACCATTGACATCAATGATCTTTGCAATGAAATGTGTTTCTCGGTTTTGAATGAGGATGCTTGGCTTTGGCATAGGAGATTAGGTCATGCTAGCATGAAACAAATCACTCAAATATCATCCAAAGAACTTGTACAAGGAATTCCTCATATCAAGTTCATCAAAGATAATGTGTGTGATGCTTGTCAATTAGGAAAACAAATTAAGGGTAGTTTCAAATCTAAGAATCAAATAAGTACCTTAGGCCCTTACAATTAATCCATATGGACTTGTTCGGACCAATCTCTACATCAAGCCTAGGAGGTAGCAAATATGCCTTCGTCATTGTAGATGACTATAGTAGATACACATGGACTTATTTTTTGAAACACAAAAATGAATACTTTAGATATTTCATCAAGTTTTGTAAACTTGTTCAAAATGAAAAGGGTTTTATGATTTCATCAATTCGAAGTGATCATAGTGGTGAATTTCAAAACCATGATTTCCAAGAATTTTGTGAATCTAATGGATACAACCACAACTTCTCTATTCTGAGAAATCCTCAACAAAATGGAGTAGTAGAAAGAAAGAATAGAAATTTACAAGAAATGGCAAGAACCATGTTGAATGAACATAGCCTACCCAAATACTTTTGGGCCAAAGCCGTAAACACTGCATGCTATATTTTGAATAGAGTTCTAGTAAGACCCTTACTCACCAAAACTCCCTATGAGTTATGGAATAATAAAAAACCTAATGTTTCATATTTCAAAATTTTTGGGTGTAAGTGTTTTATCTTGAATGAAAAATATGCCTTAGGAAAATTTGATGCTAAATCCGATGAAGGAATTTTTCTTGGTTATTCTTCGGTTTCTAAAGCTTTTCGTATCTTCAATAAAAGAACTTTAATTATAGAAGAATCCATTCATGTTGTTTTCAATTAGATTTTTGAAATCAAGAAAAATAATTTTGATGATGATGTAAATTTTGATTCTTTGAATTTAAATGAAATCTCTTCTCCAACTAGCAACTTTGATACATCCACTTCCGAAACACCCTTGCCCAAGGATTGGAATTATGTAGATGCTCATTCTAAGGAGCTAATCCTAGGAGACACATCTAAGGGGGTTCAAACACGTTCTTCTCTTAAAAATTTTTGTGTCAACACTGCTTTTCTCTCCCAAATTGAACCTAAATGTATTGACGAAGCCATGAAAGATGATTCATGGATTATCGTAATGCAAGATGAGTTAAATCAATTTGAGAGAAATGAGGTGTGGAAGCTTGTTCCTACTAAATGAGTCTTTAGAAACAAGCAAGATGAATTTGGTATCGTGGTTAGAAACAATGCTAGATTAATGGCCAAAGGTTTCAACCAAGAAGAAGATATCGATTATGAAGACACCTTCGCTCCTGTGGCTAGATTAGAAGCTATAAGGATGCTCCTTGCCTATAATAGTAATAATAATTTTAAGTTGTTTCAAATGGATGTCAAAAGTGATTTTCTTAATGGCTTTATTTATGAAGAAGTTTATGTTGAACAACCTCCCGAATTTGAAAATAATAGCCTCTCTAATCATGTATTTAAATTAACTAAAGCTCTCTATGGTTTAAAACAAGCCCCAAGGGCTTGGTATGATAGACTTAGTACTTTTCTTATTGAAAATAATTTCACAAAAGGCAAGGTCGATACTACATTGTTTATCAAAAATTTTGAAAATAATTTTTTCATTGTTCAGATTTATGTTAATGATATTATCTTCGGTTCTACGAATGAATCTCTTTGTGAATCTTTTGCTGAAACTATGAGTCTCAAATTTGAAATGAGTTTAATGGGAGAATTAACATTTTTCTTAGGCTTACAACTTAAGCAACTAAGCAATGGCATCTTTATTAGTCAAACTAAATATACCTTAGATCTGTTAAAAATATTTAATATGAATAGCTCAAAAGTTATTAACACTCCTATGAGCACCTCCACTAAGTTAGAAGTTGATGAAAGTGGAGAAAGCTTCTATCAAAAAACTTATAGGGGTATGATAGGAAGTTTACTTTACCTCACTACAACTAGACCAGATATCATGTTCAGTGTAGGACTTTGTACTAGGTTTCAATCGAACCCTAAGATATCTCATTTTAAAGCGGTTAAAAGAATACTTAGATATCTTAAAGGTAACACAAATCTAGGATTATGGTATCCAAAATCGGAGAATTTTGAGTTAATTGCGTATGTTGATGCGGACTTTGCTGGGTGTAGATTAGATAGAAAAAGTACATCACGATCATGTCAATTTTTGGGACATTCCCTTGTTTCCTAGTCATCTAAAAATTAAAACTCGGTTGCACTATCAACAACCGAAGCTGAGTATATTGTAGCTAGTGCATTCTGTGCACAAGTTGTATGGATGAAAAACACCTTAGAAGATTATAAAGTCCATCTTAAAAGCATTCCCATTAAATGTGATAACACAAGTGCAATATGTTTAACAAAGAATCCCATTCAACACTTAAGAACAAAACATATTGATATTAGATATCACTTCATACGAGATCATATCACTAATCATGATGTAATCATAGAGTTCATTAATACTAAGCATCAACTAGTTGATATTTTTACAAAACCTCTAAGCAAAGAACAATTTGATTTCATTAGAAGAGAATTAGGAATGTTAATGTGTCCGAATGCATAAACTTGTTAAAATTATTTTTCGGACTTTATCGATTGAATGATCAAATCACTTGATTGTCATTACATGCCTAAAATTACATGTTGGAAATTATGTGTTTTGGATACAAAAATTTTCATAACAATGAGCATGTTTTGTCTTTATGATTGTATTTGAAAATCTATAGTATAGTCTTGTCCGAATGCATGAAAGTGTTAATTTTATTTTCGGATTCTCTTAACTAGTGGTATCCTAACAATTGGATTTTCTCGATACATTATCCTTTTCCGAACTTAATAAGCATATGTCATATCGAGTTTGATTCTCATCATTGATTTTTAACATATGGAATCAACTAGAAAAAATATCTCTCATACACTTATCATGTGAAAAATATTTTTTGAGAAATGGATTTGATAAAATGATTCCTACTTATAAATTCCTTCTTGAAATATGGATGTTAGTGTTTTTACTTGCAAGGATTTGTTTCACATACATATCTTGATCCATGTAAAAATGGAGTATGATTTAATCTCTCATCGATTTTAACTTCATTCAAATTAAACTCACAAATAGTTGGTATCACAAATAGTTTTCCTCCTTCATGCAAAAAGATAATAACAAATAAAGCGGAAGAAGTATTCAAAACTATCTCCATGTCATGTTTTCCTTGAGATGTTTGCATAATTGGTATCCTATCACTCACTGTTGGAAAATGACATGAACCTAGTTATGGCATGAATAAATACCGCACTTATGCTTAAAATTTACTTATATCGTTCTCTTTTTTGTTGATGACAAAGGAGGAGAGATATATGAATTGATGCTATGAGTATTGATGCTATGATTATGCCATGCTTGCATCATCGAAAATATATGAATTGATGATAACTATGATTGCCATATTTGCATTATGCCATGTTTGCATCATGTTAAGATATCAAGAACTTGCATCGTAATTTTACGTGTTGATATCTTACCATGTGATGAAATGCTATGATTGTTAAACACTTGAAATGTTTGCTTTACGTTAAGATATCAAAAGCTTAAATTGTAAATTTACATGTTAATATCTTATGTTGAACTGCTACCATCATTCATAATTGAAATGTAAAACTTGAGAATGGATGTCAAGTCTTGACATCATTTTCAGTAAGATACATCATGAGAGGAATCATGATAGGAGTAATTGATAAGGTTAAGAGTTCTTAACTTATCAATAAGTCTATTGAATTCAAAGGCCTTGAATTTAAGAATGACTTATCTCAAGTATTGCATATAGATAGGGGGAGTTAAGGTTAACTCCGTTATCAATTGATTGTCATCATCAAAAAGGGGGAGATTGTTGAATCTTGGATTTTGATGATGAAGTCAATTGTCATTTGTTATCTAATCCATATGTTGAGATAAGTGTATAAGATTAACAATGATGAAAGTAAGATATGCAGTAGGAGTTGTGCCGGAGTCAAGACTATGATCACATTGGGAATTCGAGAGTTCGACGGAAGTCCGGACGATCATCGGATGTTCTACGGGAACAAATCCGAGAAGTCTAGGAGCTTGCCAAAAGAAGCTCGTCGGAACTCGCCAAGTGGATCGTCGCATGTCCAGGAGTTTGCCGGAAGTCCATCGGAGAATCGCCGAAGGTTCGTCGGATGTTCGCCGGAAGTTCGCCGGAAGCTCGTCGGAAAAAGCGATTGACGCATCGGAGCAAGTTGTAGTAAATGTCTTAAGATATGTCGTAGTTAGCATGTAGATTAAGTTAAGAATGGGAGGCGATCCCATTAACTTAATCTGGGGGCAATTGGGCCCTTGATAGACCCAAATTGGGCCGAATGGATCAACCTATTCGAACCAGAATTCCTGCTAAGCGGTGGCACCGCCCAGGAGAGGGTCTCCTAAGAAAGCTGGGTGGTGCAACCGCCCCAGGCAGGCGATGGCGCCACTTGGGCTCAGTCTCCGAGCGAGACTAGGCGGTGCAACCGCCCCTGACAGGCAGTGGAACCACCTGAGCTCGGTCTCCGAGCTCTACCACGCGGTGGCACCGCCCAGAGGCTTAGTCTCCGAGCTGCCAAGCGGTTGTACCGCCCTAGTCAGGAGGTGGTACCGCCAGGACCCCGAAAATTAGGGAAAAGACATTTTTGAGCTCCAAATTCAAACTAGTTTGGGGCCTATATATACCCCACCCTTTCCTGCATGAAAGGGCACCGAAATTCCAATCTTACTCTATGATTTTTAGAGCTCAAAAGTGTTGTAAAGGCTAGAAGTTCTCCTCCCTCTTTTTCCAAGTTTTGATCTTTCAAGAGAGGAGAGAAAAGTTTGTAAGGGTTGTCTCCTAAGCCCGTCAAAAGGAGTTAAACTGTAAAAGGGTGGTTGGCCTTCGCCTATTGAAGGAAGGCCTCTAGTGGACGTCGATAATCTCGTTGGTGGAGGAAGCCAAAAGTGGATGTAGGTCAAGATTGACCGAACCACTCTAAATCTTAATTTGCATTTACTTTAAGCATCTTATCTTTACTGCAAACCTCCTCAATAGCTTATTGCCTTCTGCTCATTTACGAACGTGTTTCATAGTTAAGTATTTTCCGAATCGGCGTTAAGACGGAAATCGGTTTTATCGTACGAACATCATATTTCAGTTTGCGCTTACATTCTGATTTCTATCTTAACTGCAAACTGCCTTCCTTACTTTACTTCAAATACGTTTCCGTAAGCTTTCAAAGTTATTATCTACATAAAACAACTTTTACGTCGGAATCTGATTTCAACGTACGAATGTAGTTTTAATCGTCGAAAGTTTTTTGCTGCACTAATTCACCCCCCCCCCCCCCCCTCTTAGTACTCTTGATCCTAGCAGATAGGGGGAGTTAAGGTTAACTCCATTATCAATTGATTGTCATCATCAAAAAGGGGGAGATTGTTGAATCTCGGATTTTAATGATGAAGTCAATTACCATTTGTTATCTAATTCAAATGTTGAGATAAGTGTGCAGGATTAACTATGATGGAAGTAAGACATGCAGCAAGAGTTGCGCTGGAGTCAAGACCATGATCACGTTGGGGGTTCGAGAGTTCGACGGAAGTCTGGACGGTCGTCGGAGTTTCTACGGGAACAAATCCGAGAAGTACAGGAGCTTGCCAAAGAAGCTCGTCGGAACTCGCCAAGTGGATCGTCGCAAGTCTAGGATTGCCGGAAGTTCGCCGGAGCATCGCTAAGGGTTCGTCGGATGTTCACCGGAAGTTCGTCGGAAGCTCGTCGGAAGAAGCGATTGACGCACCAGAGCAAGTTGCAGTATTAATGTCTTAAATATCGTAGTTAGCATGTAGATTAAAATAGGAATGGGAGGTGATCCCATTAACTTAATTTAGGGGCAATTGGGCCCTTGACAAACCCAAATTGGGCAGAATTAGCCCATTCGGACCTAGAATTCCTGGTCGATGGTGGCACTGTCCAAGAGACTTGGTCTCCCAGGAATTCTGGGCGATAGTACCACCCTTGTAAAGCAGTGGTACCACCGTAGTTATTATTGCCAATGGTGGTACCGCCCTTGTCAAGCGGTGGTACCGCCTAAGCTCGGTCTCCGAGCGATGTCAGGCGGTAGTACCGTCTAGACTGAGCAGTAGTACCGCTCAATAATAGATGACAGGCGATAGTACCGCCCAGTTATGGCAGTAGTACCGCCAGGACCCTGAAAAACCGGGAGATGACACTTTTCAGCTCCAAATTCAAACTAATTGTGGCCTATATAAACTCCACCCTTTCTGCATGAAAGGGTAACCCGAAAGCTTGATCTTACTATGTGATTTTAGAGCTCAAAAGTATTGTAAAGGCCAAAAGTTCTCCTCCCTCTTTTCTTCTAAGTTTTGATCATTCAAGAGATGAGAGAAAATTCTGTAAGGGTTGTCTCCTAAGCCCGTCAAAAGGAGTGAAACTGTAAAAGGGTGGTTGGCCTTCGCCTATTGAAGGAAGGCCTCTAGTGGACGTCGGTGACCTCGTCGAAGGAGGAAGCCAAAAGTGGATGTAGGTCAAGATTGACCGAACCACTCTAAAATCGCGGTGCTCTCTAGTTTGCATTTATTTTTACTGTTTACCTTACTGCAAACCTTCATATGTGCTTTACTTCCTCGTTACTTTTGTTGCACTCCTTTACAAACTCGCTTTCAAGTTAAGTTTCCGAAAACGATTTTACGTCGGAAACGATTTCATCGTACGAACATAGTTTTTAAATCGACAAAAGTTTTTTTCACTATACTAATTCACCCCCCCCCCCCCCCCCTCTTAGTGCTCTTGATCCTAATACCTATCTCTTCTAAACCTTTGAGCTATTTTTCTTTATTGTCTCTATCTTAGATGCCTTTTTCGTATATCTTAGATGCCTAACATACATGTAAATTACGTTTCACATGAGGAACTCTAAGTTCTCTAACATAAAATGAGTTCGCAATTCACACATTTAATGTTTCTAAAACCTCAATGGGCTCCCAACAAGTATGCTGATGGAAATCTTCAACTTAGCAACCATATACCCCGATAGCTAAAGAGCTATGATACATATGGAATGCAAATTGACCCCCTCCAACGATTTGAAACAAGATGGATCGTTCAAGATTGAAGTTAGGAAAACTATTCTAATCACATAATCAATGAAAATTTGATGAAGTAATTAGAATAGTACTTTGATTCCCTTAAAACGCCACAAACTAAAAAGCTTGATAAGTTGAAAGGAAAAACAAAGATTTTTCTTGGGTTTTGAACACCACAAACAGAAATGCTTGATAAGTCCAAAGTTCATGCAAGAACTTAAAAACAAAACACTCACCGGTGTTGTAAGTCGAATATACTTCTCCAATCTGTGCTCTTACAAAGAGAGTTAGCCTTGTTTATATAGTACAAAGGCCAAGTATAAAGGGAATGAATATATTAAATGACATTTATATTCTTAATGCATGAATGTAGATTACTCATGAATCTACATTGAATTGTTTTGAATAATTATTCATGAATAAACACACAATTCCTAATATGGTCCAATATGGCTGAATGACCTTTATTCTTCAAAGATGGCTAAAAATTCATCCTTCTCTCAAGGTTGGAATTTCTCTTCATGATTTTGACTTATTTGAATCAGGTTGATTATTTTAGGCTCTTCTTGTATCCATAGAACCTTGACCAAGTTTTGACTAGCTTGCTCCTTCCAAATGCCTTCTAATAAACAAGTTAAGGCTTCTTTCATCCTTTTAGATTTCGCTCTTGTCATTGGTCCTCGATGAATAGTTAAAGGGTCTTTGGCAGAATTATAATCAACTTGCTCATTCATATCATTCCCCCTTTCCTTGAAAGGATTCGTCCTCGAATCAGTGTCTTCATCACCTGCATCAAACAAAGATAAATCAGAAATATTGAAGGTTGCACTAACATTACCATACTCACCCGGTAGTTCCAACTTGTATGCATTGTCATTGATTTTTTGAGAGACTCGAAATGGACCATCTCCTCTTGGCATTAGTTTATACTTCCTTTGGTTAGGAAATCTTTCCTTCCTCAAGTGTAACCAAACCCAATCACCAGGTTCAAATACTACTTGCTTTCGGCCTTTGTTGTGTTGTTTCTCATATTGTAGAGTTTTCTTTTGAATTTGTATCTGGACCCTTTCATGCAATGCTTTGACAAAATCAGCTTTTTGCTTACCATCCAAATTGGCCTTTTCCAAAGGTAAAAGTAGCAAATCCATAGGAGTCAATGGATTGAACTCGTATACAACTTCAAATGGGGAATGGTTTGTTGTAGCATGTACACTTCTGTTATAAGCAAACTCCACATGTGGCAAACATTCCTCCCAATTTTTTAAATTCTTTTGAATTATGGCTCTCAAAAGTGTTGATAAAGTTCGATTTACCACCTCCGTTTGTCCATCTGTTTGTGGGTGACAAGTGGTTGAATACAATAGCCTTGTACCCAACTTGCTCCAAAGTGTTTTCCAAAAGTGGCTAAGGAACTTCACATCTCTATCACTCACAATTGTCTTTGGAATGCCATGTAATCTTACAATTTCTTTGAAAAACAGCCCCGCAACATGTGTTGCATCATCTGTTTTGTGGCAAGGAATAAAATGTGCCATCTTGCTAAACCTGTCAACAACAACAAAAATAGAATCTCTCCCTCCTTTTGACCTTGGTAAACCCAAGACAAAGTCCATGGATATATCAACCCAAGGCTCACTAGTTATAGTAAGAGGAGTATACAATCCATGAGGCATTACTTTAGATTTAGCTTGTTTGCAAGTAATGCATTTCTTACATAATCTCTCAACATCTCTTTTCATGTGTGGCCAAAAGAAATGATCACTTCACACATCTAAAGTTTTTCTAATCCCGAAATGCCCCATTAAACCTCCACTATGTGCCTCTCTCACAAGTAATTCTCTCATTGAACATTGAGGAATACACAACTTATTTTCTTTGAAAAGAAAACTATCATGCTTGAAGAACTTATCAAAACCCCCTTTCTCACATGCCCCATAAACATTAGCAAAATCATGATCAGAATTATATAAATTTTTAATATACTCAAAACCCAATAATTTTGCATCAAGTTGAGAAATTAGAGCATACCTTCTAGAAAGAGTGTCGGCAACCACATTTTCCTTACCTTGTTTATACTTGATGATGTATGGAAAGGATTCAATAAACTCCACCCATTTTGCATGCCTACGGTTTAGTTTTCCTTGTCCTTTGAGATATTTCAAGGACTCATGATCGGTGTGTATAATGAATTCCTTATACTAAAGATAGTGCTGCCATGTCTCTAACACTCTTACTAAAGCGTAAAACTCCTTGTCATATGTTGGGTAGTGAAGACTTGCTCCACTTAGCTTCTCACTAAAGAATGCAATGGGTCTGCCTTCTTGCATTAAGACTCCTCCAATTCCTATTCCACTCGCATCACACTCAATCTCAAAAGTTTTGGCAAAGTTCGGTAAAGCAAGCAAAGGTGCTAAACAGAGTTTGTCTTTAAGCAAATTAAAAGCATCATCTTATTTTTCACCCCATCTAAATCCCATATTTTTTTTTATGCATTCAGTTATTGGTGCAGCAATTGTAGAAAAATCCTTAATGAATCTTCTATAAAAGCTAGCAAGACCATGAAAACTTCTAACATCACTAACACTGGTAGGTTTTGGCCACTCCCTAATTACTTTCACTTTTTCTTGATCAACATGTATTCCTTTATCATTAACAACATATCCAAGAAAAGTAATTTTATTAGTGCAAAAAGTGCATTTCTTTATATTAGCATATAACTTTTCTTTTCTAAGCACGTCAAAAATAGCTTTTAAATGTGTTACATACTCATTTAAACTTTTGCTATACACAAGTATATCATCAAAATAAACCACTACAAATTTTCCAATGTAAGCACGTAAAATATGATTCATCAATCTCATGAAAGTACTAGGTGCATTAGTTAGGCCAAAAGGCATAACCAACCATTCATATAAACCATGTTTAGTTTTAAAAGCGGTTTTCCATTCATCACCTTCATGCATTCTTATTTGATGATATCCAGATTTTAAATCAATTTTTGAAAACATACAAGAACCATGCAATTCATCCAACATATCATCTAGCCTAGGAATAGGATGTCTATACTTTACCGTGATTTTGTTGATGGCTCGGCAATCAACACACATTCTCCATGATCCATCCTTTTTAGGCACCAACAGAACAGGAACTGCACACGGACTCATGCTTTCTCGCACATACCCTTTTTTCATAAGCTCACTTACTTGTTTTTGGATTTCCTTGGTCTCTTCGGGGTTGCATCTATATGCTGGCTTATTTGGTATGCTTGCACCTGGAATGAAATCAATTTGATGCTCAATTCCTCTAATTGGTGGCAAACCATTAGGAACTTCTTCGGGAAAGAGATCCTCATTTTCCTGCAAAAGATCAACAATAACACTAGGCAAACTCTTGTCAATTTTGTTAGAAGCAATCAGAACATCCTTGTACATAAGTACAAGTAAGGGCTGCCTCATGGTTAAGGCTTTCTTCACATCACTCATTTTGGCATAAACACTCATTTTTCTTTCACTCAAACTTTCTTTGTTTTCTCTCCCCTTGTATTTCCCAATACTCTCATTTTTATTTTTTTTGATAAGTATACTCTCATTTTTATTACTCAACTCATCATTTTCTTTTTTCTCCCTTTCTTTTTCCCTTCCCAAAGTTTTGGTTAATGAAGACTCAAGCTCCTCATATTGTTGTTTTATGCGCATTTGGTCCTCAAAAATTATCTTTGGAGGCAAAGGTCCAAGCTGATATTTCTGTCCATCTATAATCAAAGAATAACGGTTCTTGAATCCATCATGTATTACCCTTCGATCGTATTGCCATGGTCTCCCCAATAACATATGACTAGCATACATAGGTACCACATCACACCAAACTTCATCCTTATATCTACCAATTGAAAAGGAAATTAACACTTGTCGATTTACCTTTACTATACCACTATCATTCAACCATTGTAACTTGTACGGTTTTGAATGCTTGATAGTAGGTAATTTCAGTTTCTCCACGAGCAAGGTGCTTGCCACATTTGTGCAACTTCCACTATCAACAATCACATTACACAACTTGTTAGCAATCAAACAATGAGTATGAAACATATTTTCACGTTGTTCACCATGTTCATCATTTTCATTTTGCAAACTAAGTATGCGTTGAACAACTAGATTTTCACCTTTAGCATACTCTATATCACTAGTATCCTCTAGAATGTCTTCATCATCATCTTTCTCACTTTCAGATTCTACAATTCCATCCCTCATGATCATAACTCTTTTATTAGGACACTCGCGTGCCACATGTCCATGCCCAAGGCACTTAAAACACTTAATACCTCTAGTTTGATTAGGTAGATTCTCACCTTTACCCTTGTTGTCTAATTCATTTCTACCTTTAGTCTCATCAATTTTAGGCTTAACAATGGGTTTATCATCCTTTTTACTCCAATTCGGTTTCCAAGAAGAAGAAGAACCCGAATAAGATTTTGAATCATACCTTGTGCCTTTTCTTTTGAGTTGCCTCTCAATCTTCATGGCCACATTCACCATATCTTCAATCTCCACATAATGTTGCAATTCTACAAGATCAGCAATGTTCTTGTTTAATCCACTTAGGAATCGAGCCATGGTGGCCTCACGATCTTCATCCACATTAGCCCTTATCATGGTTATCTCCATCTCCTTGTGATACTCATCAACACTCATGGAACCTTGTGTCAAGGTTTGCAGCCGTTGATGCAAATCCCTATAGTAATAGCTAGGGACAAATCTCCTCCTCATGATTTGTTTCATCTCCAACCAAGTCTCCACAGGCCTTTCACCATTTCTACGCCTGTCTTTACACAATTGATCCCACCAAACAATAGCATAATCAAAAAATTCAACAGTGGCTAATTTTACCTTTTTCTCTTCAAAGTAGTTGTGACATTCAAATATCATCTCCACTTTTCGTTCCCACTCCAAATAGGCATCTGGATTATTCTTCCCTTGAAAAGAAGGAATTTTCATTTTGATGCTGCCTATGTTTCTATCCACACCATCAAAACGTCCTCTCCTAGTTTGTCTTCTAGGATTAATATCTTGACCAATTAGAGTAACTTGGTCATCATCCACATCATCGCCACCATCATATTCATCATTGACAAAGGTTGGTTGTCTCCCACGTCGTGGTTCACCTTGCAATCTATTAATTGCATCATCATGCCTTTCTAGATGATCTCTTACATCTCCCATCACTTTGAACATACGTTCAAATTGTTGCTGCATTGCTTGAACTAAAAGATCATTGGATGAAGAACTCGCTTCTTTATCTTTAGACATGTGTACAACCTGAAAAACAAAGTTAGAACAACCTCACCAACACTCCCTCACGTTTTTTTTTTTTTTTTTTCACTCTAGATTTGATTCACTCCACTCATGTTTCTCATAATTTTTTTGGCTTTTCTCTATACTGATCTTACCGCTCTTGTCTTTTACCTCTCTTGTTTTGTTATTTGAGTTCTTAGATTAACTAAGGTACCTAAACAAACAATTCAGATTATGGCAATTCAAAAAAAATAGTGAAATTGGACAGCTTTAAAAGCAAACAAAAGATAGGTCAATTTAAAGATGTGTGTAATGCACTTTAATCATAAGCAAAGACTAGAATTTTTTTTTTTTTTTTTTAGAAATGAAGAAAGATTTCCAAATCGAAATAGAAATTCAAATGAACAAAGATCAAATTCTGTAATTTGCAAGTATTCTTTGAATTCGCAATTTTTTTTTTTTTTTAATTCTGATCTCTTTTTTTTTTTTTTTTGACCTTTGATTTCCCTCTCTCTCTTTTTTTTTTTTTTTTTTTTAGCCTTTGATTTTCTCTCTTCTTTATTTTTTTTTTTTGACTTTTTTTTTATACCGTGTGGAATTACAAATAAAAATAGTAATAACACAAGAAGCACAATAATGAAGATGAAAGAAGAACAATAATTATAAATATTGGCCAAAAAGAAGAAGAAGAGAAAAGAAAAGAAAATCTAAAAGATAGCAAATAAATAGATACGCAAACCTCAAACTTGAGCCGAGCTCTGATACCAAATGATGGAAATCTTCAACTTAGCAACCATATACCCCGATAGCTAAAGAGCTATGATACATATGGAATGCAAATTGACCCCCTCCAACGATTTGAAACAAGATGGATCGTTCAAGATTGAAGTTAGGAAAACTATTCTAATCACATAATCAATGAAAATTTGATGAAGTAATTAGAATAGTACTTTGATTCCCTTAAAACGCCACAAACTAAAAAGCTTGATAAGTTGAAAGGAAAAACAAAGATTTTTCTTGGGTTTTGAACGCCACAAACAGAAATGCTTGATAAGTCCAAAGTTCATGCAAGAACTTAAAAACAAAACACTCACCGGTGTTGTAAGTCGAATATACTTCTCTAATCTGTGCTCTTACAAAGAGAGTCAGCCTTGTTTATATAGTACAAAGGCCAAGTATAAAGGGAATGAATATATTAAATGACATTTATATTCCTAATGCATGAATGTAGATTACTCATGAATTTACATTGAATTGTTTTGAATAATTATTCATGAATAAACACACAATTCCTAATATGGTCCAATATGGCTGAATGACCTTTATTCTTCAAAGATGGCTAAAAATTCATCCTTCTCTCAAGGTTGGAATTTCTTTTCATGATTTTGACTTATTTGAATCAGGTTGATTATTTTAGGCTCTTCTTGTATCCATAGAACCTTGACCAAGTTTTGACTAGCTTACTCCTTCCAAATGCCTTCTAATAAACAAGTTAAGGCTTCTTTCATCCTTTTAGATTTTGCTCTTGTCATTGATCCTCGATGAATAGTTAAAGGGTCTTTGGAAGAATTATAATCAACTTGCTCGTTCATATCATATGCCACAAAAGTTTCTTCTAGCTTTCACCTCATAATGCATTCAGAAAATGAATAGCCCATGTGAGATCTTGGCATTGAGCCTTCGTTGCTACTTAATGACGGCCTACTTATCATTGGATACGATTCATCGCATAAATTGGAGCCTTTTTCTTCTTCGTGCCTTTCCATCTCCAAGCTTTTAGAGAGAACTTTTATATAGTCCCACATTGTCGAGGTCTAACGCATTGCTTAGCCACACGTCTTCATTGCTACTAATGGCAACATGCTTGAGCCGAAATATTTTGCTTTAGCCTGACGTCTCATCGAGTTTTCAATCTTTCCATCTAGAGCTCTTATCCGATGAACACCTTATATTTATTATAATTTTTTTAAAAAGAAATCTATCTCAAGTGAAATTAGATGCGAGGAAAAACAAGAATAAAACACAAACATTTTCTGACTTTTTTTTGTTCTACATATTATTAAATGCTAATTAGTACCACCAAACATGCTCAAACATGAAATTTCGGATAGCTTAGAAGCCAAGTCTGAAAGAAAAAGAAAGACTCGCAGCAGCACCCTACTCAGAAATCCACGGCTATCGAACAGCGGCCATATAACAATATAGATCATACTTTGGACATCAGGCAGAAGCGTCGACACTCATTGGCTCCGTCTCTCGCTTGGATCCTGTTCTGCTTCCACCCTTCTGCAATCGGCCAACAAAATAAAACAACAGTCATTTGCATGCCTCTGTTTCTAAAACCACTAGCAACCAAGAAATAGAAGGAATGAAGCCTTACATTGGGCTCCACAGGCTCCAACTTGCTCATCTTGGCAAACATGTTCCCGTAAAACTTGGCGTCCTTCTTGTTGTACTCCCTCACTTTCTCCTTCAGAATCTTGTATTCCAGCTTCACATCTCTGGATTTGTTGGCATCAACTGTTAGTATTACTCATCTTGATTTAGCTTAACACTAATGGTTTCTAATAAATTAGGCTACCTGTTATTAGGATCAATTTCAAGTGCTTTCTTGATGTCCACCTCTGCCAAATCCAGATCAGCTAGCTGCATATAAGCTTGTGCCCTCCTGTACAGGGCCTTCACATTGCTGCTCTCAATCTCAAGCACCTAGTTCATTTGTCGGTCATGGTCAAATGTAGTATATTTGATACTTCTAGGTAGGTCAACCTGAACATTATACATACCTTAGTGCAAAGCTTTATTGCCTCTTTGTAGTCTTTGAGCTTCAACTTGCAGGCAGCATTATTAAGGCTGCAAGCAGCCTTGAGTGCTTTAGATTGTTTCTTCTCCTCCTCACTGAAGTTGTTATCATAATCTATGAACTTTGCCCCCTGCAAACGAATTGAACAATCAAATAACGATGGCAGGTTCAATCGTATATCCGATAGCCTCACAAACTAAACAACTGATGGATCAATGAGCATACCTTTTCATATCTCTTTGAAGCTTTTGCATATTTCCCCAATTTGAACAATGCATTTCCCTCTTCTTTCTTCTTAGCAGCAGCTTCAATTTTCTCTGCATTGTCATTCATGTCCCACGATTCCTTTTCCTGTGAAGAATATATGATGCACTTTGATGCACAGATTTGATAGGTTATCTGCCAAATTTAAGCAACGGAATAAGATTCTATACCTTCACAAAAGATACAAGTTCAATCTCATAAACAACAGTGGCATTGGGAGGAACTACAGCCAGATCCTGCTTCGATCCAGTGGAGGAGAATGCATACTCAGGTGGGATTGTAACTAAGGCAATCTCTCCCTTTTTCATGGTTGTCACAGTGCGATCAAGACCATCGATAACTTGTTCTATCAATGACATCATGAATCAATTATATTAAACTCACATTGTTATAAGACAGCACAGAAAATCACAAACAAAAGAATTAATACCTTCATCAGTCTTGAACTCAAATGGTTCCTGGTCATCATGTCCCTTCTTCACAAAAACTGTCCCATCTTGTAGCTTGCCGATCAGTTTCACTGGCATTATCATAATAAATCATTAGAGTTTAAGCTACAGGAAGTAACACAAAAATTGTGATGTTAATCTAAACCTCTGACAACAGCTCCATCATTTGGTCGTTCATAGCCTTCTCCTTCCTTGAGAATTTTCTTTAGAATCTTCTTATCATCTCCTATCTCTGTAACTGTCTTCCAAGAAAATAATTCAAGCTCCACCTGAAGAGATGCATTTGGTGGCACTGCACACTCATCGCCAGAGGCTGATCTACCCTTCTCACCAAAAGCATCTGTCCTCCAAAGCATATAAAAACAATTCATTAGAATGATAACATGTGTTAGTAAAAGATCAGCAAAAGAAGCCTCATGCTTACACTGTGGTCTCACTGTGAGGAGCACTTTTTCAGCTTTCTTCATGGTCTTCACGGCTTTAGCTAGTGCAGGACAGAAGAAACCTGCCACAAAAAGGTAATTCAGTGAGCAAACATTACCACCACCGCTCTAATAGTTCCTGCAGCCACATAACTGACACCTACCATCTTTGACTGTGAACTCAACTCCATCAGACTTTGATATTACTGTTCCATCCTCAAGCCGGGCTTCATATTTCGCTGAGCAAATTGAAGAAAGTTGTTACTGTTCATACTAAAACCACAGCAAGAAAACAAGTGATCAACGAACAGCACATACCAAGTACTTCATCCAGATCTTTTGGATTCTCCCACTTCTCTCCTTCCTTCAGAATCTTCTTGATTATTCCTCCATCTTTGCATATGTCCTTAATGCTAGACCACGAGAGCAGCTCAACATCGAACTGGAGTATGGCATTGGGTGGGATGGTGGGGGAAGAACCAGACTCACCATAAGCCAACTCAGGAGGTATAGTGAAGATGGCATTTTCACCCTTCTTCATAGTCTTAATACCTTGATCCCATCCCTTTATTACTTGCCCTGAAAGAAATAGAAAAAACCAGAAAGGATCATGTGGTGAATGTTCTGTAGAAGAGGACAAATATCAGAAAATGTACAAAGATGCATATCAAGAAATTTAAAAAGGCAATATTGCCAGATGCATGCCCAGTAGACCAATCAAATTAGCATATAAATAAGAAATTGGATTCTTGCTTCAACAAAATGGGACGCAATGGAAAAGGAAACAAACTAATGACTACAAACAAACTACTAGTCAAGCCAATGATAGGAGAAATAATATATCAAAGTTGGATAACCAAATCCTCAGAGCCAAAGTCCACTGCCTTTAAAAGGTGCAGGAAGAACATCAATCGATGATGGGCATATAGTTAGAAGACAAATTCAGCAAATTCTTCAATCACTATAATGCAAAATAATGGTACCACATATCATGGCTGGCATTCCTGTAGTTCTTTTAATCACAGGAATGCTTATCCAAATATCAAAGCATCACTTCTTATGCTAATTTCTCAAACCTGCTTGGTCATTATACCTTGCCAACCAATCCAGTGATTTAAAGTGACGTATACTATCTAACCATCGAAAAATTCTTTAAATTCTCGTTTCACCTCACAACTCAGACGGCTAAAAAGCAACATATGGTTGCATCTGATCGGTAATAATTTTAAGAACATTGAAGGACTAATATTTCCCTTCCATTTCCTAGGACCGGGAAATTCAACAGAAGTTTAAATTCAATATCAGACCAACTGTGAAATCCAAATGGTCAAGAAATAACAGGAAAGCAACAAACCAAATCTATCAGCCCTATTTGTTAACTAGGCATCACAATCACAAGTAGTCATCTCCCACAAACCGACGTACCTAACGTTCAAGCCAAAAGAATAAATTTCACACTGAAGTCATAGATCTATGAATAAGACTCTTTTTTTTTTTTTCGTAAACATAAATCCGCATCCGAAAGTATTATTATACAAACAAGACTAATGTAAAAGGGCGAAATCCACAGAATACTACTTGTAAATAAAAAAAGAAAGAGGTCGTGGAATAAGACAGAAAAATTTTCCGAATCAAAGAGTCCTCACCTTGCCCGAGCTTGAACTTGAATGGGGTGCCTCGATCACGGCTGGAATCGAACTTAGTCCCGTCAAGCAGCGTCCCGGTGTAATGCACTGACACCAAAATCCACCAGATGAACCAAAATCACATCCCAACTGATCCAAAAAAAAAGGGGCAATAATCGGAGGATAAAATACACAAATCAGATTCTATGATCAGATCCATCTAATCCGCATACCTTCGACCTCGTCGCCGACCTCGGGGGTGTCCCACCCGTCACCCTCCTTGACGAGCTTCTTCTTAAGCCCCTGCTTCCCGATCTCCTTCTCTTCGCCGACCTTGAGGACGGGGGCGTCATCGTCGGGGAGATCCATCATGCCGTTGGGATCGCCCATCATGTCCTCGGTCGGCATGTCGAACTCCTCGTCCATGACCGTGGCAGATCGGAGACGCGGGATGGATTCAACGAGAGCAAGCGAGCGAGCGGCAGGAATGAGATTTGGGGAAGTGAAAGAAGGGTTTTTATAGGGGGCGAGGGGTTTCCCGAGACTTCCAAGGGCCGTGATGCTTCCAGAGAGATATTTGCTTGTGTGCCGTTTGTGGCAAATGATATGCTTTCGAGGTTAGGGTCTTCGGCTTGCGGATATAAGCGTGGGCCGAGAACTAACGGATGGTGGGGCCTTCTAGGCCCATATTTGTAGAAGAGACCGTCACAAAGCTCTTATTCTTTTTTTTTTTTTCTCTCTTTCAAAATTATGTGAAAAATTAAGATGTATGTACCAAAAAGAAATTTTTATTATTAATATTTTATTTTATTTTAAACTATTCGAAATAAAATATAATGTGTTCCCCGTCTTATATGGCCTCTTCGTCACTTACTCTTATTCACGTTTTCAAAATTTTGATATTTGGTAGGTATCAAGGTTTTGAAATGAAATATCCAAGTGCAATTTGATATTACAAAACTAGATGTAAGATATGATACTTGAAATCCTAACAAACAAGGAAGAAAAACCAAATTAGATATAATGTTCTCAATCATGTTTAAGTGATGCAATTTTCTCATTTTTTTCTGATTTGTTCTAATATTTTAATTTTAATTTTTTACACACTGAGTCACTAAAACATACTTGTTCATACTTAATATCTTTTTATATTATATTTAATAGATAAATTTTATTTTTAGGCATTTTTGGATGCTGTGAATTATACTGTTTTTAACTATAACTTGTTGATACATTGTTGATACATTATGGCATGCTGTTGTATTAAAATTATAACAGAAAATTATATCATTGTTGTTCCATGCATTTGAATACTATGCAAGCTTTCCATTTACTAAAATCAAGTTTATCAAGCAAAGAGAAATTCCTTGAAGGAACACAATATTGTTGATATGCCTTCTCATGCATGCAAGTATAAGTAGTATTCGGAATCTTATGAGTTATTAGAATCTCATAAGATACTTGATGGCATCAATATGTGCAATGATAATTTTGAAAACATTACTATGAATTAATGTCGAACACATTTATGAGGCTTTATCAGAATTCCTTTAAATTACATTCGTGATAGAAAAAAAATAAGCATGAAACATAATTATTTTATGAAAAAAAAGAGGATTGGATCCCTTGACTAGCTTATATATAGATTTATGGCTATCTATCAAATATAGACATTTTTTAAGCTTCATAAGGCACATATCAAAAAATAGCAATTGTTTGTGAGAACATCAGTCCAAGGATTTTAATGTATGCAGTCACCAATGCTTATTCTTAGACAATCATGACTGGAGGTAAGTTTAATTCATGTTTAAAATATAAGTTACTTACAGTTAGTTTGATTCATGCTTCTCCCATGTTGTTTAAAGCATAAAGTATAATTTTTGAGATATCTCTTTGATGGAATCAATTTATTTGATTCAATAATGAATTTTATTCCATCTTGTATTCTCTTATATTTGTTTCACAATCACTTTGTCATGTTCATGTTTTTCTCTATTCAACCATTAAAAATGTTAAAATAAGTTTATCAGTTTTGATAATTCACTACTACTTAGTAAGAGAAAATGATTTCTAAGGTATGTCTATAATTAAGTTGATTATTCTTGAAATTATAAAGTGAATTTTTGTCATATATAAAAGTTTTTTATGCCCTGGGTTTTAATTGAGACAATAGTTGATGTTTTGATCAAACAAATAATCATGTCAGGCACATTGTGGTTGTTTTTATTATATGATTTGTAATTAACAAGTTTTATGGATTAATTAAAGTTATGCTTTGCAATTTTCAGAAGATTATATAGTTTATTGTGCAGGTGCTTTATGTGATTTTAGTTATTTCTTGTCCTATGCAGCATCACAAGGAATTAGTTGATGATCTTACTATAAGATGTCTTATAAAAATCAATATTTATGATATTAATTGATTGGTAGTCACATATATTGTAAAGTAATTATATTAATATTCTAGCTTTCTTTTGTGAGTGAGACAATTAATTAAAGATATTAAAATAAATAAAAAATAAGTTTAAAAT
This sequence comes from Musa acuminata AAA Group, assembly GCF_036884655.1. Lineage (NCBI taxonomy): Eukaryota > Viridiplantae > Streptophyta > Magnoliopsida > Zingiberales > Musaceae > Musa > Musa acuminata. The sequence goes on along the minus strand of NC_088349.1, from coordinate 31,997,138 downwards.
AAAATTTAAATATTTTCTTTTTTGTTTATGAAGAGCTCATCTCCTCGTATTTAAAAGGAGTTCTCTTTCTTTCTCTTATTTCTCACCGAGCATTGAGTGAAAACCATCGAGGAGATAGGGACCTCCTTTACTAAAAATTAAAATTTTATATTTTAATTTTTAAAATTTTTTAAGTGTTTAGATTAAGTCCAGATATATTCATGTTGTTTTTAATTTAAAATTTTTAATTATTTTCGAATTTTAATGTCATGATTCATGATTCTTATCTTTACTGATTTAAAAGTTTTGAATCATATATAAAATAATAATAATAATAAATAAAATAATGATATTCATGCTATTTGATGCTATATTGAATTATCTTTGGTGAAATTTATTTGTAATGCTTAATTATTTCATCATGATCATTTGTAGTTATAATATATGGATTTAATTATTTGATCTTTATGTTTGCACGATGAAATTTAATTACTTGGAATACTTAAGTATTTAATGAATTTATCATGATCGATTCCAATTTTTTCATGTTAGTTTGACTATTTAGTGAAATTACAGTCATTATTATTAATAATCCTTACTTTCTATATTAATTTAGTTAATTATTGATGTTGTAAAAATAATTAAAAAAATTAAAATTGATTTGAAATAGAGGATTGGGTTTGACTCGAGTTAGGCAATTGACTCAACTTGATCAACCTCCTAGTATGCACGTTGATCCGATATATTATAACTACAAACGATGCGGTTTGATGCAAGTTGGCTCAAGCCTGTAGCTTGATCTGACGTGACCCCGACCAAGTGGCCTAGATAGGCGACTAGGGTCCGACTTAAGTTCGTGCAACTAGGCGTGAGCCGACCTGTACGACGTAGCACAATTCAGCCTATGATGCTTGCCGTGTAACCCAACCCGCCACCCATGCTGGAATGCGCACAAGCGGCATAGGTGAACAGTCTAGGGCCTATGTGATCCGACACATTTCGGCTTAGTACTGTATAGTTACTGGACCAAGTTCCTTTTTGCCCATATCTGGTCTACGTTGTGGCCCACAAGGGCCCAACAACCACGCCCAAAGGTAGACCAACCCAATGCTCTATGGCTTAAACCCTTTTGTTGACTGAATTGGACTAATTTGTTCGACTCATGTTGGTTTCGGACCGATTCAAGCTTGTGTGACCCAGAACTCAATCAAGTTTAAATTAGATGAAATTAAGGGAGTTTGATCCTAGCTAAATTAAGTCTTGTTTAAATCAATTAGATCAATTTAGCTAGTGTTTAGTGGGGCTATTAATGTATGATCATTTACAATATGATGTTTGAATGGTTATTAATGACCTTGAGATGCTTAATGAATTTATTTCATCCCGAGATTGAAATATTGGTGTGATAGTTTAGTTATGGATGCATATTTTCTCATATGTTTCAGAGTTGCTTAATAAGGGTTCAATATTTATTGAATTGTTTTGTCTTATTTTTCATAATAACCCCCTTTAGTAGTATATCAGATTTCTATAGATAGCACACATTTCTCTATTGTTAGGTAGCACAACTGGGCTACAATATCACTTACGCATGATAGCAAAGCTTGTTGTCTACCTGACTGCTTTAGTTTTGAACCATGTTTAAGTTGTAATAAACTTTTAGAATTTTTATTTTCAATAAGGTGATGCTAACTATTGCTTTAGATATAGAGTGTGGAAAGATGTAGTACTTTTGTATTGTGAATTTTATTTTTGAGATGTAACAATTTTAATATGGACCATTTGCTTCATAGCATAAAGTTGATTATTTTTCTTAATTTTATAATTTTTCATTTTTATTAATGATATTCAGTGATGATAACTTTTATGATTAGAAAGAAAAAGTTTTATTTTTCTTGGATAACCATCTTATTCTCATCGAATCAAGTATGTCACTTAAAAAAATAATATATAAATAATATAAATAGTTCAATCACTTTAGTATGATTTTTATTAAATCTCATATCAGTACAAGAGTATCTATTCTTAAATGCAAAAAGGTGAATATTTTTATGAAAGTTATCAAAAAATAATTTATAATTTCTGATAAGACACTAGTTAAAACTCTTAAGAATGAAATTTGATAATTCCCAAGGTGTATATGAGAATATAGTGAAAATTAGGGACATTGCTACCCAACTTAACTCCTTAAAGGTTTTATGTCTTTTCTAGTTCATTTCATATTAAAATTTCTTCTTATGAAATTGGGTTCATTTAACGTTTCTATAACACATAAGAAAATAATGATAACCTTCCGATTATTTATGCATGAGAGAAAGAAAGTTGAGATATAAGAAGCTTAATGAATAAAAAAATACTGCTCATCTAGCAATTCACAAGAGAGGCTAAGTTGTGTCTATAAGAAAAATAAAAAGAAAAGAAACATCAACACAACATCATGGTAACAAAGTTCTGTACTTCTTATGCAAGGAGAAGAGATACATAAAGGATTATTAAAATACAAAAGTTGTTTTGAAAACAGTGTTGATATATATTTAGTGTGTTATGAATAATTTATTATTGATGCTTAATTCTTATTGTATAATCCATATTGTAAAAGTTTTATTTCGGATTTTGATGATTAAACCAATGTTATGATCTAATCTATATTTTGAGTGATGCAGGCTAGCTTTGATTAAGAAAAACAATTAAAGTAGGAAGAATTGGGCTAGAGTACAACATGTTAGAATATTGGATTTCAAGCTGAAGGATCGGTTGCCGTGTCGGTAGAAGACTTCATACTATGAGTTCGGGCATCGGGCCTAGAAGAGTTGACATTACGCTAAGGAGATCGGAGTTGCAGAGGTCAACATGTTGTTGAGCCAAAGGTCGTAAAAGAGGATGATGCGCTGAATGATTGAACGAAGCACCGATGAACCAATGACATGCCGAACAACATGTGATTAATGTTTTGTAATAATTGTCTATATCGAAATAGTTTTAGTTATAATTTAGTTAATTTAGAATGTAATTAAGCCAACTCAATTAGGGGCGAACTGAGCCCAAGTAAGACTATTTTGGACCAAGATAAAGGCTCATTTAGTGATCCAAAAGTTGGGTCAGGTGATGACACTACCGGTCTAGGCGGTGGCACCGCTAGTGGCTCAATTCCGAGGTACAATCTCGAAGACTGTGTTAGGTAGTAGTATCGCTAGATTGAGCGATGGTACTGCCCAGTGTTAGTGCTGCAGGTAGTGGTACCGCTAGTACCCCAAAAACTGTTGAATCTCATATTTTGATGATGAAACCAATTGATACTATTTATGATTTGATCTGCATTATGAGTGACGCCGGAAGCTTCAGTTAGGGAGAGATAATTAAAGCAGGAAGAATCATGTTGGGCCGGAGAGAAATATGTTAGAAAATTAGATGTCGAGCTGGAGAATCGATCGATGTATCGACAAAAGGCTTCGGACCATGGGTTCGGGCATCGGGCCAAGAAGAGTGAAAATTACGCTAAGGATATCAGAGTTACGAAGGTCAACTGGCTGATTGGGCAATAAGCTGCAAGAGAGGACGATATACCGAAGAATCAAACGAAGCATTGATGAACCAATAATATGCCCAATAACATGATTCAAGCTTTGTAATAATTGTTTAGATTAAAGTTAGTTTTAATTGTATAGGATTAACTATGACATGTTAGGATTAAGAGCGGTACTAAGAGGGGGGGAGGGGGGTGGGGAGGGGGGGGGTGGGGGTTGAATTAGTACAGCAAAAAATCACCAATTTCATAAAATATTTATTTCGATTCAAACCATTTCGAAAGGATGTTGAACTTGAGAGCTTTCGTAAAAATGTAAAGAGAAGCTTAAAGAGATTTGCAGTAATGTAAATAGCACAAAAAGATAAGAAAATAATGTGACCTACATCCACTTCAGATTCCTTCTCCGTCAAGTTTACCGATGTTCACTAAAAGCATTCCTTCAATAAGCGATGACCAACCACCTTTTACAACTCTTTCTCCTTTTGCTGGGTTTAGGAGATAACCCTTACAAGCCTCACTCCTCTTTCTTGGATGTTTATAAAGCTAAGAGAGGGAGGGGAGGACTCTTTCTCACTTTTACAATACTTAACACCCCAAAAATTCAAGAATATGTTAAACACTTTTGTGTCCTTTCATGCAGAAAAGGGTAAGATTTTATAGGCCCCAATGACTTCAAAATTAGAGCAAAAAAGTGTCACATCCCTAGATTTCAAGATACTGGCGGTACCACCGCCATTACTGGGCGGTACTACCGCTTGTAGCCTGACACTAGGCGGTACGACTGCTTGACAAAGCTTGGAGACCGAGCTTTGGTGGTACCACCACTTAACAGGGGTGGTACCACTGCATGACAAGGGCGGTACCACCGCTAGCAACATTAACTGCCAGTGGTACCACCACCTAGTTTGGGTGGTACCACCGCCCAGACCACCTGGGAGAGTGGGTCTCCCAGGCGGTGCCACCGCCAGCCATGATTTTAAGGGCTGAATGGGCTGTTCAATCCGAACTAATTCAGCCCTATTAAGGGCCCAGTTGGCCCCTAATTAAGTTAGTGGGATTACCTCCCAATCCTAACTCAATTTTTGGTCTAACTACAATAACTAAGACATAATTAAAACACTCTTATCCCGGTATGTCAATTGCTCTACCGGTGATCTTCCGATGAATTTTCGACGAACTCCCGGCAATGTTTCGACGGATTCCCGGCAAGCTCCTGGATTTTACGATGATCTTCTTGGTGAGTTATAACGAGCTTCTTTAGCAAGCTCCTAGACTTCTCGGTTGGTTATGGCAGAACTTCCGATGACCATCCGAATTTCCGACGAACTCTTGAACTCCCAACGAGAAATCAATCTTGACTCTGGCACAACACCTGCTTTATGTCTTACTGCTATCGTAGTTAATCCTACACAATTTTCTCAATATATAGATTAGATCAAACAATTTGTAATTGATTTCATCATCAAAATTCGAGATTAAATAATCTCCCCCTTTTTGATAATGATAATCAATTGATGACGGAGTTAACTTTAACTCCCCTTATCTATATGCCATACTTGAGAAAAGACATTCTTGAATCCAAGGCCTTTGAATTCAAGTATCAAACCGATAAGTTAAGTTCATTTAAACTTATTAACATGCACATCATGATTCCTATTATAATTTAATATTCTTAAAATATGATACCACGTATTTATAAAAAAAAATGATGTCAAGGCATGACATCCATTTTCAAGTCTAATGATAGATAATCATCATTTCAAGTATGATATGTATTTCAAATATAAAACATAGCAAGATGACAAAGATAGCAATCCATCATTCCATGGCAAGATATCAATTATAAAATAGCAAGCTAAGCTCAAGATATCTTATTATAATGAAAGACATTTATCTATAATGCATATGAAGTACATTTTGATATGTTTCAAGCATTTGTGATATGTTGCAATGTATATGATGATTCCAATTATATTTCAAGCATACCACAAAGCATACAAGTGTTTGTGATAAGCATTTACAATAAGATACATTGCATACATCTATAATGTCAATTTGACATCAATTTACCATATTTTGGTATTATTTCTCTCCCTTTGTCATCAACAAAAAGGAGAACAATTTAACAATGCAAGTGTGGTAAAAAAAAATTCAAGTATCAAACTAATTTATCTAATCGATATTGCATCGTTGCATGGTAACATTCACAAATTCATAACATCAAAACTTATCAATATTAAAGTGATAGATTCCATCAACTTCTCCCCCTTTGTCATCAAGACATTTGCATGAAGGAGAGGAAGGAAAGTAAGGAGGAAATCCATTAAGAACCAAATTTGTGAAGTCAAAAATACTAAATAAGTTTATGTTAAAACATACTTTAATAAAAGATAATGGATTCATGAAAAGGATCATACGAAATCAAATCCCTATTCTTGCAAGTGATTATCATGTACTAAAATTTATCTTTCAAGGATCAAGATATCCAATGGAATTTATAAAATTCATATTTCATGAGAAGAATAAGGAGAGGAGCATCATATGAAATAGAAATTCATAAGTCAAATCCATTTCTCATTAAAAATTCATAAGAGATAAACCCGTGAGAGATGTATTTATCAATGGAATCCATGAAGTGATTAAGTGTATCAAAACTCATTAAGTGATGGAGCAAGGGTATGAAATAAACTTCATACCAAGGAAGATAAAAACGAAACAGATTCATGAAAGCCCCATTCATGAAATACATTAAGAGAAGGATAGTCCGAAAAAGAAATACAACAAACTCATGCATTCGGACAATTTAGCATTTCTAACTCCCTTCTAATAAAATCAAATTGTTCTTCACTTAAAGGTTTTGTAAAGATGTCAGCTAATTGATGTTTCATATCAATAAACTCTAGGATTACATCATGATTATTGACATGATCTCATATAAAATGATGCCTAATGTCAATGTGTTTAGTTCTAGAGTGTTTAATATGATTTTTTGTTAAATATATTGCACTTGTATTATCATATTTTATAGGAATATTCTTAAAGTAAATTTTATAATCTTCTAATGTATTTTTCATCCATATAACTTATGCACAACATGCACTAGTTCCAATGTATTCGACTTCGGTTGTGGATAATGCAACCGAGTTCTGTTTCTTAGAAGACCAAGAGATAAGTGCATGTCATAAAAATTGACACGTTCCGGATATTCTTTTTCTATCTAATCTACATCCAGCAAAATTCACATCAGCATAAGCAATTAATTTAAAGTTTTTAGATTTTGGATACCATAGTTCTATATTAGTGGTTCCTTTAAGATATCTAAGAATTCTTTTAACTGCTTTAAGATGAGATATTTTAGGATTAGATTGAAACCTAGCACAAAGTCCTATGCTAAACATGATGTCCGGTCTAGTTACGGTGAGGTATAGTAAACTACCTATCATGCCCCTATAATTTAAAGTTTTCAAATTTTGGATACCATAGTTCTATATTAGTGGTTCCTTTAAGATATCTAAAATTTTTTTTAATTACTTTAAGATGAGATATCTTAGGATTAGATTGAAACCTAGCACAAAGTCCTATGCTAAATATGATGTTCGGTCTAGTTGCAGTGAGGTATAGTAAACTACATATCATGCCCCTATAAGCTTTTTGATCAAAGCTTTCTCCACTTTCGTCAATGTCTAATTTAGTGGAGGTACTTATAGGAGTATTAATAGCCTTTGAATTATCCATATTAAACCATTTTAATAAGTCTAATGCATACTTTATTTGACTAAGAAAAATATCATCATTACGTTGTTTGATTTTTAAACATAAAAAGAAGGTTAGTTCCCCCATCAAACTCATTTCAAACTCTAGACTCATACTCTTTGCAAACGATTCGCATAAAGATTCATTCATGGAACCGAAAATATATCATCAATATAAATTTGAATAATAAGAAAATTATTTTTAAAATATTTAATAAATAATGTGCTATTGACCTTGCCTTTAGAGAAATTATTTTGAATAAAAAATGAGCTAAGTCTCTCATACCAAGCCCTTGGGGCTTGTTTCAATCCATAGAGAGCTTTAGTCAATTTAAATACATGATTAGGGAAATTATCATTCTCAAATCCAGGAGGTTGTTTAACATAAACTTTTTCGGAAATAAAGCTATTAAGAAAAGTACTTTTAACATCCATTTGAAATAACTTAAAATTATTATTACTAGTATAGGCAAGGAGCATTCTTATGGCTTCTAATCGTGCCACAAGAGCGAAGGTTTCTTCATAATCGATACCTTCTTCTTGGTTAAAACCCTTAGCCACTAATCTAGCATTGTTTCTAACCATGATACCAATTTCATTTTGCTTGTTTCTAAAGACCCATTTAGTACCAATAACTAAATGGTCATTTGGCCTTGGAATAAGCTTTCACGTCTCATTTCTCTCAAATTGATTCAACTCTTCTTGCATTGCAATAACCCATGAATCATCTTTTAAGGCATCATCAATATATTTAGGTTTAATTTAGGAGAGAAAAGCAGCGTTGGTACAAAAATTATTAAGAGAAGAACAAGTTTGAACTCCTTTTGATGTGTCTCCTATGATTTGCTCCTTAGGATGAGCATCTACATGCTTTCATTTCTTGGGTAAGGATATTTCAAAAGAAGATGCATCTAAGTTGCTAGATGGAGAAAGGGATTCATTTAAATTTAAAGCATCAAAATTAAGATAATCATCAAGATCATTTTTCTTAACTCCGGAAACTTCATTAAAAACAACATGAATAGATTCTTCTATAACCAAAATTCTTTTGTTAAAAATACAAAATGCTTTAGAAATAAAACAATAACTAAGAAAAATTTCTTCATTGGATTTTGCATCAAACTTTCCTAAGGTATCTTTTTCATTCAATATAAAACATTTACACCCGAAGACTTTAAAATATGAAATGTTAGGGTTTTTGTTGTTCCACAACTCATAAGGAGTTTTCGAAAGTAATGGTCTTAGTAGAACCTTATTTATGACATAGCATGTGTTAGGATCAAGAGCACTAAGAGGGGGGGGGGGTGAATTAGTGCAGCGGAAAACTTTCGATGATTTAAAATGACGTTCGTACGATAAAAGCGATTTCGATATGAAAGCTGATTCGGAAATTGCTTTAACTTAGATTAGGCGAAGTGCAGTTAAGGTAAAGCTATGGGAGTAGTTTGTAGTTAAGATAGAGAACAGAAAGTAATTGGAAACAAAAATACGACGTTCGTACGATAAAAGCGATTTAGATATGAAAGCCAATTCAGATTAACTTAGATTAGGCAAAGTGCAGTTAAAGTAAGGCTATGGAGGCAGTTTGCAGTGAAGATAGAGAACATAAAGTTAATGCCTGAAAATGGAGGTCAAGCCTTGACATCATTTTCAGAGAAACATGTCATAATAGGAATCATGATGGGAGCATTGATAAGGTTAAACGATCTTAACTTATCAATATGTCTCTTGAATTCAAAAACTTTGAATTCAAGAATAACTTATCTCAAGTATGGTATATAGATAGGGGGAGTTAAGGTTTACTCCGTTATCAATTGATTGTCATCATCAAAAAGGGGGAGATTGTTGAATCTCAGATTTTGATGATGAAGTTAATTGTCATTTGTTATCTAATCCATATGTTGAGATAATTATGCAGGATTAACTACGATGGAAGAAAGACATGCAGTAGGAGTTACGCCGGAGTCAAGACCATAATCACATTGAGGGTTCGAGAGTTCGACGGAAGTCCGGACGGTCGTCGGAGGTTTTGTGGGAACAAATCCGAGAAGTCCAGGAGCTTGCCAAAGAAGCTCATCGGAACTCACCAAGTGGATCATCGCAAGTCCAAGAGTTGGCCAGAAGTCCGTCGGAGCATCACTGAAGGTTCATCGGATGTTTGTCGGAAGTTCGTCAGAAGCTCGTCGAAAGAAGCGATTGACGCACTAGAGTAAATTGTAGTAAATGTCTTAAGAAATATCATAGTTAGCATGTATATTAAGTTAGGAATGGAAGGTGATCCCATTAACTTAATCTGGGGGCAATTGGGCCCTTGATAGACCCAAATTGGGCCGAATGGATTAGCCCATTCAGACCTAGATTTCCTGGTCGACGGTGGCACCGCTTGGGTTGGCAATGGCACTACCCAAGAGCTCAATCTCCCAAGAAATCTAGGCAGTGCAACAGTCCCTATCAGGCGATGGCACCGCCCAGAGGCTCAGTCTCCGAGCTGCCAGGCAGTTGTACCGCCCTAGTTAGGAGGTAGTACTGCCAGGACCCCGAAAATATGGGAAAAGACATTTTTGAGCTCCAAATTCAAACCAGTTTGGGGCTTATATATACCCCACCCTTTCCTATATGAAAGAGCACAAAAAATCCAATCTTACTATGTGATTTTTAGAGCTTAAAAGTGTTATAAAGGCTAGAAGTTCTCCTCCCTCTTTTCTTCCAAGTTTTGATCTTTCAAGAGATGAGAGAAATTTATGTAAGGGTTGTCTCCTAAGCCCGTCAAAAGGAGTGAAACTGTAAAAGGGTGGTTAGCCTTCGCCTATTGAAGGAAGGCCTCTAGTGGACGTCGGTGACCTCATCGGAGGAGGAAGCCAAAAGTGGCTTCGAACAGGTAAACAAATTAAGTGGCTTCGAACAGATAATGGCATGGAATTTTGTGAAGGTAACTTTGATGAATTATGCAAAAATAAAGGAATTGTTCGGCATCGTACTGTTAGGATGATGCCTCAGCAAAATGGTGTGGCCGAACGTATGAACATAACACTCTTAAAGAGAGCAAGGTATATGATCTCAAATGCAGGGTTGACAAAGGACTTTTGGGCAGAGGCGATTAATATGGCTTGTTACGTTGTCAACCATGCTCCTTCTGTAGCACTTAACTTTAAAACTCTAGAGGAAGTTTGGTCAGGTACTCCTATTGATTACTTTGATTTAAAATTTTTTGGGTGTCTAGCATACATGCATGTAAATGAAAGAAAGTTAGAGCCTTGAGCGAAAAAGTGCATTTTCCTTGGGTATGCTTCTAGGGTGAAAGGATACAGATTATGGTGTTCTGATCTCAAATCTCCAAAATTTATAATAAGTAGAGATGTTACTTTTGAGGAATTGTCTATGTTATCTTCCAAAGAGGAATCTACTAGTTGTACAAATGATAGTGCGTAGAAGTAGGTAGAGCTTGAGATTGGTAGTTCTAATTCATTTTAGTCTAACTCTTCTACTCAAAGAATACCAGTAGATGGTCTTGAGTCTACTAATGAAGTTGATCTAGAGGAAGAGTAATATTCCATAGCCAAGGATACACCACGGAGAAATATTCGACCACCACAAAGATATATAAATTTGGTTGCATATGCTTTGTCTGTTGCAGAAGAAACAAGTGAAGTTGGTAAGCCTACTTCCTACTCAGATGTAATTTCTTATGATAATTCCGCTAAGTGGTTGATTGCGATAAATGAAGAAATAGAATCTCTCCATCAGAATAGAACTTGGGAACTTAGGTAAGAAAATTGTTGGATGCAAATGGGATACTATTGCTGAGGAAAAGGTCCTTGTTCAGAAAATTCATACGAAGGACAATCCAGCTGATATGCTTACGAAGCCTCTTCCGGTTTACAAGTTCAAGCAATGCTTGGACTTGGTGTTCATTGTTGGTGATTGCCCATTGGGGCTTTTGTGAAGAAGGTGGAGCAAGTTTTGTTGGGACATACCAAGGTGGAGATTTGTTAGTTTGGCAAGTCCTACATAGTCCCACATCAGGAAAATCAAGTTTGGTATCTCTTGTTTAAACTATAAATAAGGGCCTAGGCTTTGAAGTCAGATGCACCACAAGAAAAACCTAAGTATTTGCTTTAGGTTTAATTCCACACTCAGTTAAATAGTTTGGGCTTATAGTTTGGGTTTTTCTTATTTAATAGATTTGGGTGTTTTATGGCCTAGGAACATCTTCCTAAGGCATTTGTAATAGTCTCTCTTTTATAGTAGTGATTTACTCCTCCTTCGTCCGTGGATGTAGGTCAATTAACCGAACCACATAAATATGGTATTCTTATCACTTTTATTATTTCTGTTTTATTATCTTTGTTGGGTTGCCAAAATTACCCTTTGGTAAATTTCCTAGGGCTAGCTCTAATAGTAAAGGTTAGAAGTTCTCCTCCCTCTTTTCTTTTAAGTTTTGATCTTTCAAGAGAGGAGAGAAAATTCTGTAAGGGTTGTCTCCTAAGCCCGTCAAAAGGAGTGAAACTGTAAAAGGGTGGTTAGCCTTTGCCTATTGAAGGAAGGCCTCTAGTGGATGTCAGTGACCTCATCGGAGGAGGAAGCTGTTAGGATCGGAGCGGCACTAAGAGGGGGGGGTGAATTAGTGCAGCGGATTAAAACTTCGATTTTATCAAAATCTTTCGTACAATAAGAACGGAACTTGAAAAGTTTAACTTAAAAGCGTATTCTTAAAGTTGCGCAGCAAGGGTAATAAGGAACTAAAGCAGTAAGAAGATTTGCAGTAATGTAAATGACAATAATAAAATGCAAACCAGAGATTACGCCGATTTTTAGAGTGGTTCGGTCAAATGACCTACTCCACTTGCGAGGCCCCTCTTCGATGAGGCTCCCACCTTCCACTAGCAAGTCTCTTGAAATGAAAGGGTAAACACCCCTCTTACAACCTTTTACAAGCAGCTCAACCTCTTACAAATTTTTAATAAGAAAGAAGGAGGAGAACTCTCTAGCAAATTGAAAACAAGACTTGCTAAGACTTTCTAAGACTTTTCTCTCAATCAAAATGCTTCTCAAAAGTTGTAACCTCAGCTGAGATTTGAGGGGTATTTATAGGCCTCAAGAGGATTCAAATTTTGGGCTCCAAAATTTGAATTCTCTTAGGGTTCCCGGTGCTGGAGGTTCCACCGCCCAGCCAGGCGGTGCCACCGCCCAGCGCTCGGGTGCTGGACGATGCAACCACCCAGCCAAGGAGGTGTCACCGCCTACAGTGTTTTCAGCCCGACTACAGTGTTTTCAGCCATTAGTTGGGCTTCAATCTTGGCTCTCTAGTTCGCTGGTTTAGCTTAATTTTTAGCCTAAACCAACTCTGACTTTGGGCCCAGTTGGCCCCTAACCAGGATATAGGATTATCTCTTAATCCTAATCCTAATTACAAGTGGACTACATAACCAAAACACATCCTAAGCAAATTTTCAACCGCGAACGTCGAGTCTTGTTCTAGTGAGCTTTCCGACGAACTTTCTGCCGACGGGCTTCTAGCAAGCTCCCGAACTTGTGATGACTTAAATGAGTAGCCGAGCCTTCTCGGTGATCTCCGTGAACCTCCGACGATCTCTTCGGCGAACTTCCGAAAATTCCGACAGGTTCCCGATTTCTTCTCGGTTGGTTCTGGCAGCATCTCCGACGATTCTTCGGACTCTTAAACGTCCATCGAACTTGACTCCGGTATTCTCGCTTTGTGTTTTCTGGTTATCGTAGTTAATCTTGCACACTTAACTCAATAATATAGATTAGATCAATTAACCCACCAATTGATTATATCATCAAAATCCGAGATTCAACAATCTCCCCCTTTTTGATGATGACAATCAATTGATGATAGAGTTAAACATAACTCCCCCTATCTATATGCCATATTATGAGAAGATAAAAAACTTGAATTTCATCATTGAATTCAAGTATAAACCGATAAGCTCTAACCGTAGAACTTATCGTTATTCTCATTAAGCATAATGTAAATGCGAAACTTTGATGAAAATCTTTTTCAAGTCGAAAGATAAGAGACAAATTTTACTATGACAAGAGATAAAGATTTTCAACTTGAATTGCATGATTATACATTTTAGACATGCATTCAATATGATCAATCAATCTTACGATATTTTCAAGGATTTTGCAAAGCATATAAGATAATCATCGATAGATCACTTTTCTCAAGGATTTTGCAATTCATATTTTGTCATGCTATTAAAAATGATATAAGTCATCACTTTTCTCCCCCTTTGTCATCAACAAAAAGGAAAATGAGACTTGAAGCACATATTTTGTCATACAACGATTTTATCATTGAAAATTAAGTATGCAAAAATATTTACGCAGAGTTCATTTTAGAGGAAAATTCAGCATGCATTCATATTATCTAATCTCTTCTTTCTATGAATAACAGAAATTGTAGATGTATAAGAGAGAGATTGGGATAAAAAAAAATTCAAGTAGTAATTTCACGAAGTCAAGATCATAATTCGAATACAAACTCATTCAAATCGTCAAATTAATGAAAATCTTAACATTACTTTTTAATCATCACATAAGGCATTTAAAGAATTTTTGAAATATAGGAGAATGATTAATTTAAGCATACAATGTTTCAATCAAATTCAAGTCATGAATGCCAATACTTTCATATTTGTAAGTATCAGTTCATGAATGCCAAAAGATATTATTTGTGATTCCAATTTTGCAATATCAAGATTATGATTTAGATAAAACTTATTTAAATCAAATCGCTAACTTGAAATTCATAATCAAGTCATCAAAGTCGATTTCGAGATTTCACAACATGTCATATGGAATTTGAAGGAGAATGAGAGATGGAAAGAAGATGAAAAACTTTATGGAAAATCCAATCAAACAAGTTTATTGTTTAGGGACAATTTAACATACCTAATTCCCTTCTAATGAATTCAAATTGGTCTTCATTCAAGGCTTTTGTGAATATATCTGCTAATTGATGCTTTGTATCAATGAATTCTAGAACAACATTATTGTTAAGGACATGATCGCGTATGAAATGATGCCTAATGTCGATGTGCTTAGTTCTAGAATGCTGAATTGGATTTTTAGTAAGACATATGGCACTAGTATTATCACATTTTATGGAAATATTTTTAAAGTGAATTCCATAGTCTTCTAATGTATTTTTCATCCAAATGACTTGTGCACAACATGCACTTGCAGCTATGTATTCGGCTTCTGCCGTAGATAGTGCAACTGAATTTTGTTTCTTGGAAGTCCAAGAAACAAGTGCATGTCCTAAAAATTGGCATGTTTCGGATGTACTTTTTCTATCTATTCTGCATCTGCCAAAATCGGCATCCGCATAGGCTATTAAATCAAATTTTTCAGATTTTGGATACCATAATCCTAAATTTTGAGTTCCTTTAAGATACCTAAATATTCTTTTAACACTTTTGAGATGAGATAATTTAGGATTTGATTGAAACCTAGCACAAAGTCCTACACTAAACATAATATCCGGTCTAGTCGCGGTAAGGTAGAGTAGACTACCTATCATTCCCCTATATGTTTTTTGATCGAAATTTTCACTATTTTCATCCATATCTAACTTAGTCGCAGTACTCATAGGGGTGTTTATTGCTTTTGAATTATCCATGTTAAATCGTTTTAACAATTCTAATGTGTATTTAGATTGGTTAATAAATATACCATCCTTAAGTTGTTTGATTTGTAATCCTAAAAAGAAAAGTTAATTCCCCCATTAAACTCATTTCGAATTCATGACTTATAGATTTGGCAAATGATTCACATAGTGATTCATCCGAAGAGCCAAAAATAATATCGTCAACATAAATTTGCACAATAAGAAAATTATTTTCAAAATGTTTAATAAACAATATAGTATCAACCTTGCCTTTGGTAAAATTATTTAAAATAAGAAAGGAACTAAGCCTTTCATACCAAGCTCTAGGAGCTTGTTTCAAGCCATAAAGAGCCTTAGTCAATTTGAATACATGATTAGGAAAAAGAGTATTTTCAAATCCGGGAGGTTGTTCGACAAATACTTCTTCGGAAATAAAACCATTTAAGAAGGCACTTTTAACATCCATTTGAAATAGTTTAAAATTATTACTACTAGCATAGGCAAGGAGCATCCTTATGGCTTCTAATCGAGCCACGGGAGCGAAGGTTTCTTCGTAATCGATACATTTTTCTTGGTTGAAACCTTTGGCCACTAATCTAGCCTTGTTTCTAACCACGATACCATTTTCGTCTTGCTTGTTTCTAAAGACCCACTTAGTACCTATGACTAAGTGGTCACTTGGTCTAGGAACAAGCTTCCATACCTCATTCCTCTCAAATTGGTTCAATTCTTCTTGCATTGCAATGATCCAAAAATCATCTTTTAAGGCTTCGTCAATGCATTTAGGTACAATTTGAGAAAGGAAAGCGGCGTTAGCACAGAAATTTTTGAAAGAAGAACGAGTTTGAACCCCTTTTGATGTATCTCCTATAATTTGCTCTTTTGGATGAGCATCTACATACTTCCATTCTTTTGGTAAAGAAATTTCAGAAGAAGATGCATTCAAAAGGCTATTTTGAGGAGAGGGTTCATTTAAATTCAATTTATCAAAACCAAGATCATCATCAAAATCATTTTTCTTTAAATCGGAAATTTCATTAAAAACTACATGAATAGACTCTTCAATTACTAAAGTTCTTTTATTAAAAACCCGAAAAGCTTTAGAAACGGAAGAGTAACCAAGAAAGATGCCTTCATCGGATTTAGCATCAAATTTTCCTAAAGCATCCCTTTCATTTAAAATAAAGCATTTACAACCAAAAACTTTAAAATAGGAGATGTTTGGTTTTTGTTATTCCATAATTCATAGGGAGTTTTGGATAAGGATGGTCGTATTAGGAGTCTATTCATGATGTAGCAAGCAGTATTTATGGCTTCGGCCCAAAAGTACTTAGGTAAACTATGTTCATTCAACATAGTTCTTACCATTTCCTGTAGGTTTCTATTTTTCCTTTCAACTACTCCATTTTGTTGAGGATTTCTTGGAGTTGAGAAGTTGTGATTGTACCCATTACTTTCGCAAAAATTTTGAAAGTCACGGTTTTGGAATTCACCACCGTGATCACTCCGAATTGATGAAATCATGAAGCCTTTTTCGTTTTGAGTGAGTTTACAAAATTTAGAGAAACACTTGAAGCAATCACTTTTGTGAGCTAAGAAATAGGTCCAAGTGTATCTAGAGTAGTCATCCACAATCACAAAGGCATATTTGCTTCCACCTAGACTTGTTGTATCAATTGGTCCAAATAAGTCCAATTGGATCAATTGTAATGGTCTAGTAGTGCTAATTTGATTTTTTGGTTTGAAGCTTGTTTTTATTTGTTTGCCTAGTTGACATGCATCGCATACTTTGTCCTTAATAAACTTTATATTTGGAATTCCTCGTACTAATTCTTGAGATGAGATCTTAGATATTGTTTACATGCTTGCATGGCCTAATCTCCTATGCCAAAGCCAAGCATCATCATTTACGGCGGAGAAGCACATTTCATTACTTAGTTCATCAAGATTGATGGTATAGACATTATTTTGATTTAAAGCAATCATAGTCATGTTATGATTTGGTTTTTCAATAATGCACATATTTGATTCAAATCTAATGATGTAACCTTTATCGCATAGTTGACTAATACTCAAGAGATTATGTTTCAATCCATCAACTAGTAAGACATCATCAATGGAAAAATTAAATTTGTTACCAATAGTTCCCTTGCCAATGATTTTGCCCTTGTTGTTGTCTCCGAAGGTAACGTACCCTTCTTCTTTGCTAGTGAGCATAGAGAAATGAGATGGATCTCCAGTCATATGTCTTGAGCATCCACTATCGAGATACCATCTCTTGCTCCTAGCTTGTGGGTTTGTCTACAAAAGAGGATGATTTTTAGGTACCCATTTGATTTTGGGTGCCTCAAAAATTGACCCACTAACTTTGTTATTTATTATTGAATTCTTTATAGTTCCTTTAGGAACCCATATTAATTTTTGTGAACTAATTTTCCTAAATGGGCATTTGTAGGCAATATGTCCGGATTTGCAACAAAAGTTGCATTTCATATAAGAGGAAACATGTAATGTAGGTCCTTTTATGAAAGTGGTAGGATTTTGATGTAATCCTTTTACAAATCTAATTCCATTTCTATTTGTGATGTGACCCTTGTGTGCAAGGATCATATCTAATCCTTTGCTACCAACCTTAAACTTATTTAAGGTTTCCTTAAGAAGCAAGTTTTCATTTTTTATTGCTTCTAAGTGCTCACACTTAGAGCATGGAGGAGTTTGAAGACTATCAAACTTATCTTGTAGCAAAGCATGCTCTTTCTTTAAGATACTTAACTTCTTGCTAACAGTTCTACATTCATCAAATAATTCATGAAAAGCGATAGATAGTTCTTCAAAAGATAAATCTTCATTAAATAAATCACATACCTCTTCTCCTAACGCCATTAGCGCGTAATGAGCAACTTGCTCGGTGTTGGACTCCTCTTCTTCGGATGCGCTTGAATCATCCCACGTTGCCTTGAACGCCTTCTTCTTTGATGTCCTCTTTTTTGCTTGAGGACAATCGTTCTTGTAGTGTCCCGATTTTTTGCATTCATAGCAAATCACTTGGTCCTTCTTTTGTTCAAATTTATTTTTTACATTATTTTTAAGTTTGTTCTTTCTTAAATATTTTTTAAATTTTTGAGTCAAAAGTGCAATGTCATTGTCACTGTCCTCATCACTTGATGTTCCTTTCAAGTGGTCTTCTTGTGATTTGAGTGCAATATCCTTCCTGTTCTTTGGAAGGGATTCTCGAGCTCGTCATGAGCTTGACATGTCATTTCGTAGGTCATTAGAGACCCAATGAGTTCTTCAAGAGGGAATGCTTTAAGGTCTTTGGCCTCTTGAATGGCCGTAACTTTTGGATCCCAACTTTTAGGGAGGGATCTTAAGATTTTAGTTACTAGTTCAAAGTTAGTAAAATCTTTACCAAGAGCTTTGAGTCCATTGATGACATCCGTAAACCGGGTGTACATGTCTCCGATGGACTCACTTGGTTTCATTCGGAAAAGTTCGTAAGAGTGCACAAGAATGTTGATTTTGGACTCTTTCACTCGGCTAGTGCCTTCATGAGTGACCTCAAGAGTTCTCCAAATATCAAAAGCCGAATCACACATTGAAACACGATTAAATTCGTTTTTGTCTAATGCACAAAACAAGGCATTCATAGCCTTTGCATTTAAAGCAAAAACCTTCTTCTCCGATTCATTCCATTCGCTCATCGGAAGAGAAGATTTTTGAAATCCATTCTCGACAATAGACCAAAGCTCAAAGTCCATAGAAATGAGGAAGATTCTCATGCGAGTCTTCCAATATGTGTAATCCGACCCATTAAACAAAGGTGGTCGTGCAATAGAATGGCCCTCTTGCATGCCGGAGTAAGCCATCTCTCTTGGGTATTAAACCAAATATGAGAGATAACCTTGCTCTGATACCACTTGTTAGGATCGGAGCGGCACTAAGAGGGGGGGGTGAATTAGTGCAGCGGATTAAAACTTCGATTTTATCAAAATCTTTCGTACGATAAGAACGGAACTTGAAAAGTTTAACTTGAAAGCGTATTCTTAAAGTTGCGCAGCAAGGGTAATAAGGAACTAAAGCAGTAAGAAGATTTGCAGTAATGTAAATGACAATAATAAAATGCAAACCAGAGATTACGCCGATTTTTAGAGTGGTTCAGTCAAATGACCTACTCCACTTGCGAGGCCCCTCTTCGATGAGGCTCCCACCTTCCACTAGCAAGTCTCTTGAAATGGAAGGGTAAACACCCCTCTTACAACCTTTTACAAGCAGCTCAACCTCTTACAAATTTTCAATAAGAAAGAAGGAGGAGAACTCTCTAGCAAATTGAAAACAAGACTTGCTAAGACTTTCTAAGACTTTTCTCTCAATCAAAATGCTTCTCAAAAGTTGTAACCTCAGTTGAGATTTGAGGGGTATTTATAGGCCTCAATTGGATTCAAATTTTGGGCTCCAAAATTTGAATTCTCTTAGGGTTCCCGGTGCTGGAGGTTCCACCGCCCAGCCAGGCGGTGCCACCGCCCAGCGCTCGGGTGCTGGACGGTGCAACCGCCCAGCCAAGGAGGTGTCACCGCCCAGCTAGGCGGTGCCACCGCCTACAGTGTTTTCAGCCCGACTACAGTGTTTTCAGCCACTAGTTGGGTTTCAATCTTGGCTCTCTAGTTCGCTGGTTTAGCTTAATTTTTAGCCTAAACCAACTCTGACTTTGGGCCCAGTTGGCCCCTAACCAGGATATAGGATTATCTCTTAATCCTAATCCTAATTACAAGTGGACTACATAACCAAAACACATCCTAAGCAAATTTTCAACCGCGAACATCGAGTCTTGTTCTGGTGAGCTTTCCGACGAACTTTCTGCCGACGGGCTTCTAGCAAGCTCCCGAACTTGTGATGACTTAAATGAGTAGCCGAGCCTTCTCGGTGATCTCCGTGAACCTCCGACAATCTCTTCGGCGAACTTCCGAAAATTCCGACAGGTTCCCGATTTCTTCTCGGTTGGTTCTGGCAGCATCTCCGACGATTCTTCGGACTCTTAAACGTCCATCGAACTTGACTCCGGTATTCTCGCTTTGTGTTTTCTGGTTATCGTAGTTAATCCTGCATACTTAACTCAATAATATGGATTAGATCAATTAACCCACCAATTGATTATATCATCAAAATCCGAGATTCAACAGAAGCCAAAAGTGGATGCAGGTTAAGTTTGACCGAACCACTCTAAATCTGAGTTTGCATTTACTTTCTGTTCTCTATCTTAACTGCAAACTACCTTCATAGCTTTACTTTAACTACACTTCGCCTAATCTAAGTTAAAGCAATTTCCGAATTGGCTTTCTTACCGAAATCGTTTTTATCGTACGAACATCGTTTTAAATCGTCGAAAGTTTTCCACTACACTAATTCACCCCCCCCCCTCTTAGTGCTCTCGATCCTAATAACTTGGAATAAATCGAGTTCATCCGAAGATGAAGAACAAACCAACAAAGGCGAGATGGCAAACTAAGCCTTAACGACTTTCGACGACGAGGTAACCAAAACCCCTTTGCCTTATTTCAAAATTACTTGATGCATTTTCATGAGTTATTTTTAAATTATTTAGTAAAAAATAAAAAATAAAATTCATAAAATTGTTATATCAAGCTTCTTTTTATTTTAAAAAAATGATCATGAAAATTTTATGTTTTATGATAAAGGAATAAAATGTTGGATTTAAATTGAATGATTAATCCTATGTATGCTTTTAAGAAGAAATAATATGTATCTTGATGATTTCTGATTTTGATTGAAAATACTTTGTCCAATAAAACCATGCTTGATGTCTTAATGGAAATGTTAAGAGGTTTGATATCATACTTAATGAGTTTATAGTTTGAAATGGTGCATGTTATGCCTTAAAAACTTGAAACCATGTTTTGGTATTATGCCCAAAATAATGATATATAATGATCATGCTTAATAAGTTTATATTTTAAAATTATGCAACATGATTCTTGTAATTTATGGCTTATTGATCTTTGCCATAATAAAAGTTATTTTTTCAGTTTTAAACATGATGCATATTCTGATTTGGCATAAATAACAAAGGCATTCTTGTATGAAATAAAAAAAAATATATATTTTTCTTGAAAACTTCTCATTCCCTATCTTATTGAGTTTTGAAGGAGAGATTAATGAATCTATCTATGTTTTTTTTTATGAATCTCTTGAAAATGATTTTGATTTGATGATTTGAATTTGAATGAGATTTATCTTAATTTTTTAAGATTTATAACTTAAAATTTCTTATGCCTGAATCAAGATATTATATAATTTGATATCCTATGTTTCTTTTTGCTATTTATAAAAAAAGAGATTTGTTAAAATCAATCATGTCCTGTGGCATTCATGATTTGATATTAATATCTTTCATGTCATGATTTTCATATGACACCTTTGTATTTTTGTGATGACTTGAACTTTTACACCATTATGTTCATTCCTTCTTCCCTCTTATTTACAATGACAAAGGGGAGAAAGAAAATCACTAGCATTTCAAGAGATCGATAAATCTCTTCATTTCACTTTGAATCTCTTGAAAGGTATTTTGTTGTTTTGACAAATTGAATAAGTTGAAAATAATAATGAATGTTTTGAAAATAAATGATTCTATCATGTTTGATGATTTTACATTTTGAAATTATGCATGACAATCTTTTTGTCAAATGAATCACGA
Source organism: Musa acuminata AAA Group (assembly GCF_036884655.1). Taxonomy (NCBI): domain Eukaryota; kingdom Viridiplantae; phylum Streptophyta; class Magnoliopsida; order Zingiberales; family Musaceae; genus Musa; species Musa acuminata. The sequence goes on along the minus strand of NC_088349.1, from coordinate 31,975,530 downwards.
TTTTTTTTGTGAATTCTTGGAATTATAACTTGAGTCTTCTTTTTGAATTAAGATTGTTTCCAATTATGTTTTCTATTTACAACAGAAGAAATTTGTCAAAAATGATATATGGTCTTTTGACACTCATGGCTTGATTCTTCATCTTTGTTATTTATCCTTGTCAAGATTTGAAGATTGAAGTAAAGGGAAATGAATTGCACTATTGTACTTTATTGTTGAATATTAGATTTTGATGATGAAACCAATTGATAATGTTTATCTGATCTGTATTTTGAGTGATGCAAGAAGCTTTGATCAGGGAGAGACAATTAAAAGTAGAAAGAATCATGTTGGGCTGGAATGGAACATATCAGAAGATTGGACGTCGAGCAGGAGGATCGGTCGATGTATCAACAGAAGGCTTCGGGCCATGAGTTCGGGCATCGGGCCAAGAAGAGAGAAAATTGTGCCAAAGAAATCAGAGTTGTAGAGGTCAACTGACCGAATGGGCAATAGGCCGCAAAAGAGGACGATGTGCCGAAGAATCAGATGAAGCGTCGATGAACCAATGACATGTCGGATAACATAATTCAAGCTTTGTAATAATTTTCTAGATCGAAGTAGGTTTTATTTGTATAGGATTAACTACGATAGTGATCAAGGCATAAAGCAAAATGAAGTCCCAGAGTCCAGAATGAGATTTCGTTGGGAGTTCGAGAGTTCGTCGGAAGTTCAGACGTTCATCAAATATTCTGTTGGGAATTGACTAAGAAGTCCAGGAGCTTGCCAAAGAAGCTCGTCGAAACACACCAAGAAGATCATCATGAAGTATAGGAGTTTATCGGGAGTCCACTGGAACATTAACGAGAGATCGTCAGAAGTTCGCCAAAAGATCGCCGGAAGCTCACCGGAAGAAACCTAGACTTACTAGACTTATTTTGCTTAGTGTATATCTTAAATTTTGTAGTTAGCTCATAATTGGGATTGGAATTGGGCCAACCCAATTAGAGGCTAGTTAGACCTATGTATGGACTGTGTTGGGCCAAGTGAAAGGCCCAAGCAGTGACCTAACAGGTGGCATCGTCGTGACACAATCTCTGAGACTATGTCAGGTGGTGGTACCATCCAGTGTTAGTGTTAGGTGGTGGTACTGCCAATCTAGGTGGTGGTACCGCCCAAACACAGTCTCCCAGGCAGTGGTACCATCCAACACAGGCAATGGTACCTCCAAGAATCGGGAAACCCAAGATTAGATATTTTTGTTAGGATCGGAGCGGCACTAAGAGGGGGGGGGCGAATTAGTGCAGCGGATTAAAACTTCGATTTTAATCAAAATCTTTCGTACGTTAAGAACGAAACTTGAGAAATTTAACTTGAAGGCGTATTCTTGAAGTTGCGCAGCAAGAGTAATAAGGAACTAAAGCAGTAAGAAGATTTGCAGTAATGTAAATGACAATAATAAAAAGCAAACCAGAGATTACGCCGATTTTTAGAGTGGTTCGGTCAAATGACCTACTCCACTTGCGAGGCCCCTCTTCGATGAGGCTCCCACCTTCCACTAGCAAGTCTCTTGAAATGGAAGGGTAAACACCCCTCTTACAACCTTTTACAAGCAGCTCAACCTCTTACAAATTTTCAATAAGAAAGAAGGAGGAGAACTCTCTAGCAAATTGAAAACAAGACTTGCTAAGACTTTCTAAGACTTTTCTCTCAATCAAAATGCTTCTCAAAAGTTGTAACCTCAGCTGAGATTTGAGGGGTATTTATAGGCCTCAAGAGAATTCAAATTTTGGGCTCCAAAATTTGAATTCTCTTAGGGTTCCCGGTGCTGGCAGTTCCACCGCCCAGCCAGGCGGTGCCACCGCCCAGCGCTCGGGTGCTGGGCGGTGCAACCGCCCAGCCAAGGAGGTGTCACTGCCCAGCAATCGGGTGCTGGGCGGTGCCACCACCCAGCTAGGCGGTGCCACCGCCTACAGTGTTTTTAGCCCGACTACAGTGTTTTTAGCCCGACTACAGTGTTTTCAGCCACTAGTTGGGCTTCAATCTTGGCTCTCTAGTTCGCTGGTTTAGCTTAATTTTTAGCCTAAACCAACTCTGACTTTGGGCCCAGTTGGCCCCTAACCAGGATATAGGATTATCTCTTAATCCTAATCCTAATTACAAGTGGACTACATAACCAAAACACGTCCTAAGCAAATTTTCAACCGCGAACGTCGAGTCTTGTTCTGGCGAGCTTTCCGACGAACTTTCTGCCGACGGGCTTCTAGCAAGCTCCCGAACTTGTGATGACTTTAATGAGTAGCCGAGCCTTCTCGGTGATCTCCGTGAACCTCCGACGATCTCTTCGGCGAACTTCCGAAAATTCCGACAGGTTCCCGATTTCTTCTCGGTTGGTTCTGGCAGCATCTCCGACGATTCTTCGGACTCTTAAACGTCCATCGAACTTGACTCCGGTATTCTCGCTTTGTGTTTTCTGGTTATCGTAGTTAATCCTGCACACTTAACTCAAAAATATGGATTAGATCAAATAACCCATCAATTGATTTTATCATCAAAATCCGAGATTCAACAATCTCCCCCTTTTTGATGATGACAATCAATTGATGACGGAGTTAAACGTAACTCCCCCTATCTATATGCCATATTATGAGAAGATAAAACACTTGAATTTCATCATTGAATTCAAGTATAAACCGATAAGCTCTAACCGTAGAACTTATCGTTATTCTCATTAAGCATAATGTAAATGCGAAACTTTGATGAAAATCTTTTTCAAGTCGAAAGATAAGAAACAAATTTTACTATGACAAGAGATAAAGATTTTCAACTTGAATTGCATGATTATACATTTTAGACATGCATTCAATATGATCAATCAATCTTACGATATTTTCAAGGATTTTGCAAGGCATATAAGATAATCATCGATCGATCACTTTTCTCAAGGATTTTGCAATTCATATTTTGTCATGCTATTAAGAATGATATAAGTCATCACTTTTCTCCCCCTTTGTCATCAACAAAAAGGAAAATGAGACTTGAAGCACATATTTTGTCATACAACGATTTTATCATTGAAAATTAAGTATGCAAAAATATTTACGCAGAGTTCATTTTAGAGGAAAATTCAGCATGCATTCATATTATCTAATCTCTTCTTTCTATGAATAACAGAAATTGTAGATGTATAAGAGAGAGATTGGGATAAAAAAAAATTCAAGTAGTAATTTCACGAAGTCAAGATCATAATTCGAATACAAACTCATTCAAATCGTCAAATTAATGAAAATCTTAACATTACTTTTTAATCATCACATAAGGCATTTAAAGAATTTTTGAAATATAGGAGAATGATTAATTTAAGCATACAATGTTTCAATCAAATTCAAGTCATGAATGCCAATACTTTCATATTTGTAAGTATCAGTTCATGAATGCCAAAAGATATTATTTGTGATTCCAATTTTGCAAGATCAAGATTATGATTTAGATAAAACTTATTTAAATCAAATCGCTAACTTGAAATTCATAATCAAGTCATCAAAGTCGATTTCGAGATTTCACAACATGTCATATGGAATTTGAAGGAGAATGAGAGATGGAAAGAAGATGAAAAACTTTATGGAAAATCCAATCAAACAAGTTTATTGTTTAGGGACAATTTAACATACCTAATTCCCTTCTAATGAATTCAAATTGGTCTTCATTCAAGGCTTTTGTGAATATATCTGCTAATTGATGCTTTGTGTCAATGAATTCTAGAACAACATTATTGTTAAGGACATGATCGCGTATGAAATGATGCCTAACGTCGATGTGCTTAGTTCTAGAATGCTGAATTGGATTTTTAGTAAGACATATGGCACTAGTATTATCACATTTTATGGGAATATTTTTAAAGTGAATTCCATAGTCTTCTAATGTATTTTTCATCCAAATGACTTGTGCACAACATGCACTTGCAGCTATGTATTCGGCTTCTGCCGTAGATAGTGCAACTGAATTTTGTTTCTTGGAAGTCCAAGAAACAAGTGCATGTCCTAAAAATTGGCATGTTCCGTATGTACTTTTTCTATCTATTCTGCATCCGCCAAAATCGGCATCCGCATAGGCTATTAAATCAAATTTTTTAGATTTTGGATACCATAATCCTAAATTTTGAGTTCCTTTAAGATACCTAAATATTCTTTTAACACTTTTGTGATGAGATAATTTAGGATTTGATTGAAACCTAGCACAAAGTCCTACACTAAACATAATATCTGGTCTAGTCGCGGTAAGGTAGAGTAGACTACCTATCATTCCCCTATATGTTTTTTGATCGAAATTTTCACTATTTTCATCCATATCTAACTTCGTCGTAGTACTCATAGGGGTGTTTATTGCTTTTGAATTATCCATGTTAAATCGTTTTAACAATTCTAATGTGTATTTAGATTGGTTAATAAATATACCATCCTTAAGTTGTTTGATTTGTAATCCTAAAAAGAAAGTTAATTCCCCCATTAAACTCATTTCGAATTCATGACTCATAGATTTGGCAAATGATTCACATTGTGATTCATCCGAAGAGCCAAAAATAATATCGTCAACATAAATTTACACAATAAGAAAATTATTTTCAAAATGTTTAATAAACAATGTAGTATCAACCTTGCCTTTGGTAAAATTATTTAAAATAAGAAAGGAACTAAGCCTTTCATACCAAGCTCTAGGAGCTTGTTTCAAGCCATAGAGAGCCTTAGTCAATTTGAATACATGATTAGGAAAAAGAGTATTTTCAAATCCGGGAGGTTGTTCGACATATACTTCTTCGGAAATAAAACCATTTAAGAAGGCACTTTTAACATCCATTTGAAATAGTTTAAAATTATTACTACTAGCATAGGCAAGGAGCATCCTTATGGCTTCTAATCGAGCCACAGGAGCGAAGGTTTCTTCGTAATCGATACCTTCTTCTTGGTTGAAACCTTTGGCCACTAATATAACCTTGTTTCTAACCACGATACCATTTTCGTCTTGCTTGTTTCTAAAGACCCACTTAGTACCTATGACTAAGTGGTCACTTGGTCTAGGAACAAGCTTCCATACCTCATTCCTCTCAAATTGGTTCAATTCTTCTTGCATTGCAATGATCCAAAAATCATTTTTAAGGCTTCGTCAATGCATTTAGGTTCAATTTGAGAAAGGAAAGCGGCGTTAGCACAGAAATTTTTGAAAGAAGAACGAGTTTGAACCCCTTTTGATGTATCTCCTATAATTTGCTCTTTTGGATGAGCATCTACATACTTCCATTCTTTTGGTAAAGAAATTTCGGAAGAAGATGCATTCAAATGGCTATTTTGAGGAGAGGGTTCATTTAAATTCAAATTATCAAAAACAAGATTATCATCAAAATTATTTTTCTTTAAATCAGAAATTTCATTAAAAACTACATGAATAGACTCTTCAATTACTAAAGTTCTTTTATTAAAAACCCGAAAAGCTTTAGAAACGGAAGAGTAACCAAGAAAGATGCCTTCATCGGATTTAGCATCAAATTTTCCTAAAGCATCCCTTTCATTTAAAATAAAGCATTTACAACCAAAAACTTTAAAATAGGAGATGTTTGGTTTTTTGTTATTCCATAATTCATAGGGCGTTTTGGATAAGGATGGTCTTATTAGAACTCTATTCATGATGTAGCAAGCCGTATTTACGGCTTCGGCCCAAAAGTACTTAGGTAAACTATGTTCATTCAACATAGTTCTTGCCATTTCTTGTAGGTTTCTATTTTTCCTTTCAACTACTCCATTTTGTTGAGGATTTCTTGGAGTTGAGAAGTTGTGATTGTACCCATTACTTTCGCAAAAATTTTGAAAGTCACGGTTTTGGAATTCACCACCGTGATCACTCCGAATTGATGAAATCATGAAGCCTTTTTCGTTTTGAGTGAGTTTACAAAATTTAGAGAAACACTTGAAGCAATCACTTTTGTGAGCTAAGAAATAGGTCCAAGTGTATCTAGAGTAGTCATCCACAATCACAAAGGCATATTTGCTTCCACCTAGACTTGTTGTATCAATTGGTCCAAATAAGTCCAAATGGATCAATTGTAATGGTCTAGTAGTGCTAATTTGATTTTTTGGTTTGAAGCTTGTTTTTATTTGTTTGCCTAGTTGACATGCATCGCATACTTTGTCCTTAATAAATTTTATATTTGGAATTCCTCATACTAATTCTTGAGATGAGATCTTAGATATTGTTTTCATGCTTGCATGGCCTAATCTCCTATGCCAAAGCCAAGCATCATCATTTACGGCGGAGAAGCACATTTCATTACTTAGTTCATCAAGATTGATGGTATAGACATTATTTTGTTTTAAAGCAATCATAGTCATGTTATGATTTGGTTTTTCAATAATGCACATATTTGATTCAAATCTAACGATGTAACCTTTATCGCATAGTTGACTAATACTCAAGAGATTATGTTTCAATCCATCAACTAGTAAGACATCATCAATGGAAAAATTAAATTTGTTACCAATAGTTCCCTTGCCAATGATTTTGCCCTTGTTGTTGTCTCCGAAGGTAACGTACCCTTCTTCTTTGCTAGTGAGCATAGAAAAATGAGATGGATCTCCAGTCATATGTCTTGAGCATCCACTATCGAGATACCATCTCTTGCTCCTAGCTTGTGGGTTTGTCTACAAAAGAGGATGATTTTTAGGTACCCATTTGATTTTGGGTGCCTCAAAAATTGACCCACTAACTTTGTTATTTATGATTGAATTCTTTATAGTTCCTTTAGGAACCCATATTAATTTTTTTGAACTAATTTTCCTAAATGGGCATTTGTAGGCAATATGTCCGGATTTGCAACAAAAGTTGCATTTCATATAAGAGGAAACATGTAATGTAGGTCCTTTTATGAAAGTGGTAGGATTTTGATGTAATCCTTTTACAAATCCAATTCCATTCCTATTTGCGATGTGACCCTTGTGTGCAAGGATCATATCTAATCCTTTGCTACCAACCTTAAACTTGTTTAAGGTTTCCTTAAGAAGCAAGTTTTCATTTTTTATTACTTCTAAGTGCTCACACTTAGAGCATGGAGGAGTTTGAAGACTATCAAACTTATCTTGTAGCAAAGCATGCTCTTTCTTTAAGATACTTAACTTCTTGCTAACAGTTCTACATTCATCAAATAATTCATGAAAAGCGATAGATAGTTCTTCAAAAGATAAATCTTCATTAAATAAATCACATACCTCTTCTCCTAACGCCATTAGCGCGTAATGAGCAACTTGCTCGGTGTTGGACTCCTCTTCTTCGGATGCGCTTGAATCATCCCACGTTGCCTTGAACGCCTTCTTCTTTGATGTCCTCTTTTTGGCTTGAGGACAATCGTTCTTGTAGTGTCCCGGTTTTTTGCATTCATAGCAAATCACTTGGTCCTTCTTTTGTTCAGATTTATTTTTTACATTATTTTTAAGTTTGTTCTTTCTTAAATATTTTTTAAATTTTTGAGTCAAAAGTGCAATGTCATTGTCACTGTCCTCATCACTTGATGTTCCTTTCAAGTGGTCTTCTTGTGATTTGAGTGCAATATCCTTCCTGTTCTTTGGAAGGGGGTTCTCGAGCTCGTCATGAGCTTGACATGTCATTTCGTAGGTCATTAGAGACCCAATGAGTTCTTCAAGAGGGAATGCTTTAAGGTCTTTGGCCTCTTGAATGGCCGTAACTTTTGGATCCCAACTTTTAGGGAGGGATCTTAAGATTTTTGTTACTAGTTCAAAGTTAGTAAAATCTTTACCAAGAGCTTTGAGTCCATTGATGACATCCGTAAACCGGGTGTACATGTCTCCGATGGACTCACTTGGTTTCATTCGGAAAAGTTCGTAAGAGTGTACAAGGATGTTGATTTTGGACTCTTTCACTCGGCTAGTGCCTTCATGAGTGACCTCAAGAGTTCTCCAAATATCAAAAGCCGAATCACACATTGAAACACGATTAAATTCGTTTTTGTCTAATGCACAAAACAAGGCATTCATAGCCTTTGCATTTAAAGCAAAAACCTTCTTCTCCGATTCATTCCATTCGCTCATCGGAAGAGAAGATTTTTGAAATCCATTCTCGACAATAGACCAAAGCTCAAAGTCCATAGAAATGAGGAAGATTCTCATGCGAGTCTTCCAATATGTGTAATCCGACCCATTAAACAAAGGTGGTCGTGCAATAGAATGGCCCTCTTGCATGCCGGAGTAAGCCATCTCTCTTGGGTATTAAACCAAATATGAGAGATAACCTTGCTCTGATACCACTTGTTAGGATCGGAGCGGCACTAAGAGGGGGGGGAGGTGAATTAGTGCAGCGGATTAAAACTTCGATTTTAATCAAAATCTTTCGTACGTTAAGAACGAAACTTGAGAAATTTAACTTGAAGGCGTATTCTTGAAGTTGTGCAGCAAGACTAATAAGGAACTAAAGCAGTAAGAAGATTTGCAGTAATGTAAATGACAATAATAAAAAGCAAACCAGAGATTACGTCGATTTTTAGAGTGGTTCGGTCAAATGACCTACTCCACTTGCGAGGCCCCTCTTCGATGAGGCTCCCACCTTCCACTAGTAAGTCTCTTGAAATGGAAGGGTAAACACCCCTCTTACAACCTTTTACAAGCAGCTCAACCTCTTACAAATTTTCAATAAGAAAGAAGGAGGAGAACTCTCTAGCAAATTGAAAACAAGACTTGCTAAGACTTTCTAAGACTTTTCTCTCAATCAAAATGCTTCTCAAAAGTTGTAACCTCAGCTGAGATTTGAGGGGTATTTATAGGCCTCAAGAGGATTCAAATTTTGGGCTCCAAAATTTGAATTCTCTTAGGGTTCCCGGTGCTGGCGGTTCCACCGCCCAGCGCTCGGGTGCTGGGCGGTGCAACCGCCCAGCCAAGGAGGTGTCACCGCCCAGCACTCGGGTGCTGGGCGGTGCCACCGCCTACAGTGTTTTTAGCCCGACTACAGTGTTTTCAGCCCGACTACAGTGTTTTCAGCCACTAGTTGGGCTTCAATCTTGGCTCTCTAGTTCGCTGGTTTAGCTTAATTTTTAGCCTAAACCAACTCTGACTTTGGGCCCAGTTGGCCCCTAACCAAGATATAGGATTATCTCTTAATCCTAATCCTAATTACAAGTGGACTACATAACCAAAACACGTCCTAAGCAAATTTTCAACCGCGAACGTCGAGTCTTGTTCTGGCGAGCTTTCCGATGAACTTTCTGCCGACGGGCTTCTAGCAAGCTCCCGAACTTGTGATGACTTTAATGAGTAGCCGAGCCTTCTCGGTGATCTCCGTGAACCTCCGACAATCTCTTCGGCGAACTTCCGAAAATTCCGACAGGTTCCCGATTTCTTCTCGGTTGGTTCTGGCAGCATCTCCGACGATTCTTCGGACTCTTAAACGTCCATCGAACTGGACTCCGGTATTCTCGCTTTGTGTTTTCTGATTATCGTAGTTAATCCTGCACACTTAACTCAATAATATGGATTAGATCAAATAACCCATCAATTGATTTTATCATCAAAATCCGAGATTCAACAATTTTTAGGCTCTATGTTTGAATTCACTTGAGACCTATAAATACCCTTCTCATTTCTAGTTAACAAACATACAACTGAGAGTAAAAAAGAAAATTCTGTTGTAATTTTGTGTGAACACCTCTCAAAACTTAAGTGTTAGTCTTGTTTAAGAGAGGAGTGAAGGGGGTTGTAAAGGTTCTCTCCTGAACCTATCTAAAGGAGAATCGAGTTGTAAGGGTGGTTGATCTTCACCCATTGAAGTAAGATCATTAGTGGATGCCTATGGCCTCGACGGAAGAGGAATCAGTGGAGTGGATGTAAGTCACGACGATCGGACCACTATAAAATGGTTTGCATTTCAATTTGAACAATTTATCCTTATTGCAAACTGAATCTTTACTTGCCTACTGCTTTCACTACATATACGAATTAGATTTCAAGTTATCTTCCAGTTCAGTTTCCCCCTCTTAGTGTCGACTCGTTCCTAATAGTTAGTATCAGAGCTAATTTATTTCTCATTTGGTTTAACACCCAAGAGAAATGACTCTTTTCAGCTTTCAAGAGGGCTTTTCTATCGTTTGTCCTCCCATATTCAATGGGACATACTACACTTATTGGAAAACTCGAATGAGAGTTTTATTGCTTTTTATGGATTTGAATTTATGGAATATTATCTAAAACGGTTTTAAAAAGTCTTGTACCCCAATGAAAGAATAGAATGATTTAGAGAATAAAATATTTTCTTTAAATGATAGAGCTATGAACGCTCTATTTTGCACTTTGGATAAAACTGTATTCAATCGGGTTTCTATTTGTGAAATGACTTTTGACATTTGGCACACACTCGAAATCACGCACGAAGGCACTAGTAGAGTTAAAGACTCTAAAATAAATATTTTGATGCATGATTTTGAGTTGTTTCGAATGAAACCAAGTGAGACTATTGGAGACATATACACCCATTTTACGAATGTCGTTAGTAGTCTAAAAGCAATTGGCAAATGTTTTCGAATTTTGAACTCGTTAATAAAATATTGAGATCCCTTCCAAAGAGTTGGGACCCTAAAGTAATGACAATTCAAGAGGACAAAGATTTGAACTATTTTTCGATTGAAGAACTTATTGGGTCGTTGATGACCTATGAAATGAGATGTATAGCATATAATTAATATGAGAACTACCTTTCAAAGAACAAGAAGGATTTGACACTTTGAACAATAGAAGACCACTCGAGCGAAAGCTCGAGTGATTATGAACTTGAACTTCTCATAATAATGCTTCAAAAGTTCATGAAATAAGAATAAAAAATTAAAAATAAACTTAAAAAAAACACCAACTACTTGCTATGAATGCAAGATGCCGAGTCACTCCAAAGATGAGTACATAAAACTGAAGAAGAAGTTGCCAAAGGATGAATTAAGCACATTTGAAGACGAGGAGCAAACCGATGATGATGAAGTGGCGAACTTTGCTTTGGTGACTCTTGACAATGAGGTAAACAACTCAAACAAAACTCCTTTACTTTATTTTGAAATTACTTGATGCTTTTTCATGAGTTATTTTTAAATTAGATAGTAAAATAAAAAATAAAAAATGTAAAAAATATCATGCTTCTATTTCTATGTGATGTTGAAAAAATAAAATAAAATTTGAGCATGAAAATTGCATGTTAATTCCTAGCACTAAGCATGAAAAATTATATTCACTTAAAAAGAAAAATACATTATTACAACAAACAAAATGATTTTGATTAAAAATGCTTCATGTTTAATGGTATCATGCTTGACGATTTTATAATTATGTATGGTGATTTGAAGTAATGATGATTTTTGAGTAATTTATAGTTTATTGAGCTTGATGATTTCTATGATTTTTGTATTGATTTTTGATTATAAATAATGAAGCATGGCCTTTGTATGAAAGACTTGAACATGAAATCAATCACAAAAATTTGGAACTAAAAGAACTTATGCTATCTTTAATCTTATAGGAATCTATCTACATTGCTTTTATTGAATTTTCTGAAAAGTGATTTTGATGATGAATTTAGATTCCTTTTCGGATGATTCATTTTAATGATGAGATGATATATCCAATCAAATCATTTATCGATGTTTATGACTTAAGATGTATCTTATATGAAATATTTTTTTGATTCACGTATGATTTACTTGTCTAAGAGAAGATTTATCAAAACAAATCTTGATTCTTGACATTAATAATTTGAGATTTATTTGAATCAAGATATCTTATTTGATCTACTATGATTCTATTCGTTATTTGCTAAAAGGAGATTTGTCAAGATGAATCACTCATGAATTGATCTTTCATATTAATATCCTTCATGTCATGATTTTTATATGATTCCTTTGTAATTATGATTCGTATATCTCATAATATAATTGAACCATTGATAAAAAAAAAAGGAGAGAGATTAATGAATCTATATATCTTTTTGTATGAATCTCTTGAAAATTTTGATTTGACGATTTGAATTTGAGTAAGCTTTATCTTGATTTTTCAGAGATTTATAACTTGAGATTTCTTATGCATGAATCAAGATATTATATAATTTGATCTCCTATGTTTCTTTTTGCTATTCATAAAAGAAGAGATTTGTTGAAATAAATCATGTCTTGTGGCATTCATGATTTGATATTTATATTTTTTATGTCATGATTTATTAATGATATTCCTTTGTATTCATAAATTGTATATCTCATCACCAAATTAATCTTTTTTTGTGATGACTTGAACATTTACACCAATATGCTCTTCCCTTATTCTTTCTTGTTTACAATGACAAAAGGGGGAATGAAAATAGCTAGCATCTCAAGAAAACCAAATTTGCTAGCTTGAATGATAAACTTAGACATGTTAAATCTCCCAAATGCATAAATTTTACTTATATATTTTTCGAATCATGATCTTGATTTTTTGATTTTTATGACTTGAGCCTTCTTTTTGAATCAAAATTGTTTCCTATCATGCTTTCTATTTATAAAAGAAGAAACTTATAAAAAATGATATATGGTATTTTGACATTCATGACTTGAATTTTCATCTTTGTTATTCATCCTTGTTATGATTTGAAAATTGATGTAAAGGGAAATGAATTGCACCATTATATTGTTATTCCTCTCTTTTTCCTAATGACAAAAGGGGAGAAAGAATTGCTAATGTGCACATCTCAAAAGAGAAAGATTTGCTAGCATGCACATTGCCAAGAAAAGTAAAATTTGCTAGTTTGCATGATGTAAAACTTGCTAGAATTGCTAGCTTGAATATTACAAAGGAAGTAAAAATTGCACTTCTCAAAAGAGAAGAAAGAACTCACTAGCTTGCATATTCTAAAGTGATGAGAAATTTACTAAATTCCTAAGCTTATATCTCTAAATCTTGAAAGTTGCACTTCTCTTTTTTGTTGATGACAAAGGGGGAGAAGTATGATAATGTTATGCATGATTTTATGATAATTTTATGCATGATTTTATGATGACATGTTGCTTGGATTTTTGAATCCAAGAGTTCTATCAATATGGCATATTGACAGGGGGAGTTAAGGTTAAATCCGTCATCAATTGGTTGTCATCATAAAAAAGGAGGAGATTGTTAAATCTTGGATTTTGATGATGAAACCAATCGATAGTGTTTATTTGATTTGTGTTTTGAGTGACCTAGGAAGCTTTGATCAGGGAGAGATAATTAAAAGCAAGAAGAATCATGTTGGGCCGGAATGGAACATGTCGGAAGATTGGACGTCGAGCCGGAGGATCGGACGACGTATCGGCAGAAAGCTTTAGGCCATGAGTTCAGACATCGGGCCAAGAAGAGTGAAAATTGTGCTAAGGAAATTAGAGTTGCACAGGTCAACTGGCCGATTGGGCAATGTGCCGCAAGAGAGGATGATGCGCCGAAGAATCAGACAAAGCGTCGATGAACCAATGACATGTCGGACAACATGATTCAAGCTTTATAATAATTGTCTAGATCAAAGTAGATTTTATTTGTGCAGGATTAACTATGATAGTGATCAAGGCATAAAGCAAAATGAAGTCCCGGAGTCAAGAATGAGGCTTCGTTGGGAGTTCGAGAGTTCGTCGGATGTTCGGACGTTCGTTGGAAGTTCTGCCGGAATTGACCGAGAAGTCCAGGAGCTTGCCAAAGAAGCTCATCGAAACTCACCAAGAAGATCGTCGTGAAGTCCAGGAGCTTGCTGGGATTCTGCTGGAACATTGTCGAGAGATCGTCAGAAGTTCATCGGAAGATCGCCGGAAGCTCATCGGAAGCTCGTCGGAAGAAACCTAGACTTACTAGACTTATTTTGCTTAGTGTATGCCCTAAATTTCATAATTAGCATATAATTAGGATTGAAATTGAGCCAACCCAATTAGGAGCCAATTAGGCCCATGTATGGACTATGTTGGGCTAAGTGAAAGGTGTTAGGATCAAGAGCGCTAAGAGGGGGGGGGGTTTGAATTAGTGCAGCGGAAATCTTTCGTCGGTTAAAAAGACTTTCGTACGAGAACCATTTTGGAAAGAACTTTAACTCGAGAGCAAATAGAAGTATAGATGATCTAAAGTAATGGAGGAATTTTACAGTTAAGATAAAGAGCATAATGTAAATGCAAACCGAGATTTAGAGTGGTTCGATCAATCTTGACCTACATCCACTTTTAGCTTTCTCCTCCGATGAGGTCACCGACGTCTACTAGAGGCCTTCCTTCAATAGGCGAAGGCCAACCACCCTTTTACAGCTTTACTCCTTTTGACGGGCTTAGGAGACAACCCTTACAGATTTCCACTCCTCTCTTGAATGATCAAAACTTAGAAGGAAAGAGGGAGAAGAACTTCTAACCTTTTACAACACTTTTAAGCTCTCAAATTCTCAGAATAAATACAAGCTTTCAGTTACCTTTCATGCAAGAAAGGGTGGGGTTTATATAGGCCCCAACTGGTTTAAATTTAGAGCTCAAAAGTGTCATCTCCCGGATTTCCAAGGTCCTGGCGGTACCACCGCCAGAACTGGACAGTACTACCGCCTGACATTGCTCGGAGACCGAGCTCAGGTGGTACCATCGCCTAACAGGGGTGGTACCATTGCTTGACTTTGCTCGGAGACCAAGCTCAAGCGGTACCACCGCCTAACTTCGCTCGGAGACTGAGCTTTTGGGTGGTGCCACCGTCGGCCAGGAAATTTGGCTCCGAATTGACTGATACATCCGGCCCAATTTGGATCTGTTAAGGGCCCAATTGGCCCAAGATTAAGTTAATGGGATCACCTCCCATTCTAACTTAATCTTCATGCTAACTATGACATTTAAGATATTAATACTGCAACTCGTGTTCCGATGCGTCAATCGCTTCTTTCGACAAGCTTCCAGCGAACTTTCGGCGTACATCCGACGAACCCTCGGCGATGCTCCGGCGGACTTCCAACAAACTCCTGGATATGCGACGATCCTCTTGGCGAGTTCCAACGAGCTTCTTTGGCAAGCTCCTGGACTTCTCGGATTTGTTCCTGCAAAACCTCATACGACCGTGTGGACTTCCATCGAACTCTCGAACACCCAACGTGATCTTAGTCTTGACTCCGATGTAACACCTGCTGCACGTCTTACTATCATCATAGTTAATCCTGCACATGTAAAACAAACTTCGATCTAGACAATTAATACTAAGCATTAATCAAGTTGTCCGACATGTCATTGGTCCCTCGATGCTTCGTCCTCTCCTACAGCCTATTGCCTAATCAGCCAGTTGAATCCGCAACTACGATATCCTTGGCGCAATACCCGCTCTTCTTGGCCCGATGCCCGAATCCATGGCCCGAAGCCTTCTGTCGATACATCGACCGATCCACCGACCCGACGTCCAATCTTCTGACATGTTCCTCCGGCCCAACATGATTTTTCCTGCTTTAATTGTCTCATCCTGATCGAAGCATCCTACGTCACTTAAAATGTAGATTAAAATATAAACACAATTATCAATTGGTTTCATCATCAAAATACGAGATTCAACAATCTCTCCCTTTTTTATGATGACAACCAATTGATGACAGAGTTAAACTTAACTCTCGGAGTTTAAACAAACTCCCTCTATCAATATGCCATATTGATAGAAACTCTTGGATTAAAAAATCCAAGCAATATGTCATGATAAAATCATGACATATAATCAACATACTTCTCCCCCTTTGTCATCGACAAAAAGTAGAAGTATCACAATCAAGTGTTTAAACATAAATTCAAATTGTTACATGAAAAACATGAAGTTTTATCATCATATAATTTGTAAGCAAGAAAATTTGGCAAGTGTTACATCATGCTTAAAACATTTAAGCTATCAAGTTGTGGATATGCAAGGTAGCATGATAGCATGTTCTACTTCATACAAGCTAGCAAATTAGAGATGATCAAGAAAGCAACTCTTACTTCTTGAAATATGTAAGTTGCAAGCTAGCAAATTTTTGCTTCCTTTGTAATATTTGAGCTAGCAATTTTGCTTTCGTTGCCAAGTGCAAGTTAGCATGTTTTACATTTTGAGATAGGCAAGATAGCACTTTTGGTATGCAAATTTATAGTATGCAAGCTATCAAATTTTACACATAAAGAAAGTTAGCAAAATTTTACATCTTTTGAGGTGTGCAAGATGGACTATTTTGCCTCTTTTTGAAATGTGAAACTTAGTAAACATTGTTTCTCTTGAGATTTGCAAGATAGCACTTCTTGCTTCCTTTTTGAGATTAGCAAGCTAGCAAGTTTGCATTTTTTTTTCTTGAATTGTGCAAGCTAGCATATTTGCTTTCTAGCATGTTTTGCTCCCCCTTTGTCATTGTCAAAAAGAAGGGAAGACCCTTTATGTCAATTTCTAAATTATGACAAAGGTAAGGTAACAAAAAAAATCAAGATGTGAGTGTCAAAATAATTTTTTATCATGAATATTTTATCATTGCATGCACTATTATCATAAGTGTTTCATGCATTCATATCATCACATGAAGAATATTAAAAAGAAAATAATTAGGTGATGAGATAAACATTTCATGAATACAAGGAATTGCATAAAAATCATATCATGAAAGATTAGAACATGTGAATACCAAAAGGCATGATTTCTTTTTGAAAAACATCCTCATAAATAATCAAAAGAAAATCTTAGGAGATCGATTAAAGAAAAATCTTGATTCATAATAAAATTTCATGTGTCGAGAAATCAAGATGATGATTCATAAAAAATATCACTAGTTATATTCAAGAGAAAAATCATCATTCATTTTCAATTCATTTAATTTGTCAAATCAACATTTCTTGGGTATCCATGATATCAAAATATGGTTTCAAATCTTCAACATATAACATGCATAAATTCAAAAATCGAAAGGAGAAGGGAAGAATTCAAAGGTACAAAGATTTCAACAATCTTATAAACAAATGAAGAATCAAGTCATGAATCCAAAATTTCATGAATCATTTCGACAAATCTCCTTTTAAATAATCAAAATGATTATCAAAGGAAATCTCATGTTATTCCAAGAAATCAAGATCATGATTTTGATAAAACTCATTTCAAATTCAAATCATCAAAATCATTTTTATGGTTCACAAAATTCATAACATTCATGATTTCATTGATAATATATCCCCCCCCCCCTTTTTGTTAAGTGTTTCATTTTAAGTGATTGATTTCATATTAGCATGCTTTTTTATTTATGTCAAATAAAAACATGCATCAACGTTTAGGATCGAAAAATGAATTTTATCATAAAACCATCAAAGCCAATAAATCACAAAAATCATCATGCATAACTTTAAAATCTCATGCATAAAATTGTTAATCATGGTATCAAAATATTTAATATTTTTATTATATCATTATGTATTACTTCAAATCAAACATGATTTTATTTAATCAAAATCAAGAAATAACAATGGAAATCAACATGATACATTATTACTACTTAACCACATATAGCATGATTTCATAAGGCATTTTTAATTAAAATCATTTTGTTTATCATAAACATATAATTTTCATGATTATTTACAAAATTACTAGAATGATAAGCATGATTCCTAATTTTTGTATTTTCATTATTAAATTATTAAACTTGTAATTTTTAAGAAAATTAATTATAAACTAAATAAAAAGGAAAATGCATCATGAAAAATATCATGTAATTTTGAAATAAATTAAAGGCATTTTGATTATCTCATCGTCAAATGTCGTTAAGGTGTAGTTTGCCATCTCGCCTTACTTGATTTTCTCTTCGTCTTCGGAGGAGCTTGATTCATCCCAATTTTTGTTCTACTTCTTGTGTTCAAAGCAAGTAGTTGCGTTCTTTTTATTTTTAAATTTTTGTTTCATAATTTTCATTGAAAGTTCGAGTTCACCATTACTTGAGCTTATACTCGAGTGGTCTTCAAATGTTCTATGTCCTAAATCCTTCCTATTCTTTAGAAGGTGGTTCTCAAGTTCTTCACGTGCATTGCATGTTAATTCATAGGTCATCAAAGACCCTATTAGTTCTTCGAGAGGGAAATGGTTCAAATCATTTGATTCTTGAATAGCGATTACTTTTTAATCCCAAATTTTAGAAAGTGAGTTCAAAATCTTGTTAATGAGTTCAAAATTCGAAAAACATTTGCCAAGAGCTTTTAAACCATTGACGACATTCGTAAAACAGGTATACATGTCAACAATGGTTTCGCTCGGCTTCATTCGAAAAAGCTCGAAATCATGCATTAAAAAATTAACTTTAGAATCCTTTACACTACTTGTGCCTTCGTGTGTGATTTCAAGAGTGTGCCATATGTCGAAAGCCAATTCGCAAGTAGATACCTGATTAAATTCGATTTTGTCTAAGGCACAAAATAGAGTGTTCATAGCTCTAGCATTTAAAGAAAATGTCTTCTTCTCCAAATCATTCCAATCTTTCATTGGAAGAGAAGACCTTTTAAAACCAAATTCGATAATGTGCCATAAATTCAAATCCAATGAAAGCAAAAAAACTCATTCGAGTTTTCCAATAAGTATAGTCTGTCCCATTGAAAAAGGGAGGACGAATGAGAGAGTGACCCTCTTTGTTGCCGAAAAGAGCCATTTCTCTTGGGTGTTAATCCAAGTGAGAAATAACGAGGCCCTAATACCAATTGTTAGGATCAAGAGCACTAAGATGAGGGGGGGGGGGGTGTGAATTAGTGCAGCGGAAATCTTTCGTCAGTTAAAAAGACTTTCGTATGAAAACTGTATTAGAAAGAACTTTAACTCAAGAGCAAACGAAAGTATAAATGATGTAAAACAACGGAGGCAGTTTGCAGTTAAGATAAAGAGCAAAATGTAAAGGCAAATCGAGATTTAGAGTGGTTCGGTCAATCTTGACCTACATCCACTTTTGGCTTCCTCCTCCGATGAGGTCACCGACATCCACTAGAAGCCTTCCTTCAATAGGTGAAAGCCAACCACCCTTTTACAGCTTTACTCCTTTTGACGGGCTTAGGAGACAACCCTTATAGATTTTCACTCCTCTCTTCAATGATCAAAACTTAGAAAGAAAGAGGGAGAAGAACTTCTAGCCTTTTACAACACTTTTAAGCTCTCAAATTCTCAGAATAAATGCAAGCTTTAGGTTACCTTTCATGCAGGAAAGGGTGGGGTTTATATAGCCCCCAACTAGTTTGAATTTAGAGCTCAAAAGTGTCATCTCCCAGATTTATGGGGTCCTAGTGGTACCACTGCCAGAATTGGGTGGTACTACTGCCTGACATTGCTTAGAGACTGAGCTCAGGTGGTACTACCGCCTGACAGGGGCGATACCACCGCCTGACTTTTCTCGGAGACCGAGCTCAGGCAGTACCACCGCCTGACAGGGGCAGTACCACTGCCTGACTTTGCTCGGAGACTGAGCTTCTGGGTGGTGCCACCGTCGGCCCTGGCGGTGCCACCGTTGGCCAGGAAATCTGGCCCTGAATGAGCTGATCCATTTGGCCTAATTTGGGTCTGTCAAGGGCCCAATTGGCTCCAGATTAAGTTAATGGGATCACCTCCCATTCCTAACTTAATCTTTATGCTAACTATGACATTTAAGACATTAATACTGCAACTTGTGTTCCGGTGCGTCAATCGCTTCTTTCGGCAAGCTTCCGGTGAACTTCCGGCGAATATCCAACGAACCCTCGACGATGCTCCGGCGGACTTTCGGCAAACTCCTGGACATGCGACGTTCCTCTTGGCGGGTTCCGATGAGCTTCTTTAGCAAGCTCCTAGACTTCTCGGATTTGTTCCCGCAAAACCTCCGACGACCATCCGGACTTCCGTCGAACTCTCGAACTTCCAACGTGATCTTGGTCTTGACGCTGGCGCAACACCTGCCGCATGTCTTACTGCCATCATAGTTAATCCTGCACATGTAAAACAAACTTCGATCTAGACAAGTAATACTAAGTATTAATCAAGTTATCCGGCATGTCATTGGTCCCTCGACGCTTCGTCCGATTCTTCGGCGCATCGTCCTCTCCTACGGCCTATTGCCTAGTCGGCTAGTTGACTCAGCAACTTTGATATCCTTGGTATAATACCCACTCTTCTTGGCCCAATGCCCGAATCCACAGCTCGAAGCCTTCTGTCGATACGTCAACCGATCCACCGGCCCGACGTCCAATCTTCTAACATGTTCCTCCGGCCCAACATGATTTTTCCTGCTTTAATTGTCTAATCCTGATCGAAGCATCCTACATTACTTAAAACGCAGATTAAAACATAAACACAATTATCAATTGGTTTCATCATCAAAATACCAGACTCAACAAAAGGCCCAAACAGTAACCCAACAGGTGGCACCGTCGTGGCATAGTCTCCGAGACTATGTCAAGCAGTGGTACCACCCAATGTTAGTGTCAACCGGTGGTACCGTCAGTCTAGGCAGTGGTACCACCCAGACATAGTCTCCCAAGCGATGCTATAGTCAGACTGGGCGGTGGTACCGCCTAGTGTCATTGCTGTAGGTGGTGAGAATGCTCAGCACAGGCGGTGGTACCACCCAGCACAAGTAGTGGAACTGCCAAGACCAGGGAAACCCAGGATGAGATCTTTTTAGGCTCCAAGTTTAAATCCACTTGAGGCCTATAAATACCCCTCTCATCCCTGATTAATAAACACACAACTGAGAGCAAAAAAGAAAAGAAAACACTATTGTAATTTTATGTGAACACATCTCAAAACTTAAGTGTTGGTCGTGTTTAAGAGAGGAGTGAAGAGGGTTGTAAAGGTTCTCTGCTGAACTTGTCAAAAGGAGAATCGAGTTGTAAGGGTGGTTGATCTTCGCCCATTGAAGGAAGATCGTTAGTGGATGTTGGTGGCTTCGATGAAAGAGGAATCAGTGGAGTAGATGTAGGTCACGATGACTGAACCACTATAAAACAGTTTGCATTTCTATTTGAACAATTTACCTTTATTGCAAACTGAATCTTTACTTGCCTACTGCTTTCCCTATATATATGAACGAGATTTAAAGTTATCTTTCGAGTTTGGTTTTTATCATACGAAAGATTTTCAAACTGACGTGATTTTATCCACTGCACTAATTCACCCCTCCCCTCTTGGTGCCGACTCGTTCCTAACAGTTATTCCCCTCCCTTTGCTAATGACAAAGGGGGAGAAAGAATTGCTAGTGTACACATCATGAAAAGAGACAAACTTGCTAGCTTGCTCATCTCAAAAGAGAAGCAAAGATTGCTAACTTGCATAATTCAAGAAGCAAAAGTTGCTTTCTTGAACATCTCAAATATTGCTTGGTTATATTTTCTAAAATGATGTAAAAATTTGCTAGCTTGCATGATGTAAAACTTATTAGAATTGCTAGCTTGAACAGGAAAAGAAAAGCAAACATGCTAAACTCTGCACATCTCTAAAACTTGCTAGCTTGCATGATGATAAATGCAATGATTTGAAATTATATATGTAAAAACTTGCTAGATGCACTTCTCCTTTTTGTTGATGATAAAGGGGGAGAAGTTATGATGGCAATCATGCATGAAATGATATATTGAAAATTTAATTATGCATGATTTTATGATGACGTGTTGCACATATTCATGATTAAATTTGCTTTGACTTGAATTCATTTTGAATTGAAAGTTCATCTCACATATGCTATATTGATAAGGGGAGTTTGTTTAAACTCTGGGACTTAAGGTTAACTCCGTCATCAATTAGTTGCCATCATAAAAAAGGGGGAGATTATTAAATCTTAGATTTTGATGATGAAATCAATTGATGTGTTTATCATCGAATGTGCGTTTAAAGCAAGAGGAATCAGACGTTGGGCCGGAGCAAACATGTCAGAAGATTGGACATCGGGTCGGAGGATCGGTCAACATGTCGACAGAAGACTTCGGTCCGTGAATTTGAGCATCGGGCCAAGAAGATCGGATATTGCACCAAGGAGATCAGATGTTGTGAGAAGACAACATGCTAATTAGGCAATATACCAAAGGAGAGGACGATGCACCGAAGGATTGGACGAAGCACCAGAAGAACCAATGACATGTCGGACAATATAGGATTCACTTGTAATCGATTATATCTAGATCGAGTTAGTTTAGAGTCTAATTGAGTCAGTTTAGAATATAATTAGATTAACTCAATTAGGAGCCAATTGGGCAAGTTTGGGCTATGTTGGGCCAAGTGGAAGGCACAAATAGTGACCCAATCAGTGGAACCATCATGACATAGTCTTCGAGACTATTTCAGGTGGTGGTATTACCTGTTTGGGCGGTGGTACCACCCAAACATAGTCTTCGAGAGATTGTCAAGCGGTGGTACCATGTTAGGACTCTAGCTAGGAGAGTCCTAATTGAGAGGGACATTCATGTAAAACTTACCTAAGCCGACCCCTATTAAAGAGGTGAAGTGGCCGGCTAGGGTTAGGAGGTTATTTCTTAGAGAAGAATAAGGAGTTGTAAAGGAATAGGAGTCTTGAGTAGGAGTCCTATTAGGAGTTGGTTAGAAGTAGGAGTCCTGATTAGGAGTCCTATTAGGAGTTGGTTAGAAGTAGGAGTCTTAAGTAAGAGTCCTATTAGGAGTTAGGGTTTAGAAGCCCTATAAATAGTCATGTATTCCACCTCTTTTCATTAGCAATAAATGAATCTTTTCTGCAGCCTTTAAGCAGCAACTTGGAGGGAGGAACCCGTATAGAGTTCTAAGGAGGCCGATCCCCTAAAGAGATCAACCCCAAGTTTAGAATCTGTAAGGGTTCTAACATACCGTCAGTCTGGGTGGTGGTACCACCAAAAATAGTCTTCTAGGCGGTGGTACCGCTCGTACCCCGAAATCTCGAGGATTTGAATTTTGACTCCAAGTTTTGAAGTCATTTGAGGTCTATAAATACTCTAGCTATTCCTGCATGGAGTAGCAAGAAAATTGAGCAAAACTCTATGATGCTAAAATTGTAAACCCTATTAGAAAGTTGAGTTCCCTCCTCCTAAAGCTTAGAGAGAGTTCTAAGGGAGGTGTGTGAGGGAAACCTTATAAAAGAGGGGTGTAAAGGTTGTTTCCTAAACCTATGAAAAGAAGAAAGTGTAAAAGGGTAGTTGACCTTCACTCGATTGAAAGAATATCGTTAGTAGATGCTAGTGGCCTTGACGGAAGAGGAATCGATGGAGTGGATGTAGGTCACGACTACCGAACCACATTAAATTGTTTACATTTATGTTTTGCTATTTATCTTCCTTGCAAACTGCCTTACTTGCTTTAACTTCTCATTATACTCTTACGAATGCTTTGAAATTTAATATATTTTTGAAATCAGTTTTTATTGTACGAAGAATTTTCAAACCAAAGTTTTTACCGCTGTACTAATTCACCCCCCCTTCTTAGTACCGATTTATTCCTAACACATAGCACACCAATCTATTCGGTTATCTCGATGTCCCTCTTGAGTAACCTATGATTGAGATTATTTAGGGTCTATTTTTAAAGGTGAATCAGTCTCATCATCGTGATCTCATCACGATCCGATTCCTATTACACAAATCCATGGACATCATAATATATTTATGCATTGAGCAATATAAAGTCAGAAAATATCATAATAATAATAAGTAAAAAGACTGCATGTCATATTATATATGTCATCACTCATATGATTAGCTTGTAGGACACCTATGACTAGCAATGATATCTTAACTCATGAAGTGATATTATGATGCATGCAATGATATGTTAACTATGCATATGAAGTGTGAAATGATTATTTTGATATGACCTTTGCAAAGAAAGTCATCTTCATTAAAATTGTTTCGACTTGAATTCGAGTTATCATTTGCAAAGAAAGTTATCATTTTTTGAATTCGAGTTTATTTCAATATGATATATAAATAGGGGGAGTTTAGTTAAAACTCTATCATCAATTAGGTATCATCATAAAAAAAAGGGAGATTATTGAATCCTGGATTTTGATGATGAAATTAATTAATGAGTTTATGAACTAATGAGCATTTAAGAAAAGTGACATAGGACAAACTTTGATCATGGAAAAGCAAATTGATTAAAGTATGAGAATCAGACATGGGGCCGAAGTGGATCATGTCAAAGAATGGGCATCAGACCGAAAGGATTGAGCATTACACAATGATCGAATGTTGCTGGAGGTTAATATGTCGATGGATCAGGCAATACATGAAGGAAAGGATGATGCATAAGAAGTTCAAATGAATTGTCGTATGAACTAATGACCTATTGGACAATGTAGGCATCATGATTTGTAGTTGTTATGTCTTGATCAAGGTAGTTTAGAGTTTAATTGAGTTGATTTTGGGTGTAACCATGTCAACATAATTAGGAGCCCATTAGGCTTGAATTAGGGTTGAATTGGGCCTATTAGAAGGCCAATTCAATGATCTAATGTTGGACCAGACGGTGATACCGCTTATGAGTTGAAAAGTACAATATGTACTTCTTTAGAAAACCTAGTGGTGGTACTATCAAGGTCAGTGATGGTACCGCCCCAACTGGCAATGGTATCGCTAGAACATAGTCTCCTAGACTATGTCAAGCGATGGTATCACCCAAGTAACCGATGGTATTACTAGTGCTCAGGCTATCAGGCGATGGTACTGCTACTACTAGTATCTTGAAAACCCAGGGATTTAAATTTTTGGCTTTATTTCTAAAGCCATTTAGGGCCTATAAATACCCCTTTTATGCTTGCTTACAAGATTATGAAAAGCTTGTGATTTTAAAGTGTTGTAAACTCTTGAAAAGTATTGAGTCTAGAAGTTATTCTAAAGAAGGTGAGAGGTCTTTTGTAAAAGAGGGTATAAGGATTCTCTCCTAAACTTGTGAAAATACAAAAGAGTTGTAATAAAGATAGTTGATCTTTGCCCATTGAAAGAATATCAGTAGTGAAAGCTGACGGTCTCGAAGGAAGAGGAATCGGGAGTGGACGTAGGTTGGGACGACCGAACTACTATAAATTGGTTTACATTTCTTCCTTTGCCTTGATTTATAATTGCATACTGATTTACTTACTAAGCAATCCTTACTTGCACTTTTTATTAATCATATTTTTAATACGGGTTTCATCGATTAAAATTTTCAACCAAAAATTTTTGAAAGCACTAATACACCCCTCTCCCCCCTTCCTTAGTACGTTTACGTTCCTAACACCTCCTTCATCCACTCCTGCAGATCTAGAATTTTATAAGGATAGACAATCTCCAAAGGTAACAAATCTGTCTTGATGTGCATGGTTTTCGGTTTTACACTTTGTTTTGCATGCCAATCTTCGCACCATGATGAAACCTTTTTCTTTTGGGAAATATGAGATTTTATTTTTCTGTTCTTTTGCTACGCATGTGATGCTCTGTCTAGGTTTCCCAACATATAGTACATTGGTCTCTCTAGTTATCTCGATATCCCTCTAGAGTAACCTACGATAAGGAATATTTAGGATTTATGTTTACAGGGGAATTGGACTCATTATAATAATCTCATCATAATCCAATTCTTATTGCACAGATCTATAAACATCACAATATGTCAATCAGGCAATATAAAGTGAAAAAAATATCAAAATAATAATAATAATAACCAAAAAGATTATATAGCATGTCACACGTACCATCACTCACGTGGGCTTGAAAGACACCTATAACTAGCAATCTCCCACTTAACCTAAAGCTAATTACCTATGTGCTTGATCCCCAGCAGACCCCTGTGATGCTCAAAGATAATCTAGGATAATGACTTTGTTAGTATCCTTTCCACTGCTATTTCATCACGGGTTACGATCTCTCTATTCAAGTGGAACCTCCTCAAAACATGCTTGGACTTCTGATGAGACTTGGGCTCCTTCGCTTAAGCAATCGTCTTGTTGTTGTCGCAATATAAGGGAAATGACTTTTAATTGCTCGGCACGACTCCTAGATTTGTAATGAACTTCTTCATCTAGACTCCCTCATTCATTATTTCTACCGTAGCAATGTACTCCGCCTCTATGGTCGAGTCAGTAGTAGTATCCTTCTTGGAACTCTTTCAACATACTACTCCTCCATTCAAGGTGAATACGTACCCTGAGTTAGACTTACTATCATCGACATAGAACTAAAAACTCGAGTCCATGTAGCCCTCAACCTTGAGGCTACTTTCTCTATATATTAATAAAAGATCCTTAGTCATTCTCAAGTA
This sequence comes from Musa acuminata AAA Group, assembly GCF_036884655.1. Lineage (NCBI taxonomy): Eukaryota > Viridiplantae > Streptophyta > Magnoliopsida > Zingiberales > Musaceae > Musa > Musa acuminata. The sequence continues at coordinate 31,949,305 of NC_088349.1, read as the reverse complement.
CTTAAGGATACACTTTACTGCCTTATAGTATTTCAAACTTAGATTCGCTTGATACCTGCTCATAACACTTAGAGTATGCGTTATTTCAAGCCTAATACATAGCATAACATATATGATGATCATATTACTAAGGCATAGGATATTCTATCCATGTTTTCCCTTTCTTCAGGAGTCTTTAGGGAAAATGATATTCTATACATACTCCTAGAAAATGATATTCCATGTATCCTCGGTATGAGACATCTCTTGAATTTTTTCATGCCAAAACTTTTGATAGTGGTGCATATATAACTGGATTGGGACAAGCCAAGCATATTCTTAGATCTATCTCTATTGATCCGAATCCCCAAGATGTAAGATGCATCCCTTAAGTCCCAACCCTTTACTATGGAGAGCATTCTTACATCATTTCCAATGATCATGATGTCATCCATATATAGCACCAAAAGGTGATAGCGCTCCCACTTATCTTCCTATACAACAATGCATATCTTTATTCTTAATGAAATCATAAGATATGATCACCTCATCAAATCTTATATTCCAACTTCGGAAATCTTGCTTTAGTCTATATACTAATCTAAGTAATCTGCACACCTTATCTGGACTCTCCTTGGATGCGAATCCCTCAAATTGTATTATATATGCCCCTCCTCGAGGTTACCATTAAGGAACGTGATTTTCACATCCATCTTCCAGATCTCATAATCATAGTGTGCTGCAATGACCAACAAAATTCAGATGGATTTCAATATGGCAACCTGAGAAGGTTTCGTTATAGTTAACACTTTGCATTTGATGATACCCCATAGCCACTAGCCTTGTCTTATAGGTCTCTACCTTTCCATCTATTCTGATCTTCTTCTTGAAGGTCTACTTGCAACCAATAGGTATGATACCCCCAGGTGCATCAACTAGGTTCTAAACCTTGCTGGAGTACATAAAATCCATCTCGAAATTCATGACTTCTTGCCACTTCTCGAAATCTATGCTTGCAATAGTCTTCTCGTAGGTCCGAGGATCAACATCTTCAATGTATTCTCCTTTAATATGTCTCACATATCTCTCAGGAGGGTGTGACACTTTATCAGACCTACATAAATTTAGAACTTATGTGCTAGGTACTTAAACAGACTCGGCCTATGAAATGATGCGTGAGCTAGGTTCTCCAACCTCGCTCAACTCTATCACACACCCACTATTTCCACTAAGAATGTGTTCCTTCTTAAGGAATACCGCCCTCTTGGCAATAAAGACATTTTGGTCCTCGGGGTGATAGAAAGAATAGCCACAAGTTTCCTTGAGGTATCCCATGAATTTACACCGTTCCGTCCTCGATTCCAACTTGTCGGGGTTATGTCTCCTAATTGTTGATTCTCAAATTTTGATGATGAAACTAATTGATAGTGTTTATGATTTGATCTGCGTTTTGAGTGACATAGGATGCTTCGATTAGGGAGAGACAATTAAAGCAAGAAGAATCACATTGGGCCGGAGAAAAATATGTCAAAAGATTGGACATCGAACCGGAGGAACAATCGACGTATTAGCAGAAGACTTCGAGCCATGAGTTCGGGCATCGGGCCAAGAAGAGCGGATATTGCACTAAGAAAATCGGAGTTACGAAGGTCAACTGACTGATTAGAAAATAGGCCACAAGAGAGGACGATGCGCCGAAGAATCAAACAAAGTGTCGATAAACCAATGACATGCCAAGACAATATTTGATTAGCTTAGTAATAATTATCTAGATCAAAGTAGCTTTTAGCTATGTAAGATTAACTATGATAGCAAGGCATAAAGTAAAATGAAGTCTCAGAGTTAAGGATGCGATTTCGTTGGGAGTTCGAGAGTTCGTCGGAAATCTGGATGTTTGTTAGAAGTTCTGCTAGAATTGACCGAGAAGTCTAGGAGCTTGCCAAAGAAGCTCGTCAAAAGTCACCAGAAGATCATTGTGAAGTCCAAGAGCTTATTGGGAGCCCGCGCGAAAAATGCCGAGAGATCGTCGGAAGTTCGTTGGAAGTTTATCGAAAGCTCGTCGAAAGAAACCTAGACTTACGAACTTGTTTAGCTTAGTAAATGTCTTAAATTTCCTAGTTAGTACATAATTGGGATTGGAATTGGGGCAACCCAATTAGGGGCCAGTTAGGCCCATGTATGGACTGTGTTGAGCCAAGTGAAAGGCCCAAATAGTGACCCAACAGGTGGCATCGTCGTGGCACAATCTCCGATACTATGTCAGGCGGTAGTACCTCCTAGAGTCAGTGTCAGGTAGTGGTACTGTCACGTCCCCCCGAATTTAATTTTCATTCAAGAGGTGTGAACCTAACTCAAAATTGATAATATTATAATTCAACAAACAATCCAGGATCCAATCACACATTTGAGGTCACTAAGAAAAACATTCAAGTCATTCACCTCTACAATCCACAATTCACAAAACCTGTGCAGTTTATAATCATACATCATGTCACTAGATAATTCTTAAAATCCAAAGGGAACTTAACTAAACCATAACCACATCATAAATCCATAGTTCTGAGAATCTATACAATTACAAAACCAACATGTACCATATGTTTATATCATTCATTACATAATTTTAACTTAACATTCCCAAAATCCTAACATGAGAGGTACTTTTCAAATATTTACATGATACATCAATCTAGATTTATCATTGATACACACAAAAGGAACTTATACAACATCTACATATCAAGTACGAAAGATTTGCCCCAAAATCTTCTAGCTTCCCACTACCTCAACCTAAACTACATATTTTAGCGAGCGATAAGCTATCATGAAAAATTTATATATCAACGAGGTGAGCATATAAAGCTCAGTAAGCGACTAACATATCCATAGCAAAGAGGACAGTTTTTTTTTTTTCAAACAAATAAGGTATCAAAAATACAAAGCAGAGATACAAGATGAAACAGAAGCATGTGTTGTTTGAATGCAGAATTACGATGTCATTTCGTTCGAAGCATATTTTGTTCATATAATCGAGGAAGGGTAATTGGAGCATATCTTTGACATAAGGAGCATATCCATGGCATATGGTAATTTCAAGGTATAATAAAGACTGATAACATTTCGAAAACATATCAAAGAACAAAACATGAATAGAAGCTCAAATGTCACATGACGATGCATTCATTTCATTCTTATCTAAAGCATGGATAGAAACATAGCTAAAGTTTTGGATATCATATCAAACACATAGAAGGTGAAGTGGGATCATAACATAATATGGTTCATCCATTTCTGAATGACCACTAAACATAAGTCTCTTACGTCTGGAAGCTCCATCCACCCATGTCTGAGTGAAGTCATAGGGGGCTGATAGAGCATTACGGGCTCTAATCATAACTCCCTTTACCATTTCTGAGAAAGGTTCACATTTATCCCATAAATACCAGAGTACAAAGGGACAGTATGAATAATAAAATTAGCATATATTGGAAGCACATGCGGAACAACGAAATGTACATCTGCCTTTCGAGTCAATACGATACAAACATAATCTTTCACAAATATATTCAGATTTGAAAGGAAACAAAAGCAAGAGCATACAAGGATTTCAAGAAATCACATATAGCTCAATTGAAATAAGAAAGTTAGATGAATTCAATGTCCAAAGAAATGAAACTAGAAGAGGCACATATCGAAAGTAAATGCGGAACAATGGGATGCATGTGCCGAATCATTACGATGCAAACATGATCTTTAGATGATAGCTGCAGATATACAAATAAATAAAGGACAAAAGTATACAGGAACTTAAGGTAATAATGTAAAGCTTAACGGAAGGAAGAGTTTTTGCCGAAATTGATTTCCAAAGAGAAGAAACAAGGAAAGTCGAAATCGACCAATGCTCGATTCTGGTAGAATTTGATAGGAACATTTTATGAACTATTTGGATAACCAATTATACTCCAATTTATACTAAATAGGTGTCATTAGAAAGCTTTGTCAATCTAGTTTTAGGTAAATCAAGGTTTATAAGAATTGAAATTTACAACAGGGAGTTATAGATAATTTCATAGCGAAAGGTTTGAAAATATTAGCTCTATTTTACCGAATCCATAAGGTCAAAGAAAGTAGATGTTTCAGTTAGCAATTATACTCAAAAAATTTCAAATCAGGTATATACAGAAAGCATTTTCAGTCTAGCTTCGAATAAATCATACTTTGTATAAATCTGAGTTCACAACAGAAAGTTATAAGTAGTTAAGCAACAAGAGGTCAGAAATTTCAGTCCCTATTTTGTAGAATCTATAGGGTTAATTTAAACAGAAGTCTTAGTAGGCATTTAAACTCCAAATCATTCGATCCTAGTATCAAAATAAAGATTTTTTTGTCTACTTTCAAATGGAATAGTTTTGTCTAAATCAGAGTTTATTACAAAATGTTATGACCGAAACATTGTATAGAGGTCAGATTACCAAAAAATTACAGATTCATAGCTTTATATCAAAACGAAAGAAGGTCTAGTTCTCAGTTGAAATCTTTCAAATTTTACAGAATAAAAATGGAAACATAAATTAAGGTTACTATGGGATGAGGTTAGAATACTTTTCTTAAAATTATTTGAATCCCAAATGTGGGAAAATTGATGAAAAACCTCAAGCTCTTCTTCTTCTTCTTCTTCTTCTTCTTCTTCTTCTTTCCTTCTCTTCTCAAACTCACATTGGCTGCAATTCTTCAGGTTTGTTTTCTTTAACATTTCATCTAATTCTCTCTTTTTTTTTTTGGGTTTTAGCTAATGCAAAAGTTGCAAGGTGTCATGCAAGCATGAAAGGGGCAAGGTGCCATCTTTAGAGTAAACATAAGTGGCACCATTAGGTTAGCTAGTGACACATGCCCACTATTTTTTTTTTTAAACTTAAATCTGAATCTTTCATAAATTATATCAAACTTCTAATATTTACTCTTAGGTCCCTGGTCATAAACTTTAATATAATATCATTTAATATAAAATAATTATTAAATAATCCTTATTTTTACAAACAAACCTTTTAGTAAATTTTAAAAAATGGGGGATGTTACACTCTCCCCTCCTTAAAGAAAAATTTAGTCCTCTAAATTTATCATACCTCATTCAACGAAAAGATGAGGATAAGCTTTCATCATTTCTTCCTCAAGCTCCTAGGTTGTTTCCTCTCCAGAATGATATCTCCAGATCACTTTAACTAGAGGGATGCCCCGATTCCTCAAGATCTTTTTTTTTTTTTTTCAACAATCTGAGTGAGCTCTTCCACATAAGACAAGTCTTTATTAATCACCATCAGCTCATACTTAATGATATGAGAGGGATCAGGTATATACTTTCTAATCATTGACACATAAAATATATCATGGATATGGATATGGCACAATGATGGTGGCAAGGCAATCCTATAAGCGACAAAACAACCCTCTCAAGAATCTCAAAAGGTCCAATAAATCTTGGGCTTAACTTTTGTTTCTTCCCAAATCTTACAATGCCTTTAAAAGGGGGAGACCTTCAGGAATACAAAATCTCCGATTTGAAACTCAATATTTCGTCTTCTATTATTAGCATAAATCCTTTGACGACTCTGAGTAGTCTTTAACCTTTTTCTTATAAGTTGAATTTTCTCAATAGTCTCTTGTACTTTTTCTGGTGCTAATAACTTTCTATCGTCAATTTCTTCCTAATGTATAGGCGTCCTGCACTTTCGCCCATATAAAGCTTCATAAGGAGCCATCTGAATACTTGAATGATAACTATTATTGTAAGTGAACATAGGCTCGAACAATAAGAGAAATATCTTTATCCCATTTATCTTTCCAATCCACAACATAGGCTCGAAGCAAATCCTCAAGTGTTTGAATGGTTCTTTCTGATTGACCATCAGTTTGAGGGTGATAAGCAGTGCTAAACTTGACTTTAGTGCTAATAGATTCCTACAATCTTCTCCAAAATCTAGATAGAAATCTGGAGTCTCTGTCAGAGATGATCTCCTTTGGAACACCATGAAGCCTTACTATTTCATTGATATATAAATCTACAAGCCTATCAAGAGAATAAGTCGTATTGATCGGTAGGAAATATGTAGATTTTGTTAACCTATCAATGATAACTTAAATAACATCATGCTTTCTAGAAGTTCGGGGTAGTCCTGAAATAAAATTCATGGTAATACATTCTCATTTCCATTCAGGAATATCTAAAGGTTGCAACAAACCTCAAGGTCTTTGGTGTTCTGCTTTGATTTCCTAACAAGTCAAACACTTTGAAACATATATTGCAATCTCCTTCTTCATGCCTTCCCACCAATAATGACTTTAGAGATCTCTATACATCTTAGTGCTACCAGGATGCATAGTGTACTTTGAATTATGACCTTCCCTCAAGATTTGATTTTTTGATATCTGAGTCATTTGGAACACATATTCTATCCCCAAATCTCAATAGGCCATCCTCTGAAACTCGAAAATTTAGTTTCAATCCCTTTTTTACTTCATTCCTTAAGCAGATCAAGCGTCAATCTCGTAGTTGTCCTTCTTTAATTTGTTGAATGAGATCAGATTGCACTTGGATGGAGGCTATTAATATCATTGAGTCTTGCCCTTTTCTCATAACATTCAAATCATAATTCTCTTCTAATAACTTCCATTACTTCACAACCAAAGTCGCCATAAAACTTATAGATTTTCTGCTAAGGGCATCTGCTACAATATTAGCTTTACCCGGGTGATAACGAATGGTACAATCATAATCCTTTAGAAGTTCTATCCATCTCCGCTGCCTCATGTTTAACTCTTTTTTGAGTAAAAATATACTTTAAACTCTTGCGATTAGTAAAGATTTCAAATGTTCGCCCATACAAGTAATACCTCCAAATCTTTAGAGAAAAAATAATTGCTGCCAATTCTAAATCATGAGTTAGATAATTCAGTTCATAACTTTTTATTTGTCTAGAAGCATAAGCAATCACTTTCCCTTCTTGCATCAAAACACATCCAAGGCCCTTTCTTGAGGCATCAGTATAAACCATAAATCCCTCATCACCACTTGGAATAGTGAGAATTGGGGCACTAGTCAATCTCCTTTTTAACTCTTGAAAACTTTGCTCACAATCATCATCCCATGGTGAAACATTGAGTTGAATGAAACCCTTATCTAATAGTTCTTGTAGTTGCTTTTTCAATTCCTCTAGCTCAAGTGGTGCCATTCCGTAAGGAGGCTTAAATATTTGGGTTGTCCCGAGGACCAAATCAATAGTAAATTCACCCTCTCTATCTGGAGGTAAACTAGACAAGTCATCTGGAAATACATCAGGCAAGGAGGTAAATCATGCCCAGTACTCTCAAAATAAAAGATGGGATGATCTAGTATGTAAAAAGTGATCATTTTGTATAACAATCTATACTGGTATGATTAGAAGATAGTCAATCCATACTTAGTATAATATCAAAACTCCAAATATCTAGGAGAACCAAATCAGCAAGAAGTTCGTGTTCTCCAATAGAAATCAAACAAGATGACCAGATCGAGTTTGTTATCAAACAATCCCCAATAGCCGTATTTACATATAGCATATAATCCAGTGGTTTAGGTTGAATGCCCATGTGATAAGTAAAATATTACGAATCAAATCATAAATGAGACATATGGTCAAATAAATATTTGCATTCTTTCAGAAACATGAATAGTACCTTCGACCACTAATTCATAAGCTTTAGAATCATATTCCATGATAACATACACTCTGACATGGGTTGATGATTTATAAAGCAGTGATTCTTTCTTCTTGTTCAAAGGGTAGTCTTTTATTTTATGATCCAAATTTCCACAAGCAAAATAGGCTCATGTCACCTACAAATACAAACTTATTTCATAATTTAACTCGTATCATACATAGGATTGAATCCTTTGTGATGACTTCCCTTTTCAAATCGATGATGTCTTGACCCTCTTATTATCACATTCAGATTCATTTCTAATCTTTTTTTTTTTTTTGTAAACTTGTCCTTTCTATTCCTATCCTTGATCTCCGAAAATTCTTTTGATCATCAGAACAATTTCATACATCAAATATCTTCTACAATCGCATCATCTATTTTTCTGTTACCAATGTATTAGGTTCACCACGCTTCTACTGCGCTACTCTGATTTAATATCCCCGATCAACCCTTTTATCGCACTTAATTAATCAAAAGTAGATGAAGTAGGAGGACTAAATGTCCTTGTCATCCTAGATTCCTAAAATGCATCAAAGAAAATTTTCACCAATCACTATAGTTCACTAGACCTCAATATATTTTGCACGTCAACATATCAAATATTTCAGTGATCCTCAAACCATGCTTTGATACCACTCTACAACGCCCCCCCGAATATAATTTTCATTTAGGAGGTGTGAACCTAACTCAAAATTGATAATATTATAATTCAACAAACAATCCAGGATCCAATCCACATTTGAGGTCACTAAGAAAAACATTCAAGTCATTCAATTCACAAAACCTGTGCAGTTTATAATCATATATCATGTCACTAGATGATTCTTAAAATCCAAAGGGAACTTAACTAAACCATAACCACATCATAAATCCATAGTTGTGAGAATCTATACAATTACAAAATCAACATGTACCACATATTTATATCATTCATTACATAATTTTAACTTAACATTCCCAAAATCCTAACATGAGAGGTACTTTTCAAATATTTACAAAATACATCAATCTAGATTTATCATTGATATACACAAAAGGAACATATATAACATCCACATATCAAGTACGAAAGATTTACCCTAAAATCTTCTAGCTTCCCACTACCTCAACCCAAACTACATATTTTAGCGAGTGATAAGCTATCCTGAAAAATTTATATATCAACGGGATGAGCATATAAAGCTCAGCAAGCGACTAACATATCCATAGCAAAGAGGATAGTTTTTTTTTTTTCCAAACAAATAAGGTATCAAAAATACAAAGCAGAGATACAAGATGAAACAAAAACATGTGTTGTTTGAATGCAGAATTACGATGTCATTTCGTTCGAATCATTTTTTATTCATATAATCGAGGAAGGGTAATTGGAGCATATCTTTGACATAAGGAGCATATCCATGGCATATGGTAATTTCAAGATATAACAAAGACTTATAACATTTCGGAAACATATCAAAGAACAAAACATGAATAGAAGCTCAAATGTCACATGACGATGCATTCATTTCATTCTTATCCAAAGCATGCATAGAAACATAGCCAAAGCTTTGGATATCATAACAAACACATAGAAGGTGAAGTGGGATCATAACATAATATGGTCCATCCATTTCTGAATGACCACCAAACATAAGTCTCCCACATTTGGGAGCTCCATCCACCCACGTCTGAGTGAAGTCATAGGGGGCCGGCAGAGCATCGCGGGCTCTAAGCATAACTCCCTTTACCATTTCTAGCAAAGGTTCATATTTATCCCACAAACACCAGAGTACAGGGACAGCATGAATAATGAAATTAGCATATATTGGAAGCACATGCGGAACAACGAAATTTATATATGTCTTTCGAGTCAATACGATACAAACATAATCTTTCACAAATGTATTCAGATTTGAAAGGAAACAAAAGCAAGAGCATAGAAGGATTTTAAGAAATCACATATAGCTCAATTGAAATAAGAAAGTTAGATGAATTTAATTTTCAAAGAAATGAAATTGGTAGAGGCACATATCGAAAGCAAATGCGGAACAATGGGATGCATGTGCCGAATCATTACGATGCAAACATGATCTTTAGATGATAGCTGCAGATATACAAATAAATAAAGGACAAAAGTATACAAGAATTTAAGGTAATAATGTAAAGCTTTACTGAAGTAAGAGTTTTTGTTGAAATTTATTTCCAAAGAGAAGAAACAAGGAAAGCCGAAATCGACCAAAGCTCGATTCTAGCAGAATTTGATAGGAACATTTTATGAACTATTTAGATAACCAATTATACTCTTATACAAAATAGGTGTCATTTTTTTTTAACTTAAATCTGAATCTTTCATAAATTATATCAAACTTCTAATAATTACTCTTAGGTCCCTAGCCATAAACTTTTAATATAATATTATTTAATATAAAATAATTATTAAATAATCCTTATTTTACGAACAAACCTTTTACTAAATTTTCAAAAATGGGGGATGTTACAAGTACCGTTAGTTTGGGTGGTGGTACCGCCCAAACATAGTCTCCGAGAGACTATCCAGTGGTGGTACCGCCCAATGTCAGGCTATAGGCAAAGGTACCACCCAGTGCATGCGATGGTACTGCCTATACCTGGGAAACCCAGGTTGAGACTGTTAGGATCGGAGCGGCACTAAGAGGGGGGGGTGAATTAGTGCAACGGATTAAAACTTCGGTTTTGATAAATCTTTCGTACGATGAAAAGCAATATCAATGGAAACCGATTTTAGAAGCTTGATAACTTAGAAACGTATGGAAGCATAGTAACTAAGTAGAGAAGTTTGCAGTATGTAAATGGCAAGAGTAGGATGCAAACCAGATAACACAGCAGTTTTTAAAGTGGTTCGGTCAAAATGACCTACATCCACTTGTGAAGCCTTCTTCGAAGAGGCTTCCAACTTCCACTAGCAAATTTCTTGTAGGGGAAGGACTAATACCCCTTTTACAACCTTTACAAGTGGTTCACACTCTTACAATTCTTTTCAATAAGATGGGAGGAGGTGAACACTTAAGCAATATGAAAAACAAGGCTTGCAAAGACTATTCTAAGGCTCTTAACTCAAACTATTGCTTTTCAAAAGGTTGTATTCTCTGCTGAGAATTGGGGGGTATTTATAGACCCCAAGAGGATTCAAATTTGATCTCCAAAATTTGAATTCCCTTGAGTTCCCGAGGCTGGCGGTGCCGCCGCTTGTCGACCGTTGCACTAGCGGTGCCACCACCCGACTTCTCGGGTGCTGGGCGGTGCCACCGCCCAGTCTGGCAGTGCCACCGCCAGACCCTTACAGCTTACTAGTTTGGGCTCCAAACTTGGCCCAAACCAGTCCAAACTCGGGCCCAATTGGCCCCTACTTGGGTTATAGGATTAACACCTAATCCTAACCATAAATAACATGCTAACTACGAATTTAAAGACATTTTCTAAGCTATTACAAAGTCTGCAAGTCAAGACTTCTTTCGACGAGCTTCCGGCGAACTTCCGGCGGTCTTTCGACAAACTCTCGGAAACCATTCTGCGGACTCCCGACAAGCTCGTAGACTTCACGATTTGATCTCGGCGAGTTCCAATGAGCTTCTTTGGCAAGCTCCGATCTTTCTCGGTGAGCTCCGTGAACTTCCGACGAACCTTTTGGCGAGCTTCCGAAAAACCCTTCGGCAAGCTCCCTACTCATTCTCGGCTAGTTCCGGCAGCATTCCCGACGAACCTTCGGACTTCCGTCGAGCTCTCGAACTCCCAACGAATCCTTCGTGCTTGACTCCGGCACTTTGTTTCGCTTTATGTCTTCATCGTTATCGTAGTTAATCCTGCACACACAAGCAAAAACTCTACTCCGATCTAGACAATTATTATAAAGCGAATTGACATTCTGTTGCTCGGCACGTCATTGGTTGGCGCTTCGTCCGATTCTTCGGCGCATCGTCCTCTCTTGCGGCTTGTTGCCCAATCGGCGGTTGACCTCCGCAATGCCGATATCCTTGGCGCAATTCTGCTCTTCTTGGCCCGATGCCCGACATCCGAAGCATTCAGCCATCCAATATCCTGACGTGATCTCTTCCGGCGCAACGTCAATTCCTCCTGTGTTAATTATCTAATCCTGATCGAGTAGACCTACATCACTCAAAATGCAATTTAAATCATAAACACATATCAAGTGGTTTCATCATCAAAATACGAGATTCAACAATCTTCCCCTTTTTGATGATGACAACCACTTGATGACGGAGTTAACCTTAACTCCCGAAGTTTAAACAAACTCCCCCTATCAATATGGCTTATTGATAGAAACTCTTGGATTCAAGAATCTAAGCAACATGTCATCATAAACTTATGCATAACATGTCATGTCATCATACTTCTCCCCCTTTGTCATCAACAAAAAGGAGAAGTTCCTACTCTTATGTGTTTAGAGATAAAAAGTTCCATGCATTGCATGAAAAACATAGTATAAAATTTTATCATCATGCAATCTAGCAATTAAAGATGTGTAAGTTTAGCATGTTTGCATTTCTTGATATAACAACTAATTGCTTCTCTTTAGACTACATGCTAGCAAGTTTCAAGCTAGCAAATTTTTGCTTCCTTTGCAATGTTTGAGCTAGCAATTTTGCTTCCGTAACAAGTTAGCATGCTTTGTATTTTGAGACAGACAAGATAGCACATTTGCTTTTTTGAGATAGCAACTCTTTTGTGATAGTGATCTTAGCAAATTTTACATCATGCAAGGTAGCAAATTTTTGTGATGTTCAAAATAGTAAGTTCTTTCTTCTCTTTAGAGAAGTGCTATTTTTGCTTCCTTTACAAAGTGCAAGCTAGCAAAGTTTTTGAAAAATTGAGCAAGTTTTGCAACATACAAGCTAGTAAAAATTTCGAAAGCAAATACAAGATAGCTTTCTTATGTAGGCCCATGACTCTTGCTTCCTATTGCAATGTGTAAGTTGCAAGTTTTTGAAATATCCAAGTTCAACATTGGATACCAACATTGCATAATTAACATAATCTCCTAGTTTTATCATTATGCAATTTTGCTATCATCATAGATATGCAAGGTAGTATGATAGTAATTTCTACAACATACAAGCTAGAAAATTTTACAATATTTTTAGAGCATGCAAGCTAGTAGTTTTGAGATGTATAAGAAAGCAACCCTTGCTTCTTGAAATATACAAGTTTGCTAGATGTTCACGTTAGCATGTTTTGCTTCTTGAGATAGGCAAGATAGTAATATTCAAGAAGACAACTTTTGCTTCTTGAAATAAGCAAGTTAGCAATCTTTGCTACTTAAGATAGACAAGCTAGCAATCAAGTTTTGCATCTCCTTGACTTGTGCAAGCTAGCTATCTCCTCCTTTGTCATTGTCAAAAAGAAGGGAAGAACAATACAATCATGTAATTCATTTCCCTTTACTATATAATCTTCAAATCATGACAAGGGTAAATAACAAAGATAAAATTGATTGTCAAAAGACATATATCATTTTTGACAAATTTCTTCAATTGTAAATAGAAAACATGATATGAAACAATCTTGATTCAAAAGGAAAACTTAAGTTATAAATTATCAAGATATCAAGTAGCGTATCATGGTTTACAAGAACAAGTTTCTTGTTAGTTAATAGCGAAAAGAATCATAGGAGAACAAAATCTCAATTCATGCATATAAAATCTTATGATTCACATCATATGCAATACATCACATACATCATCAAAATAAAAAGCTTAAGTATTGCATATATCATTCCAAATCATAAATATTTCAACTCATGATGGTATTAATTTGTCAAATTGCATCCTACCATGCATGATCATAACTTTTCATTTGTATGCATCAAAATAATATCAAGAGTATTTCATGCATAGTTTCATATCACCACATAAGGAATATCAAGAAGAAAATAATTGGGTGATTAGATAAACATTTCATGAATACAAGGAATTGTATAAAAATCATATCATTAAAAGATAATACCAAAAGACATGTTTTCTTTTTGAAAAATCTCCTCTTAAATAATCAAAGGAAAATCTTAAGAGATCATGATATAGATAAAATTCATTCAATATTGTAGGAGAACAAGATATTATCTCAAGCATATAAAATTTCTCAATTCATTATGAATCATAAAAAGAATTATGGTTCTGAAAAATCATGATTCATTTAGAAAAATTTTCTCTTTAGTATACGACAAGAAGAAATATAGCAATGATATCAATCATAATTCATTTGGATAGTAGATGGAAAAAAATCAAGATAAAGCTCATTCAAATTCAAATCATCAAATCAAAATTATTTTGAAGAGATTCATAAAAAGATCATAAAATAGATTCATCAAAGTCAATTCGATAGAGAAGAAGAATTTTCAAGAAAAATACTTTTCTCTATTTAGTTGTTTCATACAAGCATGTCTTTGTCATTTTTGTGCCAAAAAAAATATATATCATCATTCGTTTAAAAAAAAATTTCATCACAAATAACTTTAAAATCTCATACATAAAATCATCAAATCATGGTATCAAAATTTTAATATTTTCATTACAACATTATGCAATGGTTTCATTGAACATAATTTTGAATGATTCTTATAGATAACTAAAACTTCTTTAGTTTTAATTTATGTGATTGACTTTATATTAGCATGCTCAAGTTTTGTTCTTATGTCAAAAACATACATCATGTTTGAAAACCAAAGACAAGGTTTAAAAAAAATCATCAAGCCTTCCATATAAAAACCATGCATCATCATTGAAAGTTAATATGGAAATCATCAAAATACACATTCTTGCTTCTCAAGCACATTTATATGATTATTTAAATCTTAAAATTTTATTCTATTAACATAAAACATACAATTTTCAAGAAAAATAATTATTCAAAAGAAAAGAGAAAATGCATCATAGAAAACATCAAGTAATTTTAAAATAATTCAAGAGAGTTGAGTTACTTACCTTGTAGTCGAAGCCCGTCAAAGCCCAATTCGCCGTTTCACCTTTAGAAGTTCTTGATTTATCCTTGGTTGCCTTCCTCTTCTTTGGCCTCTTCCTCCGTTCAAGTTCATTGTTTATTTTAATTTTTGTTTAATAAACTTATTAAGATTTAGTGTTCGAAGTTCAAGTTCATCATTGTCCTCATCACTTGAGTCGTCGCTCAAGTGGTATTCATTTGTCCGGAGTTCCAAATCCTTCCTGTTCTTTGGAAGGTGATTTTGTTCATCATGTTCATCATGTGTATTGTGCATCATTTCATATGTCATCAACGAACCAATTAGTTCTTCAAGTGGAAAAATATTTAAATCTTGTGTTTCTTGTATTGTGGTTATGTTAGAATCCCAACTTTTTGGAAGGGATCTTAAGATTTTAGTGACTAGTTCAAAATTAGAAAAACTTTTACCAAGAGCTTTGAGTCCATTGATGACATCCGTGAAACGGGTGTACATGTCTCCGATGGACTCACTTGGTTTCATCCGGAAAAGTTCGTAAGAATGCATAAGAATATTGATTTTAGACTCTTTCACTCGGCTAGTGCCTTCATGAGTGACCTCTAGAGTTCTCCAAATATCAAAAGCCGAGTCACACATCGAAACGTGATTAAATTCATTTTTGTCAAGTGCACAATATAAGGCATTCATAGCCTTTGCATTTAGAGAAAACATCTTCTTCTCCAAATCATTCCAATGGTTCATTGGAAGAGAAGACATTTCAAATCCATTTTCGACTATGTGCCATAAATTCAAATCCAACGAAAGTAAGAAAACTCTCATTCGAGTTTTCCAATAAGTGTAGTCCGTCCCGTTAAACAACGGTGGACGAACAACCGATAAGCCCTCTTGAAAGCCATGAAGAGCCATTTCTCTCGGGTGTAAATCCGAAATGAGAAATACCGGGCTCTGATACCAATTGTTAGGATCGGAGCGGCACTAAGAGGGGGGGGGGGTGAATTAGTGCAACGGATTAAAACTTCGGTTTTGATAAATCTTTCGTACGATGAAAAGCAATATCAATGGAAACCGATTTTAGAAGCTTGATAACTTAGAAACGTATGGAAGCGTAGTAACTAAGTAGAGAAGTTTGCAGTATGTAAATGGCAAGAGTAGGATGCAAACCAGATAACACAGCAGTTTTTAAAGTGGTTCGGTCAAAATGACCTACATCCACTTGCGAAGCCTTCTTCGAAGAGACTTCCAACTTCCACTAGCAAATTTCTGGTAGGGGAAGGACTAATACCCCTTTTACAACCTTTACAAGTGGTTCAAACTCTTACAATTCTTTTCAACAAGATGGGAGGAGGTGAACACTTAAGTAATATGAAAAACAAGGCTTGCAAAGACTATTCTAAGGCTCTTAACTCAAACTATTGCTTTTCAAAAGATTGTATTCTCTGCTGAGAATTGGGGGGTATTTATAGACCCCAAGAGGATTCAAATATGATCTCCAAAATTTGAATTCCCTTGAGTTCCCGAGGCTGGCGGTGCCACCGCCCGACTTCTCGGGTGCTGGGCGGTGCCACCGCCCAGTCAAGCGGTGCCATCGCCCAGTCTGGCGGTGCCTGTTAGGATCGGAGCGGCACTAAGAGGGGGGGGGTGAATTAGTGCAGCGGATTAAAACTTCGATTTTAATAAAATCTTTCGTACGTTAAGAACGAAACTTGAGAAATTTAACTTGAAGGCGTGTTCTTAAAGTTGCGCAGCAAGAGTAATAAGGAACTAAAGCAGTAAGAAGATTTGCAGTAATGTAAATGATAATAATAAAAAGCAAACAAGAGATTACGCCGATTTTTAGAGTGGTTCGGTCAAATGACCTACTCCACTTGCGAGGCCCCTCTTCGATGAGGCTCCCACCTTCCACTAGCAAGTCTCTTGAAATGGAAGGGTAAACACCCCTCTTACAACCTTTTACAAGCAGCTCAACCCCTTACAAATTTTCAATAAGAAAGAAGGAGGAGAACTCTCTAGCAAATTGAAAACAAGACTTGCTAAGACTTTCTAAGACTTTTCTCTCAATCAAAATGCTTCTCAAAAGTTGTAACCTCAGCTGAGATTTGAGGGGTATTTATAGGCCTCAAGAGGATTCAAATTTTGGGCTCCAAAATTTGAATTCTCTTAGGGTTCCCGGTGCTGGCGGTTCCACCGCCCAGCCAGGCGGTGCCACCGCCCAGCGCTCGGGTGCTGGGCGGTGCAACCGCCCAGCCAAGGAGGTGTCACCGCCCAGCTAGGCGGTGCCACCGCCTACAGTGTTTTCAGCCCGACTACAGTGTTTTCAGCCACTAGTTGGGCTTCAATCTTGGCTCTCTAGTTCGCTAGTTTAGCTTAATTTTTTAGCCTAAACCAACTCTGACTTTGGGCCCAGTTGGCCCCTAACCAGGATATAGGATTATTTCTTAATCCTAATCCTAATTATAGGTGAACTACATAACACAAAAAAAACATCCTAAGCAAGTTTTTTAACCGCGAACGTCGAGTCTTGTTCCGGCGAGCTTTCCGACGAACTTCTTCCGACGGACTCCCTGCAAGCTCCCAATCTTTGTGATGACTTTAACGAGTAGCCGAGCCTTCTTGGTGATCTCCGCGAGCCTCCGACGATTTCTTCGGCGAACTTCCGACACGTTCCCGATTTCTTCTCGGATGGTTCCAACAACATCTCCGATGATTCTTCGGTCTCTTAAACGTCCATCGAGCTCGACTCCGGTATCCTTGCTTTATGTTTTCTGGTTATCGTAGTTAATCCTGCACACTTAACTCAATAATATGGATTAGATCAATTAACCCACCAATTGATTACATCATCAAAATCCGAGATTCAACAGTGCCACCGCCAGACCCTTACAGCTTACTAGTTTGGGCTCCAAACTTGGCCCAAACCAGTCCAAACTCGGGCCCAATTGGCCCTTACTTGGGTTATAGGATTTGTTGGGAAATCATAGGGGGGCGACATCATATGCGCAGCAGAAGAACAAGAAAACAAAAATCCCCGATTCCCAAAAAAATGTTCATCGTCGTGCGAAGATTGGTGCGCAAAATCCGCAAAAACACAAAAACTGCGTATAGAGATTGTGTTACCTAGGGAGATCGTATATCCCTGTTTCCTTGCAGATCCTTAGGAGAGGGTGAAGGAGGTCAAGCGTCCTCCTCTCTAGCGGTGATCCACACAGCAGGGTTGCGACGACGCTCCTCAAAACTCCAGGCCTATTCTGAGGTGGAGAGGGAGAGGAGAATAGGAAGGGCAAGCAAAGACTCTAGCCTATGAGGCTGTGAATCCCTCCTATTTATAGAGATCCCGTGTCAAAACCCTAATGGGTCCTTTCCCTAGTGGGTATTGGATCTGCATCCAATAAGACAAGGGCTCCGTCGGATATCTCATATCCGAACCTCTACTCATCGCAATGCCTACCATATGTGTGTGACCCTCTAGGCCCAATATCGAGCTGGCCGTGAGTCATACCTGTCAGAACTCCTTCTAACTAAATGAATTATTATCTCTATAATAATTCACTCGACTCATCGACTACGGAAGTACTAGGCCACTACGCCGTAGTCCCCAGACGATACAGGGGAATCCAATCCATTGGACCTGTCTGTCCTCAGTTACCATGTACCTATAGTCCCTCATCCATCAAATATTCCAGAGACCGTATATCAAGCATGGTGCTGTCAGACCCATACGGTTTCTACTCGAGTCTCGCTCTAATCGGATTCTCCCGGAGAACTCTTTCTCTCTCAACCCGAATGACCCTGGCCAGGGATTTGTCTGAGCAAGAACACATGGGATATTCCTCTCATGATACCGAGAGTGGATGATCCTCTATCGACACTCAATAGCCCTCGTAAGGTCGACTACCACTCCCAATGACCAGCTGTACTAGATCTGGGAACAGCCAAACCTATAAGTCTGGTATCAAAGAGTGGAGCACTCATACAGGACATCCTTGGTGTCTCAAGTCTAAGAACCAGATACACCACTAGGACTACGGAATCGTTGTCTGACAATAAGGCATCATCAACCATCCAGCATTCCGTAAACGGATCAATCAGTGAACTCATTCTCCAATGAGCACTTGTACTGTATCCCTAGTGTCCCTACACGAGCAGCTATGAGACCAGCTGCATCCATCATATGGACGGGTATACAGCACACCAGTCTATCCGGTTATCACGATGTCCCTCTCGAGTAACCTATGACCGGGATTATTTAGGATATGTGTTTAAAGGTGAATCGATCTCATTATCGTGATCTCATCACGATCCGATTCCCATTGCACAAATCCAAGGACATCACAATATATATGCATTTATGCAATAGTTATAAAGTGATATACGCCAAAATATAATAAGCAAAAAGATTCTGTATCAAGTCACACGTGCCATCACTCACGTGATTGGCTTGCTGGGCACTTATGACTAGCAATCTCCCACTTGACCTAAAGCCAATCACCTATGTGTCTGATCCCCATCAGACCCCTGTGACGCTCAAAGACAATCTGAGACAATGGCTTTGTTAGTGGATCTGCAATGTTATCTTCGGATGGAACTCTTTCCACTGCTACATCTCCTCGGGTCACGATCTCTCTGATAAGGTGGAACCTCCTCAGAACATGCTTAGATTTCTGATGAGACCTAGGTTCCTTCGCTTGAGCAATTGCCCCGTTGTTGTCGCAATATAGGGAAATCGGCTCCTCACTATCCGGCACGACTCCCAAATCTGTGATGAACTTCTTCAACCAGACTCCCTCCTTTGCTGCATCTGATGCAGCAATGTACTCCGCCTCTGTGGTCGAGTCAGCAGTGGTATCTTGCTTGGAACTCTTCCAGCACACTGCTCCTCCATTCAAGGTGTACACATACCCTGAATTCGACTTGCTATCATCGACATCAGACTGAAAACTTGAGTCAGTGTAGCCTTCAACCTTAAGGCTATTACCTCCATATACTAGTAAAAGATCCTTAGTCCTTCTCAAGTACTTAAGGATACACTTTACTGCTTTCCAGTGCTCCAAGCCTGAATCCGCCTGATACCTGCTCGTGACACTCAGAGCATGCGCTATATCAGGCCTAGTACATAGCATGGCATACATGATAGACCCTATTGCTGAGGCATAAGGTATCATATCCATGTTCGCCCTTTCTTCTAGAGTCTTTGGGGACATACTCGTAGAAAGCGATATCCCATGTCTCATCGGTATGAGACCTCTTTTGGAATTTTCCATGCCAAACCTTTTGACAATAGTTTCTATGTACCTGGACTGGGACAAGCCAAGCATCCTTTTGGATCTATCTCTATAGATTCTAATCCCCAAGATATAAGATGCTTCTCCTAAGTCCTTCATGGAGAAGTGTCTAGATAACCAAGCCTTTATTGTGGATAGCATTCCTATGTCATTCCCAATGATGAGGATGTCATCCACATATAACACCAAAAAGCTAATAGCGCTCCCACTTACCTTTCTGTATACACAAGGCTCATCTTCGTTCTTAACGAAGTCATAAGATCTGATTGCCTCATCAAATCTTATGTTCCAACTTCGGGAAGCTTGCTTTAATCCATAAATGGATCTAAGCAACCTACACACCTTATCTGGGCAGTTCTTGGACACGAATCCCTCAGGTTGCATCATATACACCTCCTCCTCCAGGTTTCCGTTGAGGAATGCGGTTTTCACATCCATCTGCCAGATCTCATAATCATAGTGTGCTGCAATAGCCAATAGAATTCTGATGGATTTTAGCATTGCTACGGGTGAGAAAGTTTCGTCGTAGTCAACACCTTGCCTTTGACGATACCCCTTAGCCACTAGCCTTGCTTTATAGGTCTCTACCTTTCCATCTACTCCGATCTTTTTCTTAAAGATCCACTTGCAACCGATGGGTACAATACATTCGGGTGCATCAACTAGGTTCCAAACCTTATTGGAGTACATAGAATCCATCTCAGAATTCATGGCTTCTTTCCACTTCCCGGAGTCTATACTCATAATAGCCTCCTCGTAGGTCTGAGGATCAATATCCTCTACATCCTCTGCTCTAATATGTCCCACATATCTCTCAGGAGGATGGGATACTCTATCAGACCTGCGTAAAGTTGAAACTTGTGTATTAGATACCTGAACAGACTCGGGCTGTAGAGTGGTGCTTGAGCTTGGTTCCCTAACTTCGCTCAACTCTATCATTCTCCCACTGTCTCCGCCAAGAATGTGTTCCTTCTCAAGGAACACTGCTCTCTTAGCTACAAAGACCTTTTGGTCCTCGAGATGATAGAAATAATACCCACAAGTTTCCTTGGGGTATCCCACAAATTTACATCGCCCTGTCCTTGATTCTAACTTATCGGGGTTGTGTCTTTTAACATGGGCAGAGCAGCCCCAAATCTTAACTACTTTAAGATCAGGCTTCTTCCCTTTCCATATCTCATATGGTGTAGACACCACCGACTTAGTTGGAACTCTGTTCAGAAGGTAAGCTGCGGTTTCTAGGGCATATCCCCAGAATGAGATGGGTAGGTCAGCGAAACTCATCATGGACCGTACCATATCTAATAATGTACGATTTCTCCTTTCAGAGACACCATTGAGCTGAGGTGTATAAGGAGGTGTCCATTGGGATAATATCCCATGGTCCTTGAGGAAGTGAGTAAACTCTGTACTTAAGTACTCACCTCCTCGATCTGATCGAAGAGTTTTGATACTCTTTCCAGTCTGGTTCTCCACCTCATTCTTATACTCTCTGAATTTCTCAAAGGCCTCGGACTTGTACTTCATTAAGTACACATATCCATACCTTGAGAAATCATCAGTAAATGTAATGAAGTAGGAGTAACCTCCAATGGCATGAGTTGACATGGGTCCACATACATCACTATGTATGAGTTCCAACAACTCAGTGGCTCTCTCTCCAGTTCCACTAAATGGAGAGTTGGTCAGTTTTCCACGAATGCAAGGCTCACAAGTTGCATATGACACATAGTCGAATGGATCTAGATATCCATCATTTAGCAACTTTTGAATCCTTCTTTCATGGATGTGACCTAGCCTACAATGCCACAGGTATGCACTGTTCAACTCATCTCGTTTCCTTTTGGACACATCTATATTCATGATATGTGGAGTGGTGTCTAACATAAATAAACCATTATGCAATGTTCCTTTCGTGATGATCTTATCATCTAATAATATCGAACAACCATTGTTCTCAAAAACAAATTTATATCCACTAACTGTTAAACATGAAATGGAGATAATGTTTTTGATAATAGAAGGAACAAAATAACATGCATCTAATGCAATAAAAGCTCCACTAGGCAGATGTAGGGCGACCTCGCCAACAGCTAATACAGCAACTTTTGCTCCATTACCCATCTTGAGGTCCATCTCGCCTCTCTCTAGTCTCCTAGGCCTTGCCAGAACCTGCAACGAATTGCATATATGATAAGCACTACCGGTATCTAATACCCATGTGTTATCATAAGAGTCTGACAAATGGAGACTGATCATGAATGTACCTGAAGCTTCATCAAGCTTTTGTTTCGCCCTTTCTGCAAGGTACTCTTTGCAGTTTCTCTTCCAGTGCCCATCTTTACCACAGTGGAAGCACTGGCCTTTGTCCTTTGTTGGGTCTTTCTTAGCAACCTTTGCTTTACCTTGTTTGCCCTTGCCCTTTCCCTTCTTAAGGGACCTTTCTGCTTTCCTTTTCTTTCTGGTCTCACCAGTGTAGAGAACTGGCTTCTCTTTCTTAATAGTACTCTCTGCCTCCCTCAACATATTGAGGAGCTCTGGGAGAGTCACCTCAAGCTTGTTCATATTAAAGTTCATTATGAACTGTGAAAAGGAATCTGGTAGGGACTGAAGCACAATGTCCACACACAAGTTATCCTCTAGGACCATTCCTAGACCTGTGAGTTTCTCTATCCACTCAATCATCTTTAGGACATGGTTCTGAACCGGTGTCCCCTTAGTCATCCTAGCGCGGAAAAGGCTCTTGGATATCTCATATCGTTGAGTCCTTCCCTGTTCCTCAAACAATTTACGGATATGTAGGAGAATGGATCTGGCATCCATCTTTTCATGTTGTCTCTGTAACTCTGGAGTCATAGAGCCCAACATATAGCACTGAGCAAGAGTGGAGTCATCAATGTACTTCACGTAACGAGCGATCTCATCCTCGCTTGCCCCTTCTTCGGGCGTAGGCATCACTGTATCAAGGACGTACACAATTTTCTCCACTGTGAGAACAATTCTCAAGTTACGGAGCCAATCCGTATAATTTGGACCAGTGAGGCGGTTGACATCAAGTATGCCACGTAAGGGATTTGAAAGCGACATTTTCTGAAAATAAAGATGTAGCAAAAATGAATAACATGCAGATTTTGCAAGAAATAAACTATCAAGATATGGACTTCTATTTTAATATACTCCCACTATTTTACTAACGAGTCACGCGACACCCTCAGCACGTGAAACGGAAGTCTCCGGCAGACTTCTAGTGGGGATCAGGATCCAATCAGCGTCTTAGTGTAACCTCGAGGGACTCGACCAATCACACTAAGCCTAAAAGGTAGACAACTCTTGCCGATCACAACTCCTTGTGATTCCCGTCCTGTTCGGCCTCCGAATCACCATGGCCTCGAGGGACTCGACCAACCATGATGCTCGGTTAAGTCAACACCTTCGTTACAAGATGAGTCTGATTTGATGATATACCCTCGAGGGACTCGACCAAGCATATCATGCCCTCAGGTCACCGGTGACATCTCTATGTCGTAAGCAAGATAGCGAATCGCGATATAGGTGAGTCTGGAGGGACTCGACCAACTCAACCTACACCGGGATTCGGTTCCTACTCATAACGATGGAAGGCCACGTGGGTCAATCTAATTGCCTCACGTTTACCGACTTAATATTATCGAGAGATGTTTCTATGATTTGGTCTCCTAATATGACATGTCACACATATACATATTTAATATATATCTACATCGCATGCAAATATATATACATATCTAGTATGTGTATAAGCAATCACACCAGATGATCATGGACCACAACCTAATATGATTAGGCCCGAGCCAGTAGGCCTAATCACTCACATCAAGATCTATGTGTGCAACGGTGCATCTCCATGCCTTGTGATCGTCCATCTCGTCCTCGTTGGTTCCGTCGACATCTTGATGCATCTCCATGCATCACGATCGTCCGTCTCGTGGGTCCCGCTATGGCTTCCACGCTCCCGCTGCGCCTCCTCATGTGATTACAACTTAATCATAGGCACGCAGGCCCAACAATAAACGAGAAATATAATGGAGGTTCGCAGACCTCAATAATAATAATCACAAGTACACACATCACACGGTCCATGATCATCCGTCCACTCATCATACATCACATGTATAAATAATCATCATCATGTAGGACTACTAGATAATAATAAAAATAATAATCAACTAAACCTTTTAATTAATTAATATTTTCTGAAATCAGGGATATATAGGGAATTTCTCAATTCCTAAGGGTATTTTCGTAATTTGGACAAAAGACAGAAACTGGAATTTCTCAAATTCCGAGGGGCAAAACTGTCTTTTGCGCAGAAAACCCTAATACCCTTTCCCCTTTTCGCTGCTGCCGCCGCCGCCACCCTGCCGGCGGCGGCCTGTGCGGCGGGGCGAGGGCACTGCCCTCGCCTGCAGGCGGCACGCCCGCTGGCGGCGATGCCGCTGCGGGTGGGCTCCCTCTTCGGGCGCCGCCGCCTCCGCGGGCGGTTCTGCCTGCGAGTCAGCGCCCGCAGGTGGTGCTGCCTCGCTGGCGGCCGCCCCTGCGGGGTTTTTGCCCGTGGGAGCAGCGGCCACAGGCGCCGCTGACCTGCAGTGCCTCAGCCCGCGCAGCTGCCCCGCGGCGCCTCTGCCCGCGGGCTTAGTGGCCGTAGGCGCTTCTACCGAGCGGGCTGCCAGCCCCGCCGGCCGCAAGCCTGCTGCAAGCAGACCGCCGGCCGGCTGCTGCAGGCACAGCGCTTGCGCATGCGCCGGCGCTGTGCTGCCTGGCTGCGGCTGCGGCTGGCTGCAAGCATGCAGATCGAGGGCAGCAACTGTTGCTGCCCTTCCTTGCTTTTGCGTCAACGATTTTGACGTCAATATTCTTCCTAAACACAACACACGCAGTTCAAAAACCAATCATTCGCACGAACAACCTGGCTCTGATACCACTGTTGGGAAATCATAGGGGGCGACATCATATGCGCAGCGGAAGAACAAGAAAACAAAAATCCCCGATTCCCAAAAAGATGTTCATCGTCGTGCGAAGATTGGTGCGCAAAATCCGCAAAAACACAAAAACTGCGTATAGAGATTGTGTTACCTAGGGAGATCGTATATCCCTGTTTCCTTGCAGATCCTTAGGAGAGGGTGAAGGAGGTCAAGCGTCCTCCTCTCTAGCGGTGATCCACACAGCAGGGTTGCGACGACGCTCCTCAAAACTCCAGGCCTATTCTGAGGTAGAGAGGGAGAGGAGAATAGGAAGGGCAAGCAAAGACTCTAGCCTATGAGGCTGTGAATCCCTCCTATTTATAGAGATCCCGTGTCAAAACCCTAATGGGTCCTTTCCCTAGTGGGTATTGGATCTGCATCCAATAAGACAAGGGCTCCGCCGGATATCTCATATCCGAACCTCTACTCATCGCAATGCCTACCATATGTGTGTGACCCTCTAGGCCCAATATCGAGCTGGCCGTGAGTCATACCTGTCAGAACTCCTTCTAACTAAGTGAATTATTATCTCTGTAATAATTCACTCGACTCATCGACTACGGAAGTACTAGGCCACTACGCCGTAGTCCCCAGACGATACAGGGGAATCCAATCCATTGGACCTGTCTGTCCTCAGTTACCATGTACCTATAGTCCCTCATCCATCTAATATCCCAGAGACCGTATATCGAGCATGGTGCTGTCAGACCCATACGGTTTCTACTCGAGTCTCGCTCTAATCGGATTCTCCCGGAGAACTCTTTCTCTCTCAACCCGAATGACCCTGGCCAGGGATTTGTCTGAGCAAGAACACATGGGATATTCCTCTCATGATACCGAGTGTGGATGATCCTTTATCGACACTCAATAGCCCTCGTAAGGTCGACTACCACTCCCAATGACCAGCTGTACTAGATGTTGGGAAATCATAGGGGGGGCGACATCATATGCGCAGCGGAAGAACAAGAAAACAAAAATCCCCGATTCCCAAAAAGATGTTCATCGTCGTGCGAAGATTGGTGCGCAAAATCCGCAAAAAACACAAAAACTGCGTATAGAGATTGTGTTACCTAGGGAGATCGTATATCCCTGTTTCCTTGCAGATCCTTAGGAGAGGGTGAAGGAGGTCAAGCGTCCTCCTCTCTAGCGGTGATCCACACAGCAGAGTTGCGACGACGCTCCTCAAAACTCCAGGCCTACTCTGAGGTGGAGAGGGAGAGGAGAATAGGAAGGGCAAGCAAAGACTCTAGCCTATGAGGCTGTGAATCCCTCGTATTTATAGAGATCCCGTGTCAAAACCCTAATGGGTCCTTTCCCTAGTGGGTATTGGATCTGCATCCAATAAGACAAGGGCTCCGTCGGATATCTCATATCCGAACCTCTACTCATCGCAATGCCTACCATATGTGTGTGACCCTCTAGGCCCAATATCGAGCTGGCCGTGAGTCATACCTGTCAGAACTCCTTCTAACTCAGTGAATTATTATCTCTGTAATAATTCACTCGACTCATCGACTACGGAAGTACTAGGCCACTACGCCGTAGTCCCCAGACGATACAGGGGAATCCAATCCATTGGACCTGTCTGTCCTCAGTTACCATGTACCTATAGTCCCTCATCCATCTAATATCCCAGAGACCGTATATCGAGCATGGTGCTGTCAGACCCATACGGTTTCTACTCGAGTCTCGCTCTAATCGGATTCTCCCGGAGAACTCTTTCTCTCTCAACCCGAATGACCCTAGCCAGGGATTTGTCTGAGCAAGAACACATGGGATATTCCTCTCATGATACCGAGAGTGGATGATCCTCTATCGACACTCAATAGCCCTCGTAAGGTCGACTACCACTCCCAATGACCAGCTGTACTAGATCTGGGAACAGCCAAACCTATAAGTCTGGTATCAAAGAGTGGAGCACTCATACAGGACATCCTTGGTGTCTCAAGTCTAAGAACCAGATACACCACTAGGACTACGGAATCGTTGTCTGACAATAAGGCATCATCAACCATCCAGCATTCCGTAAGCGGATCAATCAGTGAACTCATTCTCCAATGAGCACCTGTACTGTATCCCTAGTGTCCCTACACGAGCAGCTATGAGACCAGCTGCATCCATCATATGGACGGGTATACAGCACACCAGTCTATCCGGTTATCACGATGTCCCTCTCGAGTAACCTATGACCGGGATTATTTAGGATATGTGTTTAAAGGTGAATCGATCTCATTATCGTGATCTCATCACGATCCGATTCCCATTGCACAAATCCAAGGACATCACAATATATATGCATTTATGCAATAGTTATAAAGTGATATACGCCAAAATATAATAAGCAAAAAGATTCTGTATCAAGTCACACGTGCCATCACTCACGTGATTGGCTTGCTGGGCACTTATGACTAGCAATCTCCCACTTGACCTAAAGCCAATCACCTATGTGTCTGATCCCCATCAGACCCCTGTGACGCTCAAAGACAATCTGAGACAATGGCTTTGTTAGTGGATCTGCAATGTTATCTTCGGATGGAACTCTTTCCACTGCTACATCTCCTCGGGTCACGATCTCTCTGATAAGGTGGAACCTCCTCAGAACATGCTTAGATTTCTGATGAGACCTAGGTTCCATCGCTTGAGCAATTGCCCCGTTGTTGTCGCAATATAGGGAAATCGGCTCCTCACTATCCGGCACGACTCCCAAATCTGTGATGAACTTCTTCAACCAGACTCCCTCCTTTGCTGAATCCGATGCAACAATGTACTTCGCCTCTGTGGTCGAGTCAGCAGTGGTATCTTGCTTGGAACTCTTCCAGCACACTGCTCCTCCATTCATGGTGTACACATACCCTGAATTCGACTTGCTATCATTGACATCAGACTAAAAACTTGAGTCAGTGAAGCCTTCAACCTTAAGGCTATTACCTCCATATACTAGTAAAAGATCCTTAGTCCTTC
Source organism: Musa acuminata AAA Group (assembly GCF_036884655.1). Taxonomy (NCBI): domain Eukaryota; kingdom Viridiplantae; phylum Streptophyta; class Magnoliopsida; order Zingiberales; family Musaceae; genus Musa; species Musa acuminata. The sequence goes on along the minus strand of NC_088349.1, from coordinate 31,921,403 downwards.
TCAAGTACTTAAGGATACACTTTACTGCTTTCCAGTGCTCCAAGCCTGGATCCGCCTGATACCTGCATAAGGTATCATATTCATGTTTGCCCTTTGAAATTTTCCATGCCAAACCTTTTGACAATAGTTTCTATGTACCTGGACTGGGACAAGCCAAGCATCCTTTTGGATCTATCTCTATAGATTCTAATCCCCAAGATATAGGATGCTTCCCCTAAGTCCTTTATGGAGAAGTGTCTAGATAACCAAGTCTTTACTATGGATAGCATTCCTATGTCATTCCCAATGATGAGGATGTCATCCACATATAACACCAAAAAGCTAATAGCGCTCCCACTTACCTTTCTGTATACACAAGGCTCATCTTCGTTCTTAACGAAGTCATAAGATCTGATTGCCTCATCAAATCTTATGTTCCAACTTCGGGAAGCTTGCTTTAGTCCATAAATGGATCTAAGCAACCTACACACCTTATCTGGGCAATTCTTGGACACGAATCCCTCAGGTTGCATCATATACACCTCCTCCTCCAGGTTCCCGTTGAGGAATGCGGTTTTCACATCCATCTGTCAGATCTCATAATCATAGTGTGCTGCAATAGCCAATAGAATTCTGATGGATTTTAGCATTGCTACGGGTGAGAAAGTTTCGTCGTAGTCAACACCTTGCCTTTGACGATACCCCTTAGCCACTAGCCTTGCTTTATAGGTCTCTACCTTTCCATCTACTCCGATCTTTTTCTTAAAGATCCACTTGCAACCGATGGGTACAATACCTTCGGGTGCATCAACTAGGTTCCAAACCTTATTGGAGTACATAGAATCCATCTCAGAATTCATGGCTTCTTTCCACTTCCCGGAGTCTATACTCATAATAGCCTCCTCGTAGGTCTGAGGATCAATATCCTCTACATCCTCTGCTCTAATATGTCCCACATATCTCTCAGGAGGATGGGATACTCTATCAGACCTGCGTAAAGTTGAAACTTGTGTATTAGATACCTGAACAGACTCGGGCTGTAGAGTGGTGCTTGAGCTTGGTTCTCCAACCTCGCTCAACTCTATCATTCTCCCACTGTCTCCGCCAAGAATGTGTTCCTTCTCAAGGAACACTGCTCTCTTAGCTACAAAGACCTTTTGGTCCTCGAGATGATAGAAATAATACCCACAAGTTTCCTTGGGGTATCCCACAAATTTGCATCGCTCTGTCCTTGATTCTAACTTATCGGGGTTGTGTCTTTTAATGTGGGTAGGGCAGCCTCAAATCTTAACAACCTTAAGATCAGGCTTCTTCCCTTTCCATATCTCATATGGTGTAGACACTACCGACTTAGTTAGAACTCTGTTCAGAAGGTAAGCTGCGGTTTCTAGGTCATATCCCTAGAATAAGATGGGTAGGTCAGCGAAACTCATCATGGACCGTACCATATCTAATAATGTACGATTTCTCTTTTCAGAGACACCATTGAGCTGAGGTGTATAAGGAGGTGTCCATTGGGATAATATCCCATGGTCCTTGAGGAAGCGAGTAAACTCTGTACTTAAGTACTCACCTCCTCGATCTGATCGAAGAGTTTTGATACTCTTTCCAGTCTGGTTCTCCACCTCATTCTTATACTCTCTGAATTTCTCAAAGGCCTCGGACTTGTACTTCATTAAGTACACATATCCATACCTTGAGAAATCATCAGTAAATGTAATGAAGTAGGAGTAACCTCCAATGGCATGAGTTGACATGGGTCCACATACATCACTATGTATGAGTTCCAACAACTCAGTGGCTCTCTCTCCAGTTCCACTAAATGGAGAGTTGGTCAGTTTTCCACGAATGCAAGGCTCACAAGTTGCATATGACACATAGTCGAATGGATCTAGATATCCATCATTTAGCAACTTTTGAATCCTTCTTTCATGGATGTGACCTAGCCTACAATGCCACAGGTATGCACTGTTCAACTCATCTCGTTTCCTTTTGGACACATTTATATTCATGATATGTGGAGTGGTGTCTAACATAAATAAACCATTATGCAATGTTCCTTTCGTGATGATCTTATCATCTAATAATATCGAACAACCATTGTTCTCAAAAACAAATTTATATCCACTAACTGTTAAACATGAAATGGAGATAATGTTTTTGATAATAGAAGGAACAAAATAACATGCATCTAATGCAATAAAAGCTCCACTAGGCAGATGTAGGGCGACCTCGCTAACAGCTAATACAGCAACTTTTGCTCCATTACCCATCTTGAGGTCCATCTCGCCTCTCTCTAGTCTCCTAGGTCTTGCTAGAACCTGCAACGAATTACATATATGATAAGCACTACCGGTATCTAATACCCATGTGTTATCATAAGAGTCTGACAAATGGAGATTGATCATGAATGTACCTGAAGCTTCATCAAGCTTTTGTTTCGCCCTTTCTGCAAGGTACTCTTTGCAGTTTCTCTTCCAGTGCCCATCTTTACCACAGTGGAAGCACTGGCCTTTGTCCTTTGTTGGGTCTTTCTTAGCAACCTTTGCTTTACCTTGTTTGCCCTTGCCCTTTCCCTTCTTAAGGGACCTTTCTGCTTTCCTTTTCTTTCTGGTCTCACCAGTGTAGAGAACTGGCTTCTCTTTCTTAATAGTACTCTCTGCCTCCCTCAACATATTGAGGAGCTCTGGGAGAGTCACCTCAAGCTTGTTCATATTAAAGTTCATTATGAACTGTGAAAAGGAATCTGGTAGGGACTAAAGCACAATGTCCACACACAAGTTATCCTCTAGGACCATTCCTAGACCTGTGAGTTTCTCTATCCACTCAATCATCTTTAGGACATGGTTCTGAACCGGTGTCCCCTCAGTCATCCTAGCGCGGAAAAGGCTCTTGGATATCTCATATCGTTGAGTCCTTCCCTGTTCCTCAAACAATTTACGGACATGTAGGAGAATGGATCTGGCATCCATCTTTTCATGTTGTCTCTGTAACTCTGGAGTCATAGAGCCCAACATATAGCACTGAGCAAGAGTGGAGTCATCAATGTACTTCACGTAGCGAGCGATCTCATCCTCGCTTGCCCCTTCTTCGGGCGTAGGCATCACTGTATCAAGGACGTACACGATTTTCTCCGCTGTGAGAACAATTCTCAAGTTACGGAGCCAATCCGTATAATTTGGACCAGTGAGGCGGTTGACATCAAGTATGCCACGTAAGGGATTTGAAAGCGACATTTTCTGAAAATAAAGATGTAGCAAAAATGAATAACATGCAGATTTTGCAAGAAATAAACTATCAAGATATGGACTTCTATCTTAATATGCTCCCACTATTTTACTAACGAGTCACGCGACACCCTCAGCACGTGAAACGGAAGTCTCCGGCAGACTTCTAGTGGGGATCAGGATCCAATCAGCGTCTTAGTGTAACCTCGAGGGACTCGACCAATCACACTAAGCCTAAAAGGTAGACAACTTTTGCCGATCACAACTCCTTGTGATTCCCGTCCTGTTCGGCCTCCGAATCACCATGGCCTCGAGGGACTCGACCAACCATGATGCTCGGTTAAGTCAACACCTTCGTTACAAGATGAGTCTGATTTGATGATATACCCTCGAGGGACTCGACCAAGCATATCATGCCCTCAGGTCACCGGTGACATCTCTATGTCGTAAGCAAGATAGCGAATCGCGATATAGATGAGTCTCGAGGGACTCGACCAACTCAACCTACACCGGGATTCGGTTCCTACTCATAACGATGGAAGGCCACGTGGGTCAATCTAATTGCCTCACGTTTACCGACTTAATATTATCGAGAGATGTTTCTATGATTTGGTCTCCTAATATGACATGTCACACATATACATATTTAATATATATCTACATCGCATGCAAATATATATACATATCTAGTATGTGTATAAGCAATCACACCAGATGATCATGGACCACAACCTAATATGATTAGGCCCGAGCCAGTAGGCCTAATCACTCACATCAAGATCTATGTGTGCAACGGTGCATCTCCATGCCTTGTGATCGTCCATCTCGTCCTCGTCGGTTCCGTCGACATCTTAATGCATCTCCATGCATCACGATCGTCCGTCTCGTGGGTCCCGCTATCGCATCCACGCTCCCGCTGCGCCTCCTCATGTGATTACAACTTAATCATAGGCACGCAGGCCCGACAATAAACGAGAAATATAATGGAGGTTCGCAGACCTCAATAATAATAATCACAAGTACACACATCACACGGTCCATGATCATCCGTCCACACATCATACATCACATGTATAAATAATCATCATAATGTAGGACTACTAGATAATAATAAAAATAATAATCAACTAAACCTTTTAATTAATTAATATTTTCTGAAATCAGGGACATGTAGGGAATTTCTCAATTCCCAAGGGTATTTTCGTAATTTGGACAAAAGACAGAAACTGGAATTTATCAAATTCATAGGGGCAAAACTGTCTTTTTGCCCAAAACCCTAATTCCCCCTCTGCTGCTGCCGCCGCCGCCACCCTGCCGGCGGCGCCTGTGCGGCGGGGCGAGGGCACTGCCCTCGCCTGCAGGCGGCACGCCCGCTGGCGGCGACGCCGCTGCGGGTGGGCGCCCCCTTCGGGCGCCGCTGCCTCCGCAGGCGGTGCTGTCCCGCCAGGCGGCCGCCCCTGTGAGGGGGGTTTCGCCCGCGGGAGCAGCGGCGGCAGGCGTCGCGCGTCGCTGCCCTGCGGCGGCAGGCGTCGCGCGTCGCTGCCCTGCGGCGGCAGGCGCCGCTTCCTTTCGGCGGTAGGCGCCGCTGCCCTGCGGCGCCTCTGCCCGTGGGTTGCCAGCCCCGCCGGCAGCAAGCCTGCTGCAAGCAGGCCGCCGGCCGGCTGCTGCAGGCACAGCGCTTGCGCATGCGCCGGCGCTGTGCTGCCTGGCTGCGGCTGCGGCTGCCGCTGCAGGTGGCTGCAGGCATGCAGATCGACGGCAGCAACTGTTGCTGCCCTTCCTCGCTTTTGCGTCAACGATTTTGACGTCAATATTCTTCCTAAACACAACACACGCAGTTCAAAAACCAATCATTCGCACGAACAACCTGGCTCTGATACCACTGTTGGGAAATCATAGGGGGGGCGACATCATATGCGCAGCGGAAGAACAAGAAAACAAAAATCCCCGATTCCCAAAAAGATGTTCATCGTCGTGCGAAGATTGGTGCGCAAAATCCGCAAAAAACACAAAAACTGCGTATAGAGATTGTGTTACCTAGGGAGATCGTATATCCCTGTTTCCTTGCAGATCCTTAGGAGAGGGTGAAGGAGGTCAAGCGTCCTCCTCTCTAGCGGTGATCCACACAGCAGAGTTGCGACGACGCTCCTCAAAACTCCAGGCCTACTCTGAGGTGGAGAGGGAGAGGAGAATAGGAAGGGCAAGCAAAGACTCTAGCCTATGAGGCTGTGAATCCCTCCTATTTATAGAGATCCCGTGTCAAAACCCTAATGGGTCCTTTCCCTAGTGGGTATTGGATCTGCATCCAATAAGACAAGGGCTCCGTCGGATATCTCATATCCGAACCTCTACTCATCGCAATGCCTACCATATGTGTGTGACCCTCTAGGCCCAATATCGAGCTGGCCGTGAGTCATACCTGTCAGAACTCCTTCTAACTCAGTGAATTATTATCTCTGTAATAATTCACTCGACTCATCGACTACGGAAGTACTAGGCCACTACGCCGTAGTCCCCAGACGATACAGGGGAATCCAATCCATTGGACCTGTCTGTCCTAAGTTACCATGTACCTATAGTCCCTCATCCATCTAATATCCCAGAGACCGTATATCGAGCATGGTGCTGTCAGACCCATACGGTTTCTACTCGAGTCTCGCTCTAATCGGATTCTCCCGGAGAACTCTTTCTCTCTCAACCCGAATGACCCTGGCCAGGGATTTGTTTGAGCAAGAACACATGGGATATTCCTCTCATGATACCGAGAGTGGATGATCCTCTATCGACACTCAATAGCCCTCGTAAGGTCGACTACCACTCCCAATGACCAGCTGTACTAGATCTGGGAACAGCCAAACCTATAAGTCTGGTATCAAAGAGTGGAGCACTCATACAGGACATCCTTGGTGTCTCAAGTCTAAGAACCAGATACACCACTAGGACTACGGAATCGTTGTCTGACAATAAGGCATCATCAACCATCCAGCATTCCGTAAGCGGATCAATCAGTGAACTCATTTTCCAATGAGCACCTGTACTGTATCCCTAGTGTCCCTACACGAGCAGCTATGAGACCAGCTGCATCCATCATATGGACGGGTATACAGCACACCAGTCTATCCGGTTATCACGATGTCCCTCTCGAGTAACCTATGACCGGGATTATTTAGGATATGTGTTTAAAGGTGAATCGATCTCATTATCGTGATCTCATCACGATCCGATTCCCATTGCACAAATCCAAGGACATCACAATATATATGCATTTATGCAATAGTTATAAAGTGATATACGCCAAAATATAATAAGCAAAAAGATTCTGTATCAAGTCACACGTGCCATCACTCACGTGATTGGCTTGCTGGGCACTTATGACTAGCACTAGATCTGGGAACAGCCAAACCTATAAGTCTGGTATCAAAGAGTGGAGCACTCATACAGGACATCCTTGGTGTCTCAAGTCTAAGAACCAGATACACCACTAGGACTACGGAATCGTTGTCTGACAATAAGGCATCATCAACCATCCAGCATTCCGTAAGCGGATCAATCAGTGAACTCATTCTCCAATGAGCACCTGTACTGTATCCCTAGTGTCCCTACACGAGCAGCTATGAGACCAACTGCATCCATCATATGGACGGGTATACAGCACACCAGTCTATCCGGTTATCACGATGTCCCTCTCGAGTAACCTATGACCGGGATTATTTAGGATATGTGTTTAAAGGTGAATCGATCTCATTATCGTGATCTCATCACGATCCGATTCCCATTGCACAAATCCAAGGACATCACAATATATATGCATTTATGCAATAGTTATAAAGTGATATACGCCAAAATATAATAAGCAAAAAGATTCTGTATCAAGTCACACGTGCCATCACTCACGTGATTGGCTTGCTGGGCACTTATGACTAGCAGGATTAACACCTAATCCTAACCATAAATAACATGCTAACTACGAATTTAAAGACATTTTCTAAGCTATTACAAAGTCTGCAAGTCAAGACTTCTTTCGACGAGCTTCCGGCGAACTTCCGGCGGTCTTCCGACAAACTCTCGGAAACCATTCTGCGGACTCCCGACAAGCTCGTAGACTTCACGATTTGATCTCGGCGAGTTCCAATGAGCTTCTTTGGCAAGCTCCGATCTTTCTCGGTGAGCTCCATGAACTTCCGACGAACCTTTTGGCGAGCTTCCGAAAAACCCTTCGGCAAGCTCCCTACTCATTCTCGGCTAGTTCCGGCAGCATTCCCGACGAACCTTCGGACTTCCGTCGAACTCTCGAACTCCCAATGAATCCTTCGTGCTTGACTCCGGCACTTTGTTTCGCTTTATGTCTTCATCGTTATTGTAGTTAATCCTGCACACACAAGCAAAAACTCTACTCCAATCTAGACAATTATTATAAAGCGAATTGACATTCTGTTGCTCGGCACGTCATTGGTTGGCGCTTCGTCCGATTCTTCGGCGCATCGTCCTCTCTTGCGGCTTGTTGCCCAATCGGCGGTTGACCTCCGCAATGCCGATATCCTTGGCGCAATTCCGCTCTTCTTGGCCCGATGCCCGACATCCGAAGCATTCAGCCATCCAATATCCTGACGTGATCTCTTCCGGCACAACGTCAATTCCTCCTGTGTTAATTGTCTAATCCTGATCGAGTAGACCTACATCACTCAAAATGTAATTTAAATCATAAACACATATCAAGTGGTTTTATCATCAAAATACGAGATTCAACAGAGACATTTTTAGGCTCAAAGTTTGAATCAACCTGTGGCTTATAAATACTCCTCTCATCCCTGGTTAACAAAAACAAGAATAGAGAGTGAAAAAGAAAGAAAATGCTACTGTAATCTTGTGTGAACTCCTCTTAAACTCTAAGTGCTAGTGAAGTTTAAGAGAGGAGGTTATGGCGGTTGTAAAGGTTCTCTCCTGAACCTATCAAAATGATAATCGAGTTGTAAGGGTGATTGATCTTCGCCCATTGAAGGAAGATCATTAGTGGATACCGGTAGCCTCGACGGAAGGGAAATCGGTGGAGTGGATGTAGGTCATGATGACTGAACCACTATAATTCAGTTTGCATTTTTGTTTTGCTATTTACCTTAACTACAAACTGCCTTACTTGCTTTACATCCACTACACTCTTCTGTATGCTTTCAAGTTCACACCTTCCGAAATGGATTTAATCACAATGAGATTTTGAACTGACGTAATTTTATCCGCTGAACTAATTCAACACACCCCCCCCCCCCCCTTATTAGTGCCAAATAGCTCCTAATAGTTGGTATCAGAGCCACATTTTTCTCATTTGGTTTAACACCCAAGAGAAATGGCTCTTTCCCGCTTTTAAGAGGGTCACTCTCTCATTCGTCCTACATACTACACATATTAGAAAACTCGAATGAGAGTTTTCTTTCTTTCATTGAATCTCGATTTATGGAATATAGTCGAATTTGGTTTTCAAAAGTCTTCTCTTCAAATGAACGATTGTAATGAGTTGGAGAAGAAGACTTTCTCTTTAAATGCAAAGGCTATGAATGCATTATTTTACGCTTTAGATAAAAATGAATTCAATCAAATTTCTATGTGCAAAACGACTTTCGATATTTGGTATACTCTTGAAATTACACACAAAGGTACAAATAGAGTTAAAGAGTCCAAAGTCAATCTTTTAATGCAAGATTTTGAACTATTTCGAATGAAGCCGAGCAAAACCATTGTTGACATATACACCCATTTTACGGATGTCATCAATGGTTTAAAAGCACTTGGCAAATATTTTTCAAATTTGAAACTTGTTAATAAAGTTTTACGATAACTTTCTAAAAATTGGGATTCGAAAATAATGGTAATACAAGAATCTAAGAACTTGAACCATTTTTCACAATGACCTATGAAATAAGCTTTATGGCATATGTTGAACACGATAAACTTGAGAACAATCTTCCAAAGAACAGGAAGGATTTGACACTTAGAACAATTGAAGACCACTCGAGCAAAAGCTCAAGTGATGGTGAACTTGAACTCCTTGTTGAATCTCATATTTTAATGATGAAACCAATTGATAATTGTGTTTATATTTTAATCTGTGTTTTAAGTGATGTAGGATGCTTCGATCAAGATGAGATAATTAAAGTAGGAAAAATCATGTTGGGCCGGAGGAACATGTCAGAAGATTGGACATCGGGCCGGTGGATCGGTCGACGTATCGATAGAAGGCTTTAGGCCGTGGATTTGAGCATCGGGCCAAGAAGAGCATGTATTGCGCCAAGGATATCGAAGTTGTGGAGTCAACTGGCAATAGGTTGCAAGAGAGGACGATGCGTCGAAGAATCGGACGAAGCATCGAGGGACCAATGACATGCCGGACAACTTTATTAATGCTTAGTATTAATTATCTAGATCGAAGTTTGTTTTACATGTGCAGGATTAACTATGATGGCAGTAAGACATACAGCAGGTGTTGAGCCAGAGTCAAGACAAAGATCACGTTAGGGGTTCGAGAGTTCGTTGGAAGTCCGAACGGTCGTCGGAGGTTCAGCGGGAATAATCCAAGAAGTCTAAGAGCTTGCTAAAGAAGCCCATCGAAACTCACCAAGAGGATCGTCGTAAGTCTAGGAGTTTGCCGAGAGTCCGTCAAAGCATTGCCGAGTGTTCGTCGGATGTTCGCCGGAAGCTCGTAGGAAGAAGCGATTGACGCACCGGAACACGATCTGCAGTATTGATGTCTTAATTATCATAGTTAGCAATTAGATTAAGTTAGGATTAGGAGGTGATCCCATTAACTTAATCTGTGGCCAACTAGGCCCTTGGCAAACCTAAATTGGGCTGAATGGATTAGTTTGTTTGGACTTAGAATTCCTGCCAAGCGGTGGCACCGCTAGGGCCGGCGGTGGCACCGCCCAGGATACTTGGTCTCCCAAGAATTCTGGGTGATAGTACCGCCCTTATCAAGCGGTGGTACCGTCAGTAGTTATTATTGCTAGTGGTGGTACCGCCCTTGTCAAGCGGTGGTACTGCCTAAGCTCGGTCTCCGAGTGACGTAGGCAATAGTACCGCCCAAACTGAGTGATAGTACCGCTTAGTGTTAGATGTCAGGTGGTAGTACCACCCAGTTCTGGCGGTGGTACCACCAGGACCCTGGAAATCCGGGAGATGATACTTTTGAGCTCTAAATTCAAACCAGTTAGGGCCTATATAAACCTCACCCTTTCCGATATGAAAGGTGGCCGAAAGGTTGCATTTATTCTGAGAATTTGAGAGCTTAAAATTGTTGTAAAAGGCTATAAGTTCTTCTTCCTCTTTTCTTCTAAGTTTTGATCATTCAAGAGAGGAGTGGAAATCTATAAGGGTTGTCTCCTAAGCCCGTCAAAAGGAGTAAAGCTGTAAAAGGGTGGTTGGCCTTTGCCTATTGAAGGAAGGCCTCTAGTAGACATCGGTGACCTCGTCGGAGGAGGAAGCCAAAAGTGGATGTAGGTCAAGATTGACCGCACCACTCTAAATCTCGGTTTGCATTTATATTCTTCTCCTTATCTTAATTGCAAACTACCTCTGTTGCTTTACGTCAACTATACTTCCATTTACTCTTAAGTTGAAGAACTCTCTGAAATGGTTTTCATCGAAAATGATTTCATCGTACGAACGTTGTTTTAATCGACGAAAGTTTTTTGCTACACTAATTCACCCCCCCTTAGTGCTTTTGATCCCAATAATTAGTATCAGAGCCTCGTTATTTCTCAATTGGTTTACACCCAAGAGAAATGGCTCATTTCGACTTTCAAGAGGGTTACTCTCTCATTCGTCCTCCCTTTTTCAAAAGGACGGACTATAATGTTAGGACTCTAGCTAGGAGAGTCCTAATTGAGAGGGACATTCATGTAAAACTGTTAGGACTTTAGCTAGGAGAGTCCTAATTGAGAGGGACATTCTGTTAGGACTCTAGCTAGGAGAGTCCTAATTGAGAGGGACATTCTGTTAGGACTCTAGTTAGGAGAGTCCTAATTGAGAGGGACATTCATGTAGGAGGTTTTTTCTTAGAGAAGAATTAGGAGTTGTAAGGGAATAGGAGTCTTGAGTAGGAGTCCTATTAGGAGTTGGTTAGAAGTAAGAGTCTTAAGTAGGAGTCCTATTAGGAGTTAGGGTTTAGAAGCCCTATAAATAGCCATGTATTTCTCCTCTTTTCAAAAGCAATAGATGAATCTTTTCTGCAGCCTTTGAGCAGGAACTTGGAGGGAGGAACCCCTATAGAGTTCCAAGGAGGCCGATCCCCTAAAGAGATCAACCCCAAGTTTAGAATCTGCAAGGGTTCTAACACCTGGTATCAGAGCAGCGTTCTTGGTATCTCGCTGCCCTTCCACAGCCATCCATCAACCCTCTACAACCATCCAAAGCAATTCCCACAATTGCTTAAAAGATCGTCACCGAATTCTGTCATCATCTCCACCACCACGGATCATCCTTTGATCTCCCCGTGAATTGCAACAGGTTCTGGTTTCCTACCTTACTGCTGCTGCAATTTAGTTATCCTTATTCGAAAATCCAAAAAAAAAAAAAAAAATCGTTCCTATATTGCTGCATAAACTTTTCGTCACAAAGTTTTCATCTCTACGACGAAAGATACATTGTAGAATTCCAGCCGCATAGCACCATCTGTTTGATCTTGCTACTGTGCTTTTTCTATCCAAATTTCTACGAAATTTTTATGACATCTTTGACACTTCCTAACAGTAGATTTCCCTTTGGTTTCATCGAAAAATTCTCAATATAAACTACTGATCTTTTATGTCCAATCTGCTGCACTTGAAAATCTATGCTGCAGAAAATTTCAGCTGCATATTGTTGCCTTAACCCATCTATTTGCAATCTTTTTTGAATGAAATTTCTTACACACTTCATAGATCATCTTGACTTCCATCTAAGATTGATCTATTAAGAAATTCATCTCTAAAAACGATTTTATGTTGCTATAAATTTTCATCGTAACCCGCTGAAATTTTTCGACGATAATTCTGCAATTGCAACTTGCACCAATTTCCTTGCTATTATACTGCCGAAATTTTCTTGATTAAATTAGATATCCTTTCTGTCATATAAACTTTGATTTTTCTATCAATTCCCTCCTCAATTCTCTCAAGTTTTTGGTGGAAATTACGTCGAGAAACCATTGTTTCTTCGACGACAATTCTACTCTTACAAGACAGCACATACTTGCTGCAAACTCCACGGATTTCTGTCAAACCTTTGCTACCATCTACTACAGATCCAAAACTTTCATCCACAGCCCTAAAACTCTACCAAACCACACCCTCAAACTGCACCCAAAACAGCCACAGAATAAGCCTAAACCGCAGCCTACATCCACCAATCCACCAATACTTTCGACCATCACTTCTCTCAACCTATACATGCCTTTAACCCAACAGCAAAAGAGAGATCTTAACATCATTGATTTGGGGCTATATACTATGGCATCTAAGGAGGCAATCAATGCTAAATTCGAAGCCTTGGAGGCACGAATGGAGGATAAAATTCGGACGCTCTTTGCCGAACTCAGATTGGGCCGACCACTAAGCCCGAAGAAATCATATCAAGGAGAGAGCTTTGCCCAATCACACCATGCCTGAAGAGATGAATTCCAAGGGAGGGTAGGCTCTATGACCAACCCCAACTATCCATGCATGAGAGTGGACTTCCCTAGATGGGAAGAAGGAGACCCGATTGGTTGGATCTCGCGTGCGGAGCGATATTTTCGGTACCACAAAACCGCGGATGTATCTATGGTGAAAATTGCAGCTATACATCTTGAAGGGGATGCTATACAGTGGTTTGACTGGTTTGAACATATTTATGGAGTCCTTTCATGGTGACAATTCAAAGAAGGACTGCTGATTCGCTTCAGACCAATCGATTACGAGAATATTGACGAACAACTAGCAAAGATCCAACAAACCTCCACCATTCAGGAGTACCAAACCAGGTTTGAAAGGTTATCTAATCAAACTCATGATTGGTCTCAAAAACAGTTATTGAGGACCTTCATTGAGGGCTTGAAGCCGAATATCCGAGGAGAAGTTAAAGCGCGACAACCGTATACGCTTATGGCAGCCATCTCTTTCGCACGACATCAAGAGGAGCAATTGAACCATGAAGCTCGGAGGACTAGGGTCTCTCCTCAACCAGTAATATTGAAGCCCTTAGCCCCCCCTACTGTTGACCAAGTCCCTACACCAAAGAGGTTAACAAGAGAAGAGCTTCGGGAGCGATATGCGAAGGGGTTATGTTGGCATTGCGACGAGCCGTGGAGCCATGAGCATCGCTGTAGTAAAGGGAGACTTTTTATCATTGAACCAGTAGAAGAAGAGGTCATTGAACATCCAGAAGAGAGCATTGAACATAAAGAAGAAGATGTAGAAGAAGAGCCACAACCGACCGAAGTTACGGTACATGCACTAGCCGGCTACTCAAACCCGCAAATGATAAAAGTTGGAGGCCTTCTCAAACAACAACTGATCACTGTTTTCATCGACACGGGCAGCACTAATAATATCCTAACCAGTAAGGTTGCTATCCGAATGGCATTACCTATCGAGAATCGTTGTAGGTTTGATGTTAAGGTCACCGACAGACGGATTTTGAGGTGTGATCGTAGGCGCCCGCAGGAGAAACTATTGCTGCAGGACCAAGAGATAATTGCAGATTTCTTCCTTCTCCCTCTTGATGATCATGAGGCCATGCTCAGAATTAAATGGTTGACAACATTAGGTGATTTTTCTTGGAATTTTATGAAACTAATTATGAAATTTTACAGTAAGGAGAAACAAGTGATACTGCACGGGAAACATGGGGGCGACGTAACGATGATTTGCACACAACAAATGAAGAAGGTTTTGCATAAAGCATGCAGTGGCTTTTTGGTACAACTTGAGCAGCAAACTAAGGGAGAGCCAACAAAATTGGAAGATCCAAATCTACTTCCTTTGCTTGCTGAATTTTCAGATATATATGACGAACTACGTAACCTACCTCTTACCCGTCGGCATGATCATTGTATAACGATTCTTCCAGGCCAATCTCCAGCAAATGCTCAGCCATATCAGTATCCACATCTCCAGAAGGATGAAATAGAAAGGATTGTAAAAGAGATGCTCAAAACAGGAGTTATTCGGCCATGTTGTAGCCCCTACTCTTCACCAGTGCTCCTCATACGAAAGAAGGATGGAATATGGCGATTATGTGTTGATTATCGAACTCTCAATGGCATAACCATCAAGGATAAATACCCTATTCCAGTAGTAGATGAGTTGCAAGATGAAAGGGAGCACAAATCTTCACAAAGCTGGACCTTCGATCCGGGTATCATCAAATACGAGTATGCGAAGAAGACATACCGAAAACCACCTTTTGAACACACAATAACCACTATGAATTTTTGCTTTCTTCAAAAGAAGGTGGAATATCTTGGGCATATCATATCAGAGGAAGGTGTGGCAGTAGACCCCTTCAAAATTGGAGCAATGTAAAATTGGCTGACCCCGAGGAACATAAAATTGCTACATGGCTTTCTGGGTTTAACAGGCTACTATTGCAAGTTTGTGAAAAACTATGGAGAGATCAGTGCACCACTTACTTCCTTTTTGAAAAAAGATGTCTTCCAATGGTCGGACAGAGCCTACATTGCTTTCGATAAACTTAAGGCAGCCATGACGATGACGCCGGTGCTAACACTACCAGATTTCAACCGACCCTTCATTATTGAGGCCGACGCATCTGGAGTCGGAATTAGAGCAATTCTCATGCAAGATGGTCGACCACTCGCATACACTACAACGAGGTGGAGACCCTACTTGATTGGTCGACGATTTCAAATTAAAACCGACAATAAAAGCCTCAAGTACTTTTTGGAGCGAAAGATATCATCCCCTGAGCAGCAAAACTAGGTAACAAAACTTCTTGGATTTGATTATGAAATAACTTAAAAAAAGGGGAAAGAGAATGTTCTTGTAGATGCGCTTTCGCAGCTACCCGAGCAAGCTGAAGTTTTGGCCATTTCACTTCCGACCAGCGACTTCCTTGAGGATATTAAGATGGAATGGCAGGAAGATTCAGAGACTAGTAAGATTATAAAAAAATTGGAGGAAGCACCAAGCTCCGTAGCTCATTACAATTGGGACTCAAAAGAATTACACTATAAGAGTACTAAATTGAAAAGGAGTATGACATATCACTCACAAACTGACGGCCAGACAGAAGTTGTAAATAGGTGCTTGGAGATAGCGCAAAGCCACCCACCAAATATGACTACCCAAGGAGGACTTCAGACTCAGCCAAATGCCATTATTGATCGACGGATTATGACTCGACGATGACGATCCACTACTGAATTGCTAATACAATGGGCAAACCTACTAACAGAAGATGCCACTTTGGAGAACTATGATGACTTGAAGATCAAATTCCCAAAATTCATGAATCGTCAGCCTCGAGGACAAGGCTGATTTGAAGAGGGCGGGTTTGTTAGGACTCTAGCTAGGAGAGTCCTAATTGAGAGGGACATTCATGTAAAACTGTTAGGACTTTAGCTAGGAGAGTCCTAATTGAGAGGGACATTCTGTTAGGACTCTAGCTAGGAGAGTCCTAATTGAGAGGGACATTCTGTTAGGACTCTAGTTAGGAGAGTCCTAATTGAGAGGGACATTCATGTAGGAGGTTTTTTCTTAGAGAAGAATTAGGAGTTGTAAGGGAATATGAGTCTTGAGTAGGAGTCCTATTAGGAGTTGGTTAGAAGTAAGAGTCTTAAGTTGGAGTCCTATTAGGAGTTAGGGTTTAGAAGCCCTATAAATAGCCATGTATTTCTCCTCTTTTCAAAAGCAATAGATGAATCTTTTCTGCAACCTTTGAGCAGCAACTTGGAGGGAGGAACCCCTGTAGAGTTCCAAGGAGGCTGATCCCCTAAAGAGATCAACCCCAAGTTTAGAATCTGCAAGGGTTCTACCATATAATTATTGGAAAACTCGAATGAGAGTTTTCTTACTTTCTTTAGATTTGAATTTATGACACATAGATGAAAACGGATTTGAAATGTTTTCTCTTCCAATGAACCATTGGAATGATTTGGAGAAGAAGATGTTTTCTCTAAATGCAAAGGCTATGAATGCCTTATTTTGTGCCTTAGACAAAAACGAATTTAATCGGATTTCTTTGTGCGAAACGACTTTCGATATTTGACGCACTCTTGAAATCATACACGAAGGCACAAGTAGTGTAAAAAATTCTAAAGTAAATCTTTTGATGCACAATTTTGAGATGTTTTATATGGAACCAAGAGAGACTATTGGAGACATGTAAATCTTAGGATCGGAGTGGCACTAAGAGGGGGCGGGGAATTAGTGTAGCGGATTAAAACTTGTAAGTTTGAAACTGAATTCGTAAATACGAGGAGATTTCATTTCGATAGTAACTTGAGTAGATGAAAACCGAAAGCTAGTAGTGTAAATAACAATTTCAGGAAAGTAAGAACTCACACATTCAAGGAACACACCAATTTAAAGTGGTTTGGTCAAAATGACCTACATCCACTTGCGAAGCCTTCTTCGAAGAGGCTCCCAACTTCCACTAGCAAATCACTTTGAAGGGGAAGGACAAATACCCCACTTACAACCTTTTACAATGGTTCACACTCTTACAAATTTTCAATGAGAAACAAGGAGGTGAACACTCAAGCAATTGAAAATAGGACTTACTAAAGACTTTGCTAAGGCTTTTTTTTCTCAATCTATTGCTTCTCAAAAGTTGTATTCTCTGCTGAGAATTGAGGGGTATTTATAGGCCCCAAGAGGATTCAAATTTGGGCTCCAAATTTTAAATTTTCTTGTGTTCCCGATGCTGGTGGTGCCACCGCCTGTTAGTATCTGATATTGATAGTATACTAGCGGTGCCACCATCGGACCTCTCGGGTGCTGGGCGATGCCACCACCCAGTCCGACGATACCACCACCCGATCCTCGGGTTTTGGGCGGTGCCACTACTAGTCATAGGTGCCCAGCAAGCCAATCATGTGAGTGATGGCACGTGTGACTTGATACAGAATCTTTTTGCTTATTATATTTTGGCGTATATCACTTTATAACTATTGCATATGTGCATATATATATATATATATATATATATATATATATATATATATATATATATATATATATATATATATATATATATATATATATATATATATATATATATATATATATATATATATATATATATATATATATATATATATATTGTGATGTCCTTGGATTTATGCAATGGGAATCGGATCGTGATGATATCACGATAATGAGATTGATTCACCTTTAAACATAAATCCTAAAAAATCTCGGTCACAAGTTACTCGAGAGGCACATCATGATAACCGGACAGATTGGTGTGTTGTATACCCGTCCATATGATGAATGCAGTTGGTCTCAAAGCTACTTGTGTAGGGACACTAGGGATACAGTACATGTGCTCATTGGAGAATGAGTTCACTAATGGATCGCTTATGAAATGCTGGATGGTTGATGATGCCTTATTGTCAGACAGCGATTCCATAGTCCTAGTGGTATATCTGGTCCTTAGACTTGAGACACCAAGGATGTCCTGTATGAGTGCTCCACTCTTTGATACTAGACTTATAGGTTTGGCTGTCCCAGATCTAGTACAGTTGGTTATTGGGTGTGGTAGTCGACCTTACGAGGGCTATTGAGTGTCGATAGAGGATCATCCACTCTCGGCGTTATGAGAGGAATATCCCATGTGTTCTTGCTCAGACAAATCCCTAGCCAGGGTTATTCGGGTTGAGAGAGAAGGGTTTCTCCAGAAGAATCCGATTAGAGCGAGACTCGAGTAGAAACCGTATGGGTTTGACAGCACCATGCTCGATATACGGTCTCTGAGATATTAGATGGATGAGGGACTATAGGTACATGGTAATTGAGGACAAACAGGTCCAATAGATTGGATTCTCCTGTATCGTCTGGGGACTACGGCATAGTGGCCTAGTACGTCCGTAGTCGATGAGTCAAGTGAATTATTACATAGATAATAATTCACTAAGTTAGAAGGAGTTATGACAGGTATGACTCATGGCCAGCTCGATATTGGGCCTAAAGGGTCACACACATATGGTAGGTATTACGATGAGTAGAGGTTCTGATATGAGATATCCGACGGAGCCCTTGTCTTATTGGATGCAGATCCAATACCTACTAGGGGAGGACCCATTAGGGTTTGACAGGGGACCTCTATAAATAGGAGGGATTCAGAGCCTTATAGGCTAGAGCCTTTGTTTGCCTCTCCTATTCTCCTCCCCCTCTCCACCTCAGAGTAGGCCTGGAGTTTTGAGGAGCGTCGTCGCAGCCCTACTGTGTGGATCACCGCTAGAGAGGAGGACGCTTGACCTCCTTCACCCTCTCCTAAGGATCTGCAAGGAAACAGGGATATACGATCTCCCTAGGTAACACAATCTACTCTATACGCAGTTTTAAGTTTCGTGGATTTTGCGCACCAATCTTCGCACAACGACGAACATCTCTTTGAGAATCGAGAATTTTGTTTTCTTGTTCTTCCGCTATGCATGTGATGTCGCCCCTAAGATTTCCCAACAGTGGTATCAGAGCCAGGTTGTTCATGCGAATGATTGGTTTTGAACTACGTGTGTTGTGTTTAGGAAAAACTTTTGACGTCAAAATCATTGACGCAAAAGCAAGAAAGGGCAGCAACAGTTTTTGCCCTTGATTTGTGTGCGTGCAGCGCAACCATAGGTAGGCAACACAGGGGCTGCGTCTGCTGCAACCGGCCGGCGGCCTGCTTGCAACAGGCTTGCATTCGACGGGGCTAGCAGCCCGCGGGCAGAAGCGCTTGCGGCCGCTTCTCCTGCTGGGTGAGGTGCCGTAGGGCAGCGGCGCCTGGCGCCGTTACTCCCGCGAGTGAAACCCCCCCCATAGGGGCGGCCGCCCAGCGGGACAGCATCGCCTGCGGGCGTTGCCCCGCGGGCAGAACTGCCCATGGAGGCGGCAGCGCTCGTAGGGGCGCCAACCTACAGGGGCGGCACTGCTTGTGAGCGTTGCCCTGCCAGCAGAACCGCCCGCGGAGGCGGCAGCGCCCGTATGGGCACCCACCTACAGCAGCAGCGCCGCCAGTGGGCGTGCCGCCTGTAGGCGAGGGCAGTGCTTCCATTGTGGTAAAGATGGGCACTGGAAGAGGAACTGCAAAGAGTACCTTGCAGAGAGGGTGAAATAGAAGCTTGGAGAAGCTTTAGGTACATTCATGATCAATCTCCAATTGTTAGATTTTTGTGATAGTGCATTGGTATTGGATACCAGTATTGCTTATCACATCTACAATTTATTATAAATTCTAGCAAAGCTGAGGGGAGATTGGCGAGAGGAATATTCCATAAAGGTTTGTTTATGCTAGACACTACTCCACATATCATGAATGTAAGTGTCTAAGAGGAAACGAGATGAGGTGAACAGTGTATACCTATGGCATTGTAAGCTAGGTCACATCCATGAGGGAATGATTCAAAAGTTGCTAAATGATGGATATCTAGATCCATTCGACTATGTGTCATATACAACTTGTGAGCCTTGCCTTCGTGAAAAACTAACCAACTCTCCATTTAGTGGAACTGGAGAGAGAACCACTGAGCTGTTGGAACTCATACATAGTGATGTATGTGGACCTATGTTAATTTATGCCATTGGTGGTTACTCCTACTTCATTACCTTTACTGATGATTTCTCAAGGTATAGATATGTATACTTAATGAAGTACAAGTCTGAGGCTTTTGAGAAATTCAGAGAGTATAAGAATGAGGTGGAGAACCAGACTGGAAAGAGTATCAAAACTCTTCGATCAGATTGAGGAGGTGAGTACTTAAGTACATAGTTTACTCAGTTCCTCAAGGACCATGGGATATTATCCCAATAGACACCTCTTTATACACCTCAGCTCAATGGTGTCTTTGGAAGGAGGAATCGTACGCTATTAGATATGGTATGGTCCATGATGAGTTTCGCTGACCTACTCATCTTATTCTAGGGATATACCCTAGAGACCGCAACTTACCTTTTGAATAGAGTTCCAACTAAGTCAGTTGTGTCTACACTATATGAGATATGGAAATGGAAGAAGCCTGATCTTAAGGTTGTTAAGATTTGGAACTGCCCTGCTCATGTTAAAAGACACAACCTCGATAAGTTAGAATCAAGGACAGAGCAATGCAAATTTATGGGATACCCCAAGAAAACTTGTGGGTATTATTTCTATCATCTCGAGGACCAAAAAATCTTTGTAGCTAAGAGAGCAACGTTCCTTGAGAAGGAATATATTCTTAGCGGAGATAGTGGGAGAATGATAGAGTTGAGCGAGATTGGAGAACTAAGCTCAAGCACCACTCTACAGCCCGAGTTTGTTCAGGTACATAATACACAAGTTTCAACTTTACGCAGGTCTAATAGAGTATCCCATCCTCCTGAGAGATATGTGGGACATATTAGAGGAGAGGATGTTGAGGATATTGATCCTCAGACCTATGAGGAGGCTATTATGAGTATAGGCTCTAGGAAGTGGCAAGAAGCCATGAATTCTGAGATGGATTCTATGTACTCCAACAAGGTTTGGAACCTAGTTGATACGCCCGAAGGTATTGTACCCATCGGTTGCAAGTGGATCTTTAAGAAAAAAATCGGAGTAGATGGAAAGGTAGAGACCTATAAAGCAAGGCTAGTGGCTAAGGGGTATCATTAAAGGCAAGGTGTTGACTAGGATGAAACCTTCTCACCCGTAGCAATGCTAAATTCCATTAGAATTCTATTAGCTATTGCAGCACACTATGATTATGAGATCTGGTAGATGGATGTGAAAACTGCATTCCTCAATGGGAACCTCGAGGAGAAGGTGTATATGATGCAACCTAAGGGATTCGTGTCCAAGAACTGCCCAGATAAGGTGTGTAGGTTGCTTAGATCCATTGATGGACTAAAGCAAGCTTCCCGAAATTGAAACATAAGATTTGATGAGGCAATCAGATCTTATGACTTCATTAAGAACGAAGATGAGCCTTGTGTGTACAGGAAGGTAAGTGGGAGCACTATCACCTTTTTGGTATTATATGTGGATGATATCCTGATCATTGGGAATAACGTAGGAATGTTGTCCATAGTAAAGGCTTGGTTATCTAGACACTTCTCCATGAAGGACTTAGGGGAAGCATCCTATATCTTGGGGATTAGAATCTATAGAGATAGATCCAAGAGGATGCTTAGCTTATCCCAGTCCAGGTACATAGAAACTATTGTCAAATGGTTTGGCATAGAAAATTCCAAGAGAGGTCTCATACCGATGAGACATGGGATATCACTTTCTACGAGTATGTCCCCAAAGACTCCAGAAGAAAGGGCGAACATGTATATGATACCTTATGCCTCAGTAATAAGGTCTATCATTTATGTCATGCTATATACTAGGCTTGATATAACACATGCTCTGAGTGTCACAAGCAAGTATCAGGCGGATCTAGGCTTGGAGCATTGGAAAGCAGTAAAGTGTATTCTTAAGTACTTGAGAAGGACTAAGGATCTTTTACTAGTATATGGAGGTAGTAGCCTTAAGGTTGAAGGCTACACAGACTCAAGTTTTCAATCTGATGTCGATAATAGCAAGTCGAATTCTGGGTACGTGTACACCTAGAATGGAGGAGTAGTGTGCTGGAAGAGTTCCAAGCAAGATACTACTGCTGACTCGATCATAGAGGCGGAGTACATTGTTGCATTAGATGCAGCAAAGGAGGGAGTTCTGGGTGAAGAAGTTCATCACAGATTTGGGAGTCGTGCTGGGTAGCGAGAAGCCGACTTCCTTATATTACGACAACTATGGAGCGATTACTCAAATAAGGGAACCCGGGTCTTATCAGAAGTGTTCTGAGAAGGTTCCAACTTATCAAAGAGATCGTAACCCGAGGAGATGTAGTAGTGGAAAGTGTTCCATCCGAAGATAACATTGCAGATCCATTGACAAAGCCGATGTCTCAAATTGTCTTTGAGTGTCATAGGGGTCTGATGGGGATCAGACACATAGATGATTGGCTTTAGGTTAAGTGGGAGATTGCTAGTCATAGGTGCCCAACAAGCCAATCACGTGAGTGATGGCACGTGTGACTTGATATAGAATCTTTTTGCTTATTATATTTTGACGTATATCGCTTTATAACTATTGCATATGTGCATATATATATATTGTGATGTCCTTGGATTTATGCAATGGGAATCGGATCATGATGAGATCACGATAATGAGATTGATTCACCTTTAAACACAGATCCTAAATAATCCCAGTCACAGATTACTCGAGGGGGACATCGTGATAACCGGACAGATTGGTGTGCTGTATACCCGTCCATATGATGGATGCAGTTGGTCTCATAGCTGCTAGTGTAGGGACACTAGGGATACAGTATAGGTGCTCATTGGAGAATGAGTTCACTGATTGATCTGCTTACGGAATGCTGGATGGTTGATGATGCCTTATTGTTAGACAGTGATTCCGTAGTCCTAGTGGTATATCTGGTCCTTAGACTTGAGACACCAAGGATGTCCTGTATGAGTGCTCCACTCTTTGATACCAGACTTATAGGTTTGGCTGTCCCAAATCTAGTACAGCTAGTCATTAGGAGTGGTAGTCAACCTTACGAGGGCTATTGAGTGTCGATAGAGAATCATCCACTCTTGGCATCATGAGAGGAATATCTCATGTGTTCTTGCTCAGACAAATCCCTGACCATGGTCATTCGGGTTGAGAGAGAAAGGTTTCTCCGAGAGAATCCGATTAGAGCGAGACTCG
The DNA here is from genome assembly GCF_036884655.1 of Musa acuminata AAA Group. Classification (NCBI taxonomy): domain Eukaryota; kingdom Viridiplantae; phylum Streptophyta; class Magnoliopsida; order Zingiberales; family Musaceae; genus Musa; species Musa acuminata. Next base: position 31,898,304 of record NC_088349.1, on the reverse strand, counting down.
AGTAGAAACTGTATGGGTCTGACAGCACCATGCTCGATGTACGGTCTCTGGGATATTAGATGGATGAGGGACTATAGATACATGGTAACTGAGGATAGACAGGTCCAATGGATTGGATTCCCCTATATCATCTGGGGACTATGGTGTAGTGGCCTAGTACATCCGTAGTCGATGAGTTAAGTGAATTATTACAGAGATAATAATTCACTGAGTTAGAAGGAGTTCTGATAGGTATGACTCGCGACCAGCTCGATATTGGGCCTAGAGAGTCATATACATATGGTAGGTATTGCGATGAGTAGAGGTTCTGATATGAGATATCCGACGGAGCCCTTATCTTATTGGATGCAGATCCAATACCCACTAGGGGAGGACCCATTAGGGTTTGACAGGGGACCTCTATAAATAGGAGGGATTCAGAGCCTCATAGGCTAGAGCCTTTGCTTGCCTCTCCTATTCTCCTCCCCCTCTCCACCTCAGAGTAGGCCTAGAGTTTTGAGGAGCATCGTCGCAGCCCTACTGTGTGGATCACCGCTAGAGAGGAGGACGCTTGACCTCCTTCACCCTCTCCTAAGGATCTGCAAGGAAACAGGGATATACGATCTCCCTAGGTAACATAATATACTCTATATGCAGTTTTAAGTTTCGTGGATTTTGTGCACCAATCTTCGTATAACGACGAACATCTCTTTGTGAATCGGGGATTTTGTTTTCTTGTTCTTCCGCTGCGCATGTGATGTCGCCCCCAAGATTTCCCAACAGCCACCACCCAGTCCGGCGGTTCCACCGCCCGGTCCTACGGGTCACTAGATGGGCTTCAAATCTGGCCCAAACTAGATAATATCGGGCCTAATTGGCCCCTAACCATGATATAGGATTATCCCTTAATCATAATCTTAATTACATGCAAACTATGCAATTGAAAACATAGTCCTAAGTAAGTTTTCAATCGGTAAACATCGAGTCTCCTTCTAGTGAGCTTTCTGGTGATCTTCCGGCGGACTTCCGATACACCCTCGGATTTCTTCTGGTGGACTCCCAATAGGCTCCCGATCTTGTGGCGAGTTCAGCGAGTAGCCGAGCCTTCTCAGATCTCCGCGAACCTCCGACGATCTCTTCGGTGGACTTCCAAAAACTCTAACAAGTCCCCGATTTCCTCTTGGTTGGTTCCGACGGCATCTCCGACGAATCTTTGGACTCTCGAACACCCATTGAACTTGACTCCGGTAGACTTGCTTTATGTCTTCAAACTATCATAGTTAATCCTGCACATGTAAAATAAAAGTTCGATCTAGACAATTACTCATAAGCAATTAATCAAGTTGTTCGGCATGTCATTGGTCCCTCAACGCTTTGTCTGATTCTTCGGCGCATCGTCCTCCCTGACGGCCTATTGCTCAATTGGTCAGTTGACTCCGTAACTCTAATATCCATGATGCAATACTTGCTCTTCTTGGGCCGATGCCCGAATCCATGGCCCGAAGCCTTCTATCGATACATCGACCGATCCACCGGCCCGACGTCCAATCTTCTGACATGTTCCTCTGGCACAATATGATTTTCCTGCTTTAATTGTTTCATCCTGATCGAAGCAACCTGCATCACTCAAAATGCAGATTAAATCATAAACACATATCAAGTGGTTTCATCAGCAAAATACGAGATTCAATAATCTCCCACTTTTTGATGATGACAACCACTTGATGACGGAGTTAACCTTAACTTCCGGAGTTTAAACAAACTCCCCCTATTAATATGCCATATTGATAGAACCTTGAATTCAAGCCAAATTCAAGTCATTGCAAATATTCATCATGAATATTTACAACACGTCATCATGCATAACATGATCATACTTCTCCACCTTTGTCATCAACAAAAAGGAGAAGTGTCACTTTCTGTGTTTGAAATATAAAGTTCAATACATTGCATGAAAAAATATAATCTCCTTGTTTTATCATCATGCAATTTTGCTATTATCATCGATATGCAAGGTAGTATGATAGCAATTACTATAACATACAAGCTAGCAAATTTTACAACACTTTTAGAATATGCAAGCTAGTAGTTTTGAGATGTTCAAGAAAGCATCCCTTGCTTCTTGAAATATTCAAGTTTGCTAGATGTGCAAGTTAGCATGTTTTACTTCTTGAGATAGGCAAGATTGCACATTTGGTATGCAAATTTATAGTATGTAAGTTATCAACTTTTACACAAAAAGTTAGCAAAAAGATATGCAAGATGGACTATTTTGCCTCTTTTCAAAATATGTAACTTGGCACATATTGCTTTTTTTAGATTTGCAAGATAGCACTTTTTCTTGAGATTATAAGATAGCATTTCTTGCTTTTGAGTTGAGCAAACTAATAAGTTTTGCCCCTTTTTGTGATATGTACATTTGCAATTTTTGCTTCTCTTGTCTTGTGCAAGCTAGCTAGCTAGCTAGCAAGCTAGCTAGCTAGCTAGCAAGCTAGCTATCTCCCCCTTTGTCATTGTCAAAAAGAAGGGAAGACCCTTTGCATCAATTTCTAAATCACGAAAAAGGTAAGTATCAATCTTGTTTGTGCATCATTATGTTTTCAAATTAAAATATGCACAACTTCAAAACTTTACATTTGTATCCTTACTTCATGCATTATACAAATAAAATTAATCATTATGGGCATATCATACATGATACATCATTTTGGTAATAAATCATAGCATTTATCAATATTTTGATCATGATACCAAGCATTCATCATTTAGAGCATTCATGATACACATTATATGCATATATCATCACAATAAAAAGCAATTGCATGCATAATTTCAAATCATAAATGTTTCAAATCATGATGGTATTAATTTATCAAATTACATCCTACCATGCATGATCAAAACTTCTCCCCATTTGTATTTCATGCATAATTTCATTTTGTCACATTAGGAGTATCAAGAGGCATTAATTGGGTGATGAGATAAATATTTCATGAATGCATGGAATTGTATAAAAAATTATATCATAAATGTTTCATACATTCATATCATCACATAAAGGAATATAAACAAAAATTGGTGATAAGACATTACTTCACGAATGCAATAAAATTCATATAGCATATCATGGTTTATTAGAACTAGTCTTCTTTTTGTTGAATAGAAAAAATAGTAGGAGAGCAAGATCTCAATTCATGCATATCAAATATTCAATCATCAAAATCATGATTCATCTAGAAAATGCTCCTCTTTAAATATTCAAAGAGAGATCTTAGGAGATCAAATAATAAGAGATTTTCAAATAAAATTTTAAGTCAAGAATTAAAAAAAAGATATTCTCTTTAGTAAATCACAAAACGTAACGTAGGAGAAAAAGATTTCAATTCATACATAAGAACTCTTATGATTCATATTGAAAATTTTTTCAAAATGTAAGAGAATAGAGAGTAAGAAATCTTGATTCATAAAGGATTTCATGTTATAAATTTCAAGAGATTTGGATCATAATTTCGATAAAAATTTATTCAAATTTAAATAATCAAAATCATTATCAAAATACAAGATATTCACAAAGATGATACAAATGGATTCATCAAAATCAATAAGATAGAGCAAAATAATTTTCAAGAAGAATGTTTTCCTCTTTTTGGTTGTTTCAAAACATATGATTTTATTTTATTTATGCCAAATAAAAACATGTATCATGTTTAAAACCGAAAGTGTAAGATTTATTACAACAAAGATCAATAAGGCACTTTCATTATGGTAAAAATCAATAATCTATAAATCGCAAGATTCATCATGTATAGTTTCAAAATTTATTAAGCATGATCATTATGCATGATACTAAAACATGGTTTCAAAATGTTTAATATTTTTATTACACAATTTCATCATTATGCATCATCATATTTTCAAATTCGAACATACACAATTTCAAAACTATATCTTTCATTTTTCATGCATGATACAAATAACTTAATCATCATTATGAGCATATTATATATGATATTCAAGTATTCATGATACATTATTTTAGTAACATGATCATAGCTATTCAAATGATGGTATCTAAATGTCAAAGTTCATTACATCCTATCATGCATGATCATTAACTTCTCATTTATATTTCATACATTATTCAAAATATCAAGAGAATTTTGGTGATGAAATATACATTTCATGAATGCAAGAAACTTTACATAATAAAATTCAAGTCATAAATTATCAAGATGTCGAGTAGCATAGGTTAATTTGAATAAATCATTTTTAATGAATACCAACCTGAATCACATCATGAAAGAATTTTGATTCATGGAAAAATTTCATGTATCAAGAAATCAAGATGATAATTTATAAAAAAAAATTACAAGTTATATTCAAGAGAAAAATCATCATTCATTTTCAACTCATTCAATATATCAAATCAATATCATGATTTTGATATAACTCATTTCAAATTAAAATCATCAAATCAAAATCATTTTCAAGAGATTCATATAAATCAATAAGATAGAGAAAAATAATTTCAAGAACAATGCTTTTCTATTTCTAGTTATTTAAATTCATGTCATTTATTTCATTTATGCTCGATAAATATGTGCATCAACATTTAGGATCAAAAAATGAATTTTGTCATAAAAACCATCAAGATCTATAAATCACAAAAATTATTATATATAACTTTACAATCTCATGCATAAAATCATCAAATCATAGTATCAAAATTTCAATATTTTCACTCCATCATTTTGCATTGGTTTCATTGGACATAATTTTGAATGATTCTTATAAATAACTAAAATTTCTTTAGTTTTAATTCATGTGATTGACTTTATATTTGCATGCTCAAATTTTGTTCTTAAGTAAAAATATACATCATGTGTGACAACCAAAGACAAGGTTCCAAAAAAAAGATCATCAAGCCTTCCATTCAAAAGTCATGCATCATTATTAAGCATGATATTAAACTTCTCAATATTTTCATTAAGACATCAAGTATGGTTTCAATCAAAATCGCAAATCATCAAAATACACATTCTTACTTCTCAAGCACATATATAAGATTATAAGATTTATATTTAAAATTTTATTATATTTTGATTTTTAAACATTAAATTATTAAACATGTAATTTTTAAGAAAATTAATCCTAAACTAAATTAAAAATAACTCATGAAAAGTATTATGTAATTTCGAAATAAATTAGGAGGATTTCGAGTACCTCATCGTTGAAAGCGGTTAATGCATAGTTTGCCACCTCGCCTTTCTTAATTTTCTCCTCATCTTCAGAGGAGCTCGATTCATCCAAATTTGTGTTCTTCTTCTTGCATTCAAAGCAAGTAGTTCCGTTCTTGTTGCTTTTTAATTTTTGTTTCATTTGTAGTTTAAGTTCACCATCACTTGAGCTTATGCTCGAGTGGTCTTCATGTGTTCTAAGTCCCAAATCCTTCCTGTCCTTTAGAAGGTTGTTCTCGAGTTCCCTTTTTATCACATTGTTCATTTTGTAAGTCATTAGAGACTCAATTAGTTCTTCGAGTGGAAATGTTTTAAGATCATTGGCCTCTTGAATGACCATAACTTTTGGATCCTAACTCTTTGGAAGGGATCTTAGAATTTTAGTTACTAATTCAAAGTTAGAAAAATCTTTACTAAGAGCTTTGAGTCCATTGATGACATCCGTGAAACGGGTGTACATGTCTTGGATGGACTCACTTGGTTTCATCCGGAAAAGTTCGTAAGAATGCATAAGAATGTTGATTTTGGACTCTTTCACTCGGCTAGTGCCTTTATGAGTGACCTCAAGAGTTCTCCAAATATCAAAAGCCGAATGACAATTCGAAACGCGATTAAATTCATTTTTGTCAAGTGCACAATATAAGGCATTCATAGCCTTTGCATTTAGATAAAACATCTTCTTCTCCAAATCATTCCAATGGTTCATTGGAAGAGAAGACATTTCAAATCCATTTTCGACTATGTGCCATAAATTCAAATACAAAGAAAGTAAGAAAACTCTCATTCGAGTTTTCCAACAAGTGTAGTCCGTCCCAATGAAAAAGGGAGGACGAATGAGAGAGTAACTCTCTTGAAGGCCGAAAAGAGCCATTTCTATTTGGGTGTTAAATCAAAGTAGAAAACCTTGCTTTGATACCAATTGTTAGGATCAGAGTAGCACTAAGAGAGGGGGGGGTGAATTAGTGTAGCGGATTAAAACTTGTAAGTTTAAAACCGAATTCGTAAATACAAGGAGATTTCATTTCGATAGTAACTTGAGTAGATGAAAACCGAAAGCTAGCAATAGTGTAAATAACAATTTCAAGAAAGTAAGAATTCACACATTTAAGGAACACACCAATTTAAAGTAGTTCGGTCAAAATGACCTACATCCACTTGCGAAGCCTTCTTCGAAGAGGCTCCCAACTTCCACTAGCAAATCACTTTGAAGAGGAAGGACAAATACCCCTCTTACAACCTTTTACAATGATTCATACTCTGACAAATTTTCAATGAGAAAGAAGGAGGTGAATACTCAAGCAATTGAAAACAAGACTTTCTAAAGACTTTGCTAAGGCTTTTTTTTCTCAATCTATTGCTTCTCAAAAGTTGTATTCTCTATTGAGAATTGAGGGGTATTTATAGGCCCCAAGAGGATTCAAATTTGGGCTCCAAATTTTGAATTCTCTTGGGTTCCCGATGCTGGCGGTGCCACCGCCTATTAGTGGCGGTGCCACCGCTTGTCAGTGTCTGACACTGATAGTGTACTCGCGGTGCCACCGCCCAGTCCAACGGTACCACCACCTGATCCTCGGGTTCTGGGCGGTGCCACCGCCCAGTCCGACGATTCCACTACCCGGTCCTACGGGTCACTAGATGGGCTTCAAATCTGGCCCAATCTAGGTAATATCGGGCCCAATTGGCCCCTAACCAGGATATAGAATTATCCCTTAATCCTAACCCTAATTACATGCAAACTACGTAACTGAAAACATAGTCCTAAGCAAGTTTTCAACCGGCAAACGTCGAGTCTCCTTCCGGTGAGCTTTTCGGTGATCTTCTAGTGGATTTCTGATACACCCTCGGATTTCTTCCGACGGACTCCCAGTAGGCTCCTGATCTTGTGGTGAGTTCAGCGAGTAGCCGAGCCTTCTCGGTGATCTCCACGAACCTCTGACGATCTCTTTGGCGGACTTCCAAAAACTCCGACAAGTCCCCGATTTCTTCTCGGTTGGTTCCGGCAGCATCTCCGACGAATCTTCAGACTCTCGAACACCCATCGAACTTGACTCTGGTAGACTTGCTTTATGTCTTCAAGCTATCATAGTTAATCCTGCACATGTAAAACAAAAGTTCGATCTAGACAATTACTCCTAAGAAATTAATCAAGTTGTCCGGCATGTCATTGGTCCCTCGACGCTTCGTCCGATTCTTCGGCGCATCATTCTCTCTTATGGCCTATTGCCCAATCAGCTAGTTGACTTCGCAATTCCAATATCCTTGGCGCAATATCCGCTCTTCTTGGTTCGATGCTTGAATCCATGGCCCGAAGTCTTCTATCGATACGTCGACCGATCCATCGGCCCGACGTCCAATCTTTTGACATGTTCCTTCGGCACAACATGATTTTCCTGCTTTAATTGTTTCATCCTGAACAAAGCATCCTGCATCACTCAAAATGTAGATTAAATCATAAACACATATCAAGTGGTTTCATCATCAAAATATGAGATTCAACAAAATCTATTTTACGGATGTTATCAATAGTCTAAAAGCACTTGGTAAAAATTTTTCGAACTTTGAACTCGTGAACAAGATTTTGCATTCTCTTTCAAAGAAGTGGAATTCAAAAGTAACAACTTTACAAGAAACAAAAGATTTAAATATTTTTCCACTTAAAGAACTTATCGGTACATTGATGACATATGAAATGGTACACAATGCACTAGATGAACATGATGAACAAAACTACCTTTCAAAAAACAGGAAGGATTTGGGACCTAGAACATTTGCAGACCACTCGAGCATAAGCTCAAGTGATGGTGAACAAGAACTACTCACTAAGAAATTTAAAAAGTTAATGAAACAAAAATTAAAGAACAAAAAGAACAAAACTACTTGCTTTAAACGCAAGAAGAAGAACAAAAATTGGGATGAATCAAGCTTCTCCAAAGACGAGGAGAAAATCAAGAAAGGCGAGGTGCCAAACTATACCTTAACGACATTCAACGATGAGGTAATCAAAACCCTCTTAATTTATTTTGAAATTACTTGATGTTTTTCATGATGCATTTTCTTTTTTTGAATAATTATTTTTCTTGAAAATTGCATGTTTAAAAAATTAAAAATGCAAGAATATGATCATGCTCATAATTTTAAAAATAATAATAAAAATTAAATATTTTATATTAATGAAATAAAATGTTAGATTTAAATCTAATGATCATATATATATTTTTCTTAAGAAGAAAAAATGTGTATCTTGATGATTTTTGATTTTGATTGAAATCATGCTTGATGTTTTAATGAAAATTTAAGAAGTTTAATATCATGCTTAATGATGATGCATGGCTTTTATATGGAAAACTAAGCATGAAAAGATAGATTCACCTAAAAAGAAAAATGCATGACTACAACAAATAACAAAATGATTTTGGCTGAAAATACCTTATGCTCAATGAAACCATGATTGATGAATATGCTTTATGTTTAATGATTTCTTTGTCTTGCATGTCCTATCATGATGAATATTTTGAAAATAACTAAAATCATGTTTGATTTGAAGTAATGCATAATGATCATGCTTAATGAGTTTTCTTTCGAAATGATGCATAATGATTTTTGTGATTTATGGATTATCGATTTTCACGACAATAAAAGTGGGCTTTTCGGTTTAAAAAAATGATGCATATTTTGATTTGACATAAATGAAATAGGCATGCTTATATGAAATAGTGTAAGTGTCATTATGATTGTATAATTAATGATGCATAAAGTTGTAATGAAAATATTAAAATTTTGATACCAAGATTTGACGATTTTATGCATGAGATTTTAAAGTTATACATGATGATTTTTGTGGTTTATTGATCTTGATGGTTTTTATGATGAAATTTATTTTTCGATCCTAAACGATTGATGATATATATTTTTGTTGGCACAAAAAGGACAAAGGCATGCTTGTATGAAACAACTAAATAGAGAAAAGCATTTTTCTTGAAAATTCTTTTTCTCTATCTTATTGACTTTGATGAATCTATTTTATAATCTTTTTTTGAATCCCTTGAAAATGATTTTGATTTGATGATTTGAATTTGATTGAGCTTTATCTTGATTTTTCGAGATTTATAACTTGAGATTTACTCTATAAAAATCGAGATCTTTTATCCTCAATGTTTCTTTTTGCCATCTACCATCCAAATGAATCATGATGGTATCATTGCCATCTACCATCCAAATAAATCATGATTTTTTGGAACTACAATTTTTTTTATGATTCATAATGAACTGAGAAATTTTATTTGCTTGAATGAATATCTTGTTCTCCTACAAGATTGAATGAATTTTATCTATATCATGATCTCCTAAGAATTCCTTTTATTTTTTTTTAAAGAGGAGATGTGTCAAAATGAATCATGTCTTTTAGTATTGAAATATTTATCACATCACTCAATAATTCTTCTTGATATCCCTTATGTGATGATATAAATACATGAACTATTCATTAATTTGCTTTGATGTATACAAATAAGAAGTTTCGATCATGCATGGTAGGATGTAATTTGATAAAATTGATACCATCATGATGTGAAATACATGATGATTTGGAATTATGCATGAAATACTTTAACTTGTGATAATGATGCATGCAATGATGAAATATTCATGATAAAATAATTGTTTTGACATTCATGACTTGAATTTTCATCTATGATATTTACTTTTGTCGTAATTTAGAAATTAATGTAAAGGGACTTTCTTTCTTTTTGACAATAACAAAGGGGGAGCAAAACATGCTAGAAAGCTAATTTACTAGCTCGCACAATTCAAGAAGAAAGCAAAAATTACACTTCTCAAAAGAGAAGAAATTGTTATCTTGAACATCACCAAGAAAGTGCTATTTTGCAAATCTCAAGATGCACAAATGCAAACATGCAAAATTTGTAATTTTGCACATCATTAAAATTTATGATGCTTTGATGATTATGCATGTTCTAAAATATTGTAAGATTCACTAGCTTGCATGATGTAGAATTTGCTATCTTGAACATCACAAGGAGTGCTATCTTGCCTATCTCGAGAAGCAAAAAGTTAACTTGCACATCTAGTGAAGCTTATATTTCAAAAAGCAAGAGTTGCTTTCTTGAACATCACAAAATTGCTAGCTTATGTGTTTTAAAATGTTGAAATTTTTTTTTTTTAAGTTTGTATTTTGATGATAGCAAACTTGCATGATGATAAAAATGGATATTATGTTTTTCATGCAATGAGTTGAACTTATATCACAAACACTTGATTGTGGTACTTCTCCTTTTTGTTGATGATAAAGGAGGAGAAGTATGTTGATTATATGTCATGATTTTATCATGACATATTGCTTGGATTTTCGAATCCAAGAGTTTCTATCAATATGGCATATTGATAGGGGGAGTTTATTTAAACTTCGGGAGTTAAGTTTAACTTCGTCATCAATTGGTTGTCATCATAAAAAAGGGAGAGATTATTGAATCTCATATTTTGATGATGAAACCAATTGATAATTATGTTTATGTTTTAATCTACGTTTAAGTGACGTAGAATGCTTCGATTAGGATGAGACAATTAAAGCAGAAAAAATCATGTTGGGCCGAAGGAACATGTCAGAAGATTGGACGTCGGGCCGGTGGATCGGTCGACGTATCGATAGAAGGCTTCGAGCCGTGGATTCGGGCATCGGGCCAAGAAGAGCGGGTATTACACCAAGGATATCAGAGTTGCGGAGTCAATTGGCCGATTGGGTAATAGACCACAAGAGAGAACAATGCGTCGAAGAATCGAATGAAGCGTCGAGGGATCAATGACATGCCGAACAACTTGATTAATGCTTAGTATTAACTGTCTAGATCGAAGTTTGTTTTACATGTGCAGGATTAACTATGATGGCAGTAAGACATGCAGTAGGTGTTGAGCCGGAGTCAAGACAAAGATCATGTTGGGGGTTCGAGAGTTCGTCGGAAGTCCGGACGGTCGCCGAAGGTTCTGCGGGAACAATCCAAGAAGTCCAAGAGCTTGCCAAAAAAGCTCGTCGGAACTTGCCAAGAGGATCATCATAAGTCCAAGAGTTTGCAGGGAGTCCGCTAGAGCATCGCCTAATGTTTGTCAGATGTTCACCAGAAGTTTGCCAGAAGCTCGTAGGAAGAAGCGATTGATGCACCGGAACACGATCTGCAGTATTGATGTCTTAATTATCGTAGTTAGCATGTAGATTAAGTTAGGATTGGGAGGTGATCCTATTAACTTAATCTGGGGCCAATTGGGCCCTTGGCAGACCCAAATTGGGCTGAATGGATCAGTCCATTCGGACCCAGAATTCTTGCCAAGCGATGGCACCGCCAAGGCCGATGGTGGCACCACCCAAGAGAGTTGGTCTCCCAAGAATTCTGGGTAGTAGTACCGCCCCTGTCAGGCAGTGGTATTGGCGGTAGTTATTACTGCCAGCGGTGGTACCACCCCTATCAGGCGATGGTACCACCTAAGCTCGGTCTCCGAGCAATGTCGGGCGGTAGTACCGCTCAGTGTCCGATGCCAGGCAGTAATACCACCTAGTTCTGGCAGTGGTACCACCAGGACCCCGGAAATCCGGGAGATGACACTTTTGAGCTCCAAATTCAAACCAGTTGGGGCCTATATAAACCTCACCCTTTCCTATATGAAAGGTGGCCGAAAGCTTACATTTATTCTGAGAATTTGAGAGCTTAAAAATGTTGTAAAAGGCTAGAAGTTCTTCTCCCTCGTTTCTTCTAAGTTTTGATCATTCAAGAGAGGAGTGGAAATCTGTAAGGGTTGTCCCCTAAGCCCATCAAAAAGAGTAAAGCTGTAAAAGGGTGGTTAGCCTTCGTTTATTGAATGAAGGCATCTAGTGGACGTCGGTGATCTCATCGGAGGAGGAAGCCAAAAGTAGATGTAGGTCAAGATTGATCGAACCACTATAAGTCTCGGTTTGACATTCTGCTCCTTATCTTAACTGAAAACTGTCTCTATTGCTTTACATCAACTATACTTCCATTTACTCTTAAGTTGAAGAACTTTCCGAAACAGTTTTCATCGAAAATGATTTCATCATACGAACGTCGTTTTAATCGATGATAGTTTTCCACTATACTAATTTACCCCACCCCCACCCACCCCCCCCCCCCCCCCCTCTCTCTCTTAGTGCTTTTGATCCCAACACTCCTCACTATGAAATTTAAAAAGTTCATGAAACAAGAATTAAAGAATAAAAATAAACTAAAAAAGAATGCAACTACTTGCTATGAATGCAAGAAGAAGGAAGCACTTTAGAATGAATCGAGCTCATCCGATGACGAGGAGCAAACCGATGAAGATAAAACGACAAACTTTACCTTAACGGCTCTCGACAATGAGATAAATGACTCACCTGAATCCTCCTTAATTTATTTTGAAATTACTTGATACATGTTATATGTTATTTTTAAATTAGTATATAAAATACAAAAAATAAATAAATAAAAGGGGATCATTCTTTTCTTTTACTAGCTAATTTTAAAAATGATACTGAAAATTATATGTTTTATGATAAAGGAACAAAATGTTAAAATTAAATACTTTATGTTTAATGAAACCATATTTGATAATTTAATGATTTAATCATGCTTGATGATTTAAATTAATGAGTTTCTATTTTAAAATTATGAATGATGATTCTTGTAATTTATAGCTTTTCAATCTTTGCCATAATGAAAGTTGCTCTTTCATTTTTAAATGATGATGCATGTTTTTGTTTGGTATAAATGATAAAGGCATGCTTGTATGAAATAAATCACATGAATTGAAACAACTATAAAGAGGAAGATATTTTTCTTGAATTTTTTTTTCTATCTTATCAAATTTTGAATAAAATATTGATGAATCTATTTATATTATTTTGAATCTCTTGAACTATGAAAGTGATTTTGATGATTTGATAATTTAAATTTGAATAAATTTTTATCCAAATCATTATCTTGATTCCTTGATACTTATAAATTAAGATTTATTATGAATCAAGATTTTTCATTAATTGTTCTCCCACGATTCTACTTGGTATTTCTTAAGAGGAGATTTTCTAAATGAATCATGATTTTTCTTATGAATTCTTAGATTTATAACTTAAGGTTTCGTGTGAATTCAGATTGTTTAATATGATTCTCCTTTTCGCTATTCGAGTCATCCAAAAAGAATCATAATTTTTATCTTGATTTTTTGAGATTTACAACTTGATATTTTTTCTGCATGAATCAAGATATTATATCATTTGATCTCCTAAGATTTCGTTAGGAGATTTGTTAAAACGAATCATGTCTTTTGGTATTCACATGATCATATCTTTCATGCCATGATTTATTTATGATACTCCCTTGTATTCATTTAGTGTATATCTCATCACCCAATTAATTTTTCTTGATATTCTTCATGTGATGAAATGAATATGATGATTTGAAATTATGCATGAAATACTCATGATATTATGTTGATGCATACAAATGAGAAGTTGTAATCATGCATGGTAGGATGCAATGTAATTTGACATTTTGATACCACCATTATTTGAATTATTTATAATTTGGAATGATGCATGCAAAATACTATGATTTATTACTAAAATGATATATCATGAATGCTAGAGTATCATGTATGATATGCCCATAGTGATGATTTATTTTTGGTTTTATGTATGAAGTAAGGATGAAATATAAGGTTTTGAAATTATACATGTTTTAATTTGAAACTATTATGATGCACAAATATATTGAAATAAGATTGATTCTTTACCTTTGTCATGATTTGAAAATTATTGTAAAGGGAAAAATAATTACAACATTGTATTCTTCCCTTCTTTTTGACAATGACAAAGGGGAGAAAGAACTAGCTTGCATGTTCTAAAATGATGTAAAATTTTCTAGCTTACATGGTGCAAAATTTGTTAGCTTGCTTGATGTAAAACTTACTATCTTACTAGCTTGCATATCTAAAACTTGCTAGCTTGCACTTCTCAAAAGAGAAGAAATAACTTGTTATCTTGAACATTACCATAAATTGCTAGCTTGCAATCTCAAGAGAAACAAAAGTGCTATCTTGCCTATCTCAAGAAGCAAAACACGCTAACTTGCTAATCTAGCAAAATTTACAAACTTGCAAAACTCAAAATTATTGCTAGCTTGCATGATGATAAAACTTAAGATTATAATTATTATGCAATGATTTGAACTTGTATGTCTAAACACTTGATAGTTGAACTTCTCCTTTTTGTTGATGACAAAGGGGGAGAAGTATAATGTTATGCATGATTTTATCATGACATGTTGCTTGGATTTTTAAATCTGAGAGTTCTATCAATATGACATTTTGATAGGGGGACTCAAAAGTTAACTCCATCATCAATTGGTTGTCATCATCAAAATGAGGGAGATTGTTGAATCTCGGATTTTGATGATGAAACCAATTGATAGTGTTTATGATTTGATCTATATTTTGAGTGATGCAGGATGCTTTGATTTGGGACAGACAATTAAAGCGGGAAGAATCATGTTGGACTAGAGAAAAACATGTCAGAAGATTGGACGTCGAGTTGGAGGATCAGTCGACGTATTAGCAGAAGGCTTCGGGCCATGAGTTCGGGCATCGGGGCAAGAAGAGAAGATATTGCGCCAAGAATATCGGAGTTGTGGAGGTTAACTGGCCGATTGGGAAAAAGGTCGCAAGAGAGGACGATGCACCGAAGAATCGGACGAAGCGTCGATGAACCAATGACATGCCAGGACAACATTAGATTAGCTTAGTAATAATTTCTAGATCGAAGTAGGTTTTAACTATGTAGAATTAACTATGATAGCAAGGCATAAAGTAAAATGAAGTCTCGGAGTCAAGGACACAATTTCGTTGGGAGTTCAAGAGTTCGTCGGAAGCCCGGACGTTTGTCGAAAATTATGTTAGAATTGATCGAGAAGTCTAGGAGCTTGCCAAAGAAGCTCATCAGAACTCACCAAGAAGATCGTTGTGAAGTCTAGGAGCTTACCGGGAGTCCACTGGAACATTGCCGAGAGATCGTCGGAAGTTCGCCGGAAGATCGTCGGAAGAAACTTAGACTTACGGACTTATTTAGCTTAGTAAATATCTTAAATTTTATAGTTAGTACATAATTGGGATTAGAATTAGGTCAACCCAATTAGGGGCCAGTTGGGCCCATGTATGGACTGTGTTGGGCCAAGTGAAAGGCCCAAACAGTGACCCAATAGGTGGCACTGTCGTGGCATAGTCTTTGAGACTATGTCAAGCGGTGGTACCACCCAGTGTCAGTGTCAAGTGGTGGTATCGCTAGTGTGGGTGGTGGTATCACCTAAACACAGTCTCCAAGAGATTGTCAGGGGGTGGTACCATCAGATTAGGCGATGGTACCGCCTAATGTCAAGCTACAGGCGGTGGTACCGCTCGTACCTAGGAAACCAGGGATGAGACATTTTTAGGCTCCAAGTTTGAATCAACTTGAGACTTATGAATACCTCTCTCATCCCTGGTTAACAAAAACAAGAATAGAGAGTGAAAAAAAAAGAAAACGTTGTTGTAATCTTATGTGAACTCCTCTCAAACTCTAAGTGCTAGTGAAGTTTAAGAGAGGGGGTTGTGGGGGTTGTAAAGGTTCTCTCCTGAACCTGTCAAAAGAAAAATCGAGTTATAAGGGTGGTTGACCTTTGCCCATTGAAGGAAGATCGTTAGTAGATGCTAGTGGCCTCGAAGGAAGAGGAATCGGTGAAGTGGATGTAGGTCACAACGACCGAACCACTATAATTCAGTTTACATTTTTGTTTTGCTATTTACCTTAACTGCAAACTGCCTTACTTGCTTTACATCCACTACACTCTTCCGTATGCTTTTAAGTTAACATCTTCCGAAATAGATTTAATCGCAATGAGATTTTGAACCGACGTAATTTTATCCATTGCACTAATTCACCCCCTCCCCCCCTCTTAGTGCCGACTCGTTCTTAACACTAATGTGGGCAAGGCAACCTTAAATTTTAACAACCTTAAGATCATGCTTCTTCCTTTTTCATATCTCATATTGTGTAGATACTACCAACTTAGTTAGAACTCTATTCAAAAGGTAAACTGTAGACTCTTGGACGTATCCCTAGAATGAGATGGGTAGGTGGCAAAACTCATCATGGATCACACCATGTCTAACAGCGTGCGATTCCTTATTTCTGATATACCATTAAGCTGATGTGTATAAGGAGAGGTCTATTGAGATATGACATTATGGTCTTTGAGGAACTAGGTGAACTCTGTACTTAATTACTAACCTTCTCGATCTAATTGAAGAGTCTTGATACTCTTTCCAATCTGGTTTTCTACCTCATTCTTATATTCTCTAAATTTCTCGAAGGTCTCGAACTTTCATTAAGTACACATGTTTGTACCTAGAGAAGTCATCACTAAATGTAATGAAGTAAGAATATCCGCCTATGACCTGAGTTGATATAAGACCACATATATCACTATGTGTGAGTTGCAATAATTTAGTAGCTCTCTTTCTAGTTCCACTAAATAGAGTGTTGGTTAATATCTCTCGAAGATAAGACTCATAGGTTGCATATGATTCATAATTAAATGGATTTAGATATTCATCCTTTAGCAACCTCTAGATTCTTCCTTCATAGATATGACCCAATCTACAATGCCATAAGTATATATTATTCACCTCATCTCACTTACTCTTAAATACATGTGAAGCATAATATAATATGAATAAACCATTATTTAATATTTCTCTACCGATGATCTTATCATCTGGGATTAATGAACAATCATTATTCTCAAAAACTAATCTATATCCATTATTTGTCAAACAAGAAATAAAAATAATATTTCTAATAATTGAAGGAACAAAATAGTAAGCATCTAATACTAAAAGAGCTCCACTAGACAACTATAGGGTGACCTCCCCAATGACAATAGTAGCAACCTTTGTGCCATTCCCCATCCTAATATCCACTTCACCTCTTGTTAATCTCCTAGGTCTTGCTAGAACCTACAATGAATTATAGATATGAGATGCATTATCGGTATCTAATACCCATCCACTATTATAATTTTCTAATAGATGAAGATCGATCATGAATGTACTTGAAGCTTCTCTAAGCTTCTATTTCACCTTTTCTACAAAGTACTCTTTGTAGTTCCTCTTCCAATGCTTATCTTTACCGTAGTGGAAGCACAAGCCTTTGTTCTTTGTTGGGTCATTCTTAGTAACTTTTGCTTTGCATGATTTGCCCATGCCCTTGCTCTTCTTAAGGGACTTCTCTATCTTTCTTTTATTTCTGGTCTCATTAGTATAGAGAACTGGCTTCTCTTTCTTGATAGTGCTCTCAGCCTCTCTCAATATATTGAGGAGCTCAAGGAGAGTCACCTCAAGCTCGTTCATGTTAAAATTTATAATGAACTATGAAAAAGAATATGAGAGGGATTGAAGTACAAGACCCACACATAAGTTATCCTCTAGGACCATTCCTAGACCCATGAGCTTTTCGATCCACTCAATCATCTTAAGGACATGGTTCTGATCCGGTATCCCCTTAGGCATCCTGACATAGAAAAGACTCTTGGATATCTCATATCGTTGAGTCCTTCCTTGTTCCTCGAATAATTTACGAAGATGTAGCAGAATAGATCTGACATCCATCTTTTTATACTACTTCTATAACTTGGGAGTCATAGAGCTTAACACGTAACACTAAGCAAAAGTGAAGTCATCTATGTACTTCATATAGCGAGCGATCTCATCCTCACTTACCCCTTCCTCAAGAGTGGGCATAATTATGTCAAGGACATATACGATTTTCTCTATCATGAGAACGATTCTCAAGCTACGGAGCCCGTTGAATCTCGGATTTTGATATTGAAATCAATTAATAAATTAATAATATAATCCAAGTGTTGAGATAAGTGATGTAGGACTAACTATGATCATGAGAAAGGCAAAGCAATTAAAGAAGAATCAAAGTTGGGCCGAAGTCAATGATCGGGCATCGGGCCGAATAAATTAGGGGGATACACCAAAGGATCAGTCAATGCAATGAAAGCTCGCCAAAGGTTCACTGGGAGTTCGCCAAAAGCTCGTCGGGAGTTCGCCGGGAGTACGCCGAAAGCTTGCTAGAAGATCACCAAGAGTTCGCTAGAAGTTCACCGAGAGTTCGCTAGAACAATTGACGTGCCGGACAACTAGGATTACTTGCATTGTAATTATCTAGCCTTAAATTGTCATAGTTAGGGTTTTAATTCAAGTTAGTTTTGGGAGAAATTCTACTAACTCAATTAAGGGCCAATTGGGCCTTTAACAAGGCTAAATTAGGCTAATTGGATGGCCCATTCAACCACTTGGGGCCATATCAGGCGATGACACTGCCCAAACTGGGCGGTGGAACCGCTTGGGGCTTAGCTTCCCAGGTGGTTTGGGTGGTGGTACTGCCCAAACTAGGCGATGGTACCATAGGTAGTTAATGCTGCCAGGTAGTGGTACCGCTAGAGCCCGGTCTCTGAACTCTGTCAGGCGATCATACCGCCTAGATTGGGCAGTGGTATCGCCCAGTGTCAGTCTGCACGTGATGGTACCACCCAATAATGGCTGTGGTACTGCCTGTACCATAGAAACCGAAGATGAGATACTTTTTGGCTCCATTTTTAAAGCCATTGGGGCCTATAAATACCCAGTCTTTCTTGTATGAAAGAGCAACGAAATGTGAATAAAATTCTTGAGATTTTGGGTTATAAAATTGCTAAGTGTCCTCCTACTCCATTTCTAGTTTTGTGATCATTCAAGAGAGGTGTGAGGCATGTAAGGGTTGTCTCCTAAACCCGTAAAAAGGAGAAAGTGTTGTAAGAGGGTGGTTGGTCTTCGCCCATTAAAGGAAGACCATTAGTGGACGCCGGTGGCCGTAACGGAGGAGGAATCGAAAGTGGATGTAGGTCATAACAATCGAACCACTATAAATCCGGTGTACTTTCTTTCTATGTCATTTCTTTTATGCTTTTCATTCTCATCACTCACTAATTTACTTGCTCACTGCCCTCGATCACTTACGAATGTTTTCAAGTTTGAACGCTTTTTCAGATATAAGCTTTATCAAACAAATATTTTTGAATCGACGTCGTATTTATCGAAAGCACTAATTCACCCCTCTTAGTGCCAACTTTATCCTAACAATTGGTATCATAGCGAGGTTACTCTCTATTTGGTTTAAAACCCAAGAGAGATGGCTTTTCCTGGCAATCAAGAGAGACTTTCTATCACTCGTCCTTTTACGTTCAATGGGACAGACTACACTTATTAGAAAACTAGAATGAGAATTTTCTTACTTTCTATGGATTTCGAATTGTGGAATATTGTTGAAAGTGGTTTTGAGAAGTCTTCTAAACCAATGAATGAATGAAATGATTTGGAAAAGAAGACCTTCTCCTTGAATGCTAAAGCAATGAACACTTTATTTTATGCTCTTGATAAAAATGAATTTAATCTGGTTTCTATATGCGAAACTACACATGAGATTTGGCACACACTCGAAGTCACACACGAAGGCACAAGTAAGGTTAAATAGTCAAAAATTAATTTTTTGGTGCATAATTTTGAATTGTTTCAAATGAAACTAAGCGAAACCATTGGAGACATATACACTTGTTTTACAAATGTCGTCAATGGTTTGAAAGCACTTGGTAAAGGTTTTTCTAATATTGAACTTGTCAATAAAATACTAAGATTCCTTTCAAAAATTTAGGATCCAAAAGTGACGATAATACAAGAAGCAAAGGACCTAAACAACTTTGCTTTTGAAGAACTTATCGGGTCATTAATGACCTACAATATAACATGCAAGGCACATGATGAACATGAGAACTACCTTCCAAAGAATAGAAATGATATGATACTTAGAACTAAAGAAGACCACTTGAGCGAAAGCTAAAGTGATGATGAGGACTTGGCACTTCTAACAAGAAAATTCATAACATTCATAAGAAGAAACAAAACAAATTTTGTAATACAAGATACTAAGAACAAAAATAAACTAAAAAAGGACACAATCATATGCTATGAATGCAAGAAGCCGGGGCAGTTCAAAAATGAATGTCCTCAAGTGAAGAAGAAACTACCAAAGAAAAAGAAGATGCTCAAAGCAACTTGGGACGATTCAAGTACATCCGATGACGAGGAGCCAACCAATAAAGAAGAAGTTGCTAACTATGCTCTAATGGTGCTTAATGATGAGGTAAGTGACTTAATCGAATCTTATTTAGCTTATGATGATTTACTTATTGCTTTCAATGATTTATATGATGAATGTAAGCTAGTTGGTAAAAAATATAAGTTATTAAAAAAGGAGCATGCTTCTCTTGTTAGTGAATTTGATAAATTAAAAATTGAGCATGATGATAGTATGTTAGCTTCTTATACTAAGTGTGATGAGATAGATTCACTTAGAAAAGAAAATATCTTACTATAAGAAATATTAGGAAAAAATTAAAATAGGACATAAATATCTAAACATGATCATTGTTAATAAGGATCATAATCATAGAAAGGAAGGAATTAGCTTTATGAGTAACACTCAATAAAAGCTAACCATCTTCGTTAAAGGACCTACATTGCATATCTCACCTAGAGAAAAATATAATTTTTGTGGAAAATATGATCATTTTGCCTATAAATGTCTATTTTAAAGGTATAGTCCACAAATTAATTTGGGTTCCCAAAGGAACCATAAATCACTCAATGATAGATAGATCTATTTTTAAGGGACCCAAGATTAAATGAATACTTAAAAGAAAACCCCCTTTCTTGTAGATATATCTACAATCACAAGCTAGGAATAAGAGATGGTACTTTGATAGTGGATACTCAAGGCATATGACCGGAGATCCAACACACTTCTCTAAGCTCACTAACCAAGATGAAGGATTTGTCACCTTCGGAGACAACAACAAAAGAAAAATTATTGGCAAAAGAAATATAGATAATAAATCAAACCTTTTAGTTAAAGATGTGTTATTAGTAGATATTTTAAAACATAATCCACTAAGCATTAGTCAATTATATGATAAAGGATATATCATCAAATTTGAATCTAATGCTTGTATAATTGAAATACCCACATAAAAATAGCTCTATGATTGCCTTAAAAAATAATAATGTGTATACTATTGATATTAATGATTTTTACGATGAAACTTATTTTTTGGCTTTAGACAATGATGTATGGCTTTGGCATAGGAGATTAGGTCATGCTAGCATGAAATTAATCTCTCAAATTTCAACTAGAGAACTTGTGAGAGGAATGCCTAGCATCAAGTTTATTAAAGACAAAGTTTGTGATGCATGTAAATTAAGAAAATAAATAAAAGTAGTTTCAAATCAAAGAATCAAATAAGTACCTCTAGGAGGTAGTAAATATGTCTTTGTAATTGTTGACGATTATAGTAGATATACTTGGACATACTTCTTAGCACATAAAAGTGATTGTTTTAAATATTTTTTAAAATTTTATAAATTAGTCCAAAATAAAAAGGGTTTTATGATTGCCTCTATTCGAAGTGATCACGGTGGTGAATTTCAAAACCATGATTTTCAAAATTTTTATGAGTTAAATGGGTACAACCATATTTTCTCTACTTTAAGAAATCTACAACAAAATGGAATAATTGAAAGAAAAAATAGGAGCTTACAAGAAATGATAAGAACCATATTAAACGATCATAGCCTACCCAAATATTTTTGTACTAAATCCGTTAATACGGCATGCTATTATTGAATCTCGGATTTTAATGATAAAATTAAGTGGTAAATTATTTGATCTAATATATATGTTGAGAAAAGTGTACAGGATTAACTACGATAGCAGTAGTCATAAAGCAGATGTTGGGTCGGAGTTAAAATCAAGATTTTGTTGAGAGTTCGAGAGTTCATCGGAAGTCCAAACGTTCATTAGAAGTTCTGCCAGAATTGACCGAAAAGTCCAAGTGCTTGCCAAAGAGGCTCGTCGGAATTCACTAAGAAGATCGTCGTAAAGTCTAAGAGCTAGCTAGGAGTCCGTTGGAACATTACCAAACGATTGTCGGAAGTTCATCGGAAGATCATTGTAAGCTCGCCGGAAAAACAATTGACATACCAGACCAAGATTACTTAGTTAATATCTTAAATTATCATAGTTAGACCTTAAGTTGAGTTAGGATTGGGAGGTAATCCCAACTCAGTTAGGAGCCAACTTGGCACTTGACAAGGTTGAATTGGGCCAAATGAATAGCCCATTCAGCACTTGAAGTCACGACCAACGGTGGCACCACTAGGGCCAATGGTGGCACCGCTAGGCACTTAGTCTCCCAGGTGATCTGAGTGGTGGAACCATCGGTAGTTAATGCTGCCAATTGGTGGTACCACCATGTCAAGCGATGGTACCACCCTTTCAAGCAATGGTACCGCCAGAACTCGGTCTCCGAGAGCTCTGTTAGGTGGTGGTACCGCCAGATTGAGCGGTGGTACTGCCTAGTGTTAGTCTACAAGTGATAGTACCGCCTAATAATAGCAGTGATACCGCTAGTACCCCGAAATATGAGGATGTGACACTTTTTGGCTCCAATTCTAAAGCCATTGGGGCATATAAATACCCCACCATTTCTTGAAGTCTTGGGGTGTTAAAAGTATTGTAAAAGTGCTAAAAGTCCTCCTCCCTTTCTAGTGTTGTGATCATTCAAGAGAGGTGTGAGCCTTGTAAGAGTTATCTCCTAAACTTGTGAAAAGAAGAAAGTGCTATAAAGAGGGTGGTTGGTCTTCGCCCATTAAAGGAAAACCATTAGTGCACACTGGTGACCTCGATAGAGGAGGAATCAGAAGTGGATGTAGGTCACAATGACCGAACCACTATAAATTCCGGTGTGCTCATTTCCATTCTGCTTTTCTTTACTGCCATTACTTTCTAAGTTAATTGCTGGTTCATTTACTCTAAAGTCAAGCACTTTTCGAGATTGGTTTTTAATGAACAAATATTTTACAAAATCGATGACTTTTTTCCCTGCACTAATTCACTCCCCGCCCCCCTCCTCCTTTTAGTGCCGCTCTTGATCCTAATAATTGGTATCAGAGCAAGGTCACTCTCGTTTGGTTTGAAACCCAAGAGAGATGGCATTTGTCGGCAACCAAGAGGGTCATTCAATTACACGTCCACCCATGTTCAATGGGATGACTTACACTTATTGGAAGACTAGAATGAGGATTTTTCTAATTTCCATGGATTTTGAGTTATGGAACATTGTGGAAAATGGATTTCAAAAGTCTTTTCTTCCAATGAACGATTGGAATGAGTTAAAGAAGAAGACTTTCGCTTTAAATGCCAAGGCTATGACTGCCTTGTTTTGCGCTTTAGATAAAAACGAGTTCAATCGATTATATATTTGTGAAATGACTTTTGATATTTGGCACACACTCGAAATCACTCATGAAGGCACTAGTAGAGTAAAGGAGTCAAAGATAAATCTTTTAGTTTATACTTATGAATTGTTACGGATGAAGCCAAGCGAGACTATTATCAACATGTACACTCATTTTATGGATATCGTCAATAGTTTAAAAGCTCTTGACAAATGTTTTTCAAACTTTGAACTTGTTAATAAAATCTTGAGATTCCTTTCAAAGAGTTGGGGCCCTAAAGTAATGATCATTCAATAGGCCAAGGATTTAAACAACTTTCCTCTCGAATAACTTATCGGATCACTAATATCCTATGAGATGACTTGCAACGCTCATGAAGAGCTTGAAAACAACCTTCTAAAGAATAGGAAGGATATGACACTAAGAATTCAAGAAGACCACTTGAAAGAAAATTCAAGTGATGAGGACTATGATGATGACTTGGCACTCTTGACAACAAAGTTAAAAAAATTCATAAAAAGGAATAAATTTAAAAATGGCTCTAAAAATAAATTTGAACCCAAGAAAGAACAAGTTATATGCTACGAATGCAAAAAGCCAAAACATTTCAAAAGCGAATATCCCCAAGAAAAGAAGAAGCAACCAAAGAAGAAGAAGACTCTTAAAAAAACTTGGGATGACTCAAGTACATCCGAAGAAGAGGAGCCAACCAGCACAGAGCAAGTTGCTCACTATGTACTAATAGCTATCGAAGATAAGGTAAGTAGTTCATTAAATATAAATTTATCTTTCGACGAGCTTTTAAGTGTTTTTTATGAATTGTTTAATGAATATAGATCTTTGAGTAAAAAGTATAACTCTTTGAAAAAGGATCATATCATTTTAAATATTGAATTTGAAAAACTTAAGTATGATAATCCTTCTTTGCCTCCATGTACTAAGTGTGAACACTTAGAGGTACTTAAGAAGGAAAACTTACTACTCAAAGAAACCTTAGAAAAGTTTGAGGTTGGTAGCAAGTCCTTGAACATGATCCTTGCCAATAAGGGTCAAGTTCATAGAAGAGGCGAAATCGGATTTGTGAGTAGCTTTCACTAAAATCCAACCACCTTTGTTAAAGGCCCTACCTTGCATGTATCACCTCATACTAAATGCAACTTTTGTTGCAAACTTGGACATGTTGCCTATAAATGTCCACTTAAGAGATATAGTCTACACAAATTGATTTGTTCCTAAAGGAACCATAAATAACTCTATGCAAACTGATAAGTTGAGTAGATCGATTTTTGAGGTACACAAGGTCCAATGGCTACTTAAAAATCACCCTCTTTTGTAGAAATATTTACCATCACAAGCTAGGAGCAAGAGATGGTACCTTGATAGTGGATGATCAAGGCATATGACTAGAGATCCATCTCAATTATCTAAGCTCACTAGACTAGACGAAGGATATGTCACCTTCGGAGACAACAATAAGGGTAAAATCATTGGCAAAGGAATCATAGGTAACAAATCTAACTTTTTGATTGAAGATGTGTTGTTGGTTGATGGCTTAAAGCATAATCTTTTGAGCATTAGTCAATTATGTGATAAAAGATACATCATTAGATTTGAATCCAATACTTGCATTATTGAATAACCATATAAAAACACATATATGATTACCCTAAAATAAAATAATGTATATACTATCGACATTGATGATCTTTATAATGAAATATGTTTTTAGGTTTTGAATGATGATGCTTGGCTTTGGCATAGGAGATTAGGTCATGCTAGCATGAAACTAATCTCTCAAATCTCAACTAAAGAACTTATAAGAGGTATTCCTCACATTAAGTTTGTTAAAGATAATGTGTATGATGCATGTCAATTAGGAAAACAAATAAAATGTAGTTTCAAACCGAAGAATCAAATAAGCACCTCTAGACCATTGCAATTGATCCATATGTATTTGTTTGGACCAATTGATACATCAAGCCTCTGAGGTAGCAAATACACATTTGTAATTATAGACGATTATAGTAGATACACTTGGATATACTTCTAAGCGCATAAAAGTGATTACTTTAGGTATTTTTTAAAGTTTTGTAAATTTGTTCAAAATGAAAAATGCTTTATGATTTCATCAATTCGGAGTGATCATGGTGGCGAATTTCAAAACCATGATTTTCAAAATTTTTTATGAATCAAATGGATACAAACATAATTTCTCTACTTCGAGAAATCCTCAACAAAATGTAGTAGAAAGAAAAAATAGAAATTTACAAGAAATGATAAGAACCATATTAAACGAACATAGCCTACCTAAATATTTTTGGGCCGAAGCCGTTAATATGACATGTTATGTTATGAATAGGATTCTAGTAAGGCAATTACATTCCAAAACTCCTTATGAATTGTGGAATAACAAAAAACCCAACATTTCATATTTTAAAGTTTTCGGTTTTAAATATTTTATCTTGAATGAAAAAGATGCCTTAGGAAAGTTTGATATAAAATTCGATGAAGGGATTTTTCTTAACTATTTCTTCTATTTCTAAAGTCTTTCATATCTTTAACAAAAGAACTTTAATTATAAGAATCTATTCATGTTATCTTTAATGAAGTTTTGGAATTTAAGAAAAATGAGTTTGATGATGATCTTAATTTTGATGCTTTGAATTTAAATGAACTTTCTCCTTCAGCTAGCAACTTAGATGCATCTTCTTCCGAAACATCCTTACCCAAGGAATGAAAGTACGTAGATGCTCATCCTAAGGAGCTAATCATAGGAGACACATCGAAAGAGGTTCAAACTCGTACTTCTCTTAAAAATTTTTGTGTCAACACCGCTTTTCTTTCTCAAATTGAACCTAAATGCATTAATGAGGCCTTGAAAGATGATTCATGGGTTATTGCAATGCAAAAAGAGTTGAATCAATTTGAAAGAAATAAGGAGGGGAAGCTTGTTCCGAAGCCAAATGACCATTTAGTTATTGGTATTAAATGGTTCTTTAGAAACAAGCAAGATAAATTTGGTATCGTAGTTAAAAACAAGACTAGATTAGTGGCCAAGGGTTTCAACCGAAAAGATGGTATCGATTATGAAGAAACTTTCGCTCCTGTGGCACGATTAGAAGCCATAAGGATGCTCCTTGCCTATGCTAGTAGTAATAATTTTAAGTTATTTCAAATAGATGTCAAAAGTGCTTTTCTTAATGGCTTTATTTTCGAATAAGTTTATGTTGAACAACCTCCCGGATTTGAGAATGATAATCTTCCTAATCTTGTGTTTAAATTAACTAAAGCTCTCTATGGATTAAAACAAGCCCCAAGGGCTTGGTATAAGAGACTTAGCTCATTTCTTATCCAAAATAATTTCTCTAGAGGCAAGGTCGATACTACATTGTTTATTTAAAATTTTAAAAATAATTTTTTATTATTCAAATTTACGTTGATGATATTATTTTTGGTTTTACAAATGAATCTCTATATGAATCATTTGCCAAGAGTATAAAATGAGCTTAATGGGTGAACTAACTTTCTTTTTAGACTTACAAATCAAACAACTTAGTAATGGTATTTTTCTTAGTTAAACAAAATATACATTAGACTTACTAAAACGGTTTAATATGGATAATTCAAAGGCTATCAATACTCCTATGAGTACCTCCACTAAGTTAGACATTGACAAAAGTAGAGAAAGCTTTGATAAAAAAGCTTATAGGGTATGATAGGTAGTTTACTATACATCACCGCAACTAGACTGGACATCATGTTTAGCGTAGGACTTTGTGCTAAGTTTCAATCTAATCCTAAGCTATCTCATCTTAAAGTAGTTAAAAGAATTCTTAGATATCTTAAAGGAACCACTAATCTAGGATTATTATATCCAATATCTGAAAACTTTGAATTAATTACTTATACTGATGTGAATTTTGCTGGATGTAGATTAGATAGACAAAGCACATCCGGAACATGTCAACTCTTAGGTCATGCACTTGTCTCTTGGTCGTTCAAGAAACAAAACTCGGTTGCACTATCTATGACCGAAGCCGAATACATAGCGGCTAGTGCATGTTGTATACAAGTTGTATGGATGAAAAATACATTAGATGATTATAGAATTTATCTTAAAAATATTCCCATAAAATGTGTAATATAATATGTTTAACGAAAAATCCTATTTAACACTTTAGAACTAAACATATTGACATTAGGCATCACTTTATACAAGATCATATTAATAATCATAATGTAATCATAGAATTCATTGATACAAAAGATCAATTGGCCGATATCTTTACAAAACTTTAAATGAACAATAATTCGATTTCATTAGAAGGGAGTTAGGGATTTTAGATTGTCCGAATGCATGAGTTTGTTGTATTTTTTTTTCGAACTATCTTTCTCTTAATGTATTTCATGAATGGAGCTTTCATGAATTTATTATCTTCCTTGGTATCAATTTTACTTCTTATCCTTGCTCCATCACTTAATGATTTTTGATACACTTAGTCCCTTCACTCATGGAATTCATTAACAAATACATCTCTCACAGATTTCACTCTTGTGATTTTTAACGGATTTGATTGATGAAATCTTATTCGTGGATTTCTTTTTTATATGATGCTCTCCTCCCATGAATTCTTTCTTACTCTTTTCATGAAAGAAGAATTATTATGAATTTTTTAGTATGAGAGGATCACTTGCAAAGAATGGGGATTTGATTTCGTAAATTTGATTCTTAATGGATTTCTTCCTTACTCTTCTTCCTCTTCTTCTTATTTTTATGACAAATGAAGAAAGAAACTTGTACATATAAAGAAGATCCAAAAAGCCCTTAAGTAAAAATGTTAGCTTATCCAAAAAGTTATCATGCAAAGTTTTTTTCTTATGCTTTGGATAAATCATTGTGAAACTTGCTTAAATTTTTACCACACTTGCATTGTTGAATTGTTCTCCTTTTTGTTGATGACAAAGGGGGAGAAATATGGTAAATTGATGACAAATTGAATGTTTGTGACAAATGTATAAAATGTATCTTATCGTAAATGATTGTATGTTTTGTGAATGAAATATGACAAATTGATGACAAATTGAATGTTTGTGACAAATGTATAAAATGTATCTTATCGTAAATGCTTGTATATTTTGTGAATGCTTGAAATATATTGGAATCATCAAATATATCCCAACATATCACAAATACTTGAAACATATCAAAATGTATTTTATATGCATTATAGATACTTGAAATGTTTTATGCTTAATAATTGTCTATCATAAGGTATCATGAGCTTAACTTGCTATTCACAATTGATACAATGACTCAAAATGATGAATTGTTATCTTGCTAAATTTCATATTCGAAACTCATATCATATTTGAAAATGATGATTGTTTATCATCATTGGACTTGAAAATGGATATCATGCCTTGACATCATTTTTATTGATAAATACATGGTATCGTATTTTGAATTAGAAAATCATTATAAGAATCATGATGTACATGTTAATAAGTTTTAATAACTTATTGGTTTGATGCTTGAATTCAAAGACCTTGAATTCAAGAGTAACTTCTCTCAAGCATAGCATATAGATAGGGGGAGTTAAGGTTAACTCTGTCATCAATTGATAGTCATCATCAAAAAGGAAAAGATTGTTGAATCTCAGATTTTGATGATGAAATCAATTGGTAAATTATTTGATTTAATCTATATATTGAGATAAATATGTATGATTAACTGCAATATTGGTAAGACATAAAGCAGATGATGGGCCGGAGTCAAGATCGAGACTTTGTTGGGAGTTGAGAGTTTGTTGGAAGTCCGAACGTTCGTTGGTAGTTCCAACGGAATTAACCGAGAAGTCTAGGATCTTGCGAAAGAAGCTCATCGAAACCCACCAAGAAGATCATCATGAAGTCCAGGAGCTTATCGAAAGTCCACCGGAACATTGTCGAGAGATCGTTGGAAGTTCGCCGGAAGATCGCTGGAAGCTCGCCGGAAGAACAATTGATGAACCAGAATAAGAATGATTTGTTAAATGTCTTAATTATTGTAGTTAGACTCTAAGTTGAGTTAGGATTGGGAGGTAATCCCACTAACTCAGTTAGGGGCCAATTGGGCCCTTAACAGGACTGAATTGGGTTGGATTGAACAGCACATTCAGCACCTGAAGTCACAATCGGCGATGGCACCGCCTGGTGACTCAATCTCCCAAGTGGTCTGGGCGATGGTACCGCCCAAATTGAGTGGTAGTACCATTGGTAGTTAATGCTGCCAAGCAATGGTACCTTCCCTGTCATGCGGTGGTACCACCAGAGCTCAGTCTCGAGCTCTGTCAAGCGATCGTGCCACCCAAACTGGGTGATGGTATCAGCTAGTGTCAGCTTACAGGCAATAGTACCACCTAATAATGGTGATGGTACCGCTAGTACCCCGAAATCCGGGGATATGACACTTTTTGGCTTCAATTCTGAAGCCATTGGGGCCTATAAATACCCCACCCTTTTTCTGCATGAAATGGCATGAAAGTGTGAACATAATCTTGAATTCTAGGGGTATTAAAAGTGTTGCAAAAGTGCAAGAGTCCTCCTCCTCCCTTTCTACGTGTTGAGATTATTCAAGAGAGGCGTGAGGCTTGTAATGGTTATCTCCTAAACCTATGAAAAGGAGAAAGCGTTGTAAAGTGGTGGTTGGTCTTCACCTATTAAAGCAGGACTATTAGTGGATGCTAGTGACCTCGACGGAGGAGGAATCAGAAGTGGATATAGGTCACAATGACCGAAACACTATAAATTCCAATGTGTTCTTTCCTTACTGTAAATTCTCTTTATTACATTCAACTTTACTACATCGCAAACTGCCCAACCTTTTCATCTCTACTTATTCAAAGTGAAACAAATGATTTGAGTCGAAACTGGTTTTTATCATATGAAGTTTCTCGAATCGACATAATTTGGGAGTTAACCCTTATAAGTCTCACACATCTCTTGAATGATCTCAAAACTTAGAAAGGGAGGAGGAGTACTCTAGCACTTTTACAATACTTTAATACTTTAAAGACTCAAGATTATGCTAATACTTTCGTGTCCTTTCATGCAAAAAAGGGTGGGGTATTTATAGGCCCCAATGGCTTTTGAATTAGAGCCAAAAATTGTCACATCCCCAGATTTCGGGGTACTGGCGGTACCACCGCCATTATTGGACAGTACTACCGCCTGTAGTCTAACATTGGGGGGTACCATCGCCTAACAGGGGCGGTACCACCATTGGCAACATTAACTGCAAGCGGTACCACTGCCCAGACCATTTGGGAGACTAGGTCACCAGGCGGTGCCACCGCCAGCCATGGTTTTAGGTACTAAATGGGCTGTTTAATACGACCCAATTCAGCCCTGTTAAGGGCTCACTTGACCCCTAACTGAGTTATGTTGAATCTCGAATTTTGATGATAAAACTAATTGATAAGTGTTTATGATTTGATCTATATTTTGAGTGACTTAGGATGCTTCGATCAGGATTAGACAATTAAAGCAGGAAGAATCATGTTGGGCCGGAGGAAGACATGTCAAAAGATTGGACGTCGGGCCGGAGGATCGGTCGACATATCGACAAAAGGCTTCAAGCCATGGATTCAGGCATTAGGCCAAGAAAGGTAGATATTGCACCAAGGATATCAGAGTTGTGGAGTCAACTGGCCAATTGAGCAATAGGCCGCAAGAGAGGATGATGCATCGAAGAATCAGATGAAGCGTCGATGGACCAATGACATGCCGAACAACATGATTCAAGCTTAGTAATAATTGTCTAGATCGAAGTATGTTTTACATGTGTAGGATTAACTACGATAGCAATGCATGAAGCAAAATAAAGTCCCGGAGTTAAGGACACAATTTCGTTGGGAGTTCGAGAGTTCGTCGGAAGTCTAGACGTTCGTCGGAAGTTTGGTAGGAACCAGCAGAGAAGTCTAGGAGTTTGCCAGAAGAAGCTCATTGAAACTCACCAAGAAGATCGTTGTGAAGTCCAGGAGCTTGTTGGAAGTCCGTTGGAACATTACCGGGAGATCGTCGGAAGTTAGCCGGAAGATCGCCGGAAGCTCGTCGGAAGAAACCAAGACCTAGGGACTTGTTTAGCTTAAGTATGCCTTAGATTTCATAGTTAGCATGTAATTAGAAATAGATTTGGGCCAACATAATTAAGGGCCAGTTAAGCCCATGTAAGGACTATGTTGGGCCCAATGAAAGGCCCAAACAGTGACCCAAGAGATGGCACCGTCATGGCACATTCTTCGAGATTATGTCAGGCAGTGGTACTGCTAGTCTGGGTGGTGGTACCGCCCCTAGCAGGGTGCCAAGTGGTGGTACCACCTAGTGCAAAGTTAGTGTCAGACTGACACTAGCGATGGTACCGCCCAGCATAGGCGATGGTACCGTCCGAACCTAGGAAACCTAGGATGAGATGTTTTTAGGCTCTAAGTTTGATTCAACTTGAGGCCTATAAATACCCCTCTCATCCCTGGGTAAGAAAAACAAGCACAGAGAATTTAAAGAGGGAAAAATGCTATTGTAATCTCTTGTGAGAATCCTCCTCTTCTAGTCTAAGTGTTAGAATAGTTTAAGAGAGGAGTGAGTGCTTGTAAGGGTGGTCTCCTAAACCTAGTTAAAAAAGAAGAGGGTGTAAGAAGGAGGTTAATCTTTACCTATTAAAGGAAGATCAATAGTGAATGCTGGTGGCCTTGACGGAAGAGGAATCGGTGGAGTGGATGTAGTTCACAACGACCAAACCACTATAAAATTAGCGTGTTCTTCTCTGGTTTGCATTTCTATATTTGAGCAATTTACTTTACTACAAACCTCTTAACTTGCTTTACATCAACTACGCATCTTTCATACATTTTTAAGCTATCTTTACGAAAATGCTTTCAAGTTAACCTCTCTCCGAAACGGTTTTCGTCGAAATTGGTTTTTATCGTACGAAGGTTTTTTGAACCAACGTAATTTTCCCGCTGCACTAATTCACACACCCCCCCCCCTCTTAGTGCCGACTCTTTTCCTAACAGTTGGTATTAGAGCCTCATAATTTCTCATTTGGTTTAACACCCAAGAGAAATGGCTCTTTTCGGCTTTCAAGAGGGTCACTCTCTCATTCGTCCTCCCTTGTTCAATGGGACGGACTACACATATTGGAAAACTCGAATGAGAGTTTTCTTACTTTTTTTGGACTTGAATTTATGGAATATTATCGAAAGTAATTTTCAAAAGTCTTCTACTCCAATGAAAGAATGGAATGATTTGGTGAAGAAAACTTTTTCCTTAAATGCTAGAGCTATGAACGCTCTATTTTGTGCTTTGGATAAAATTGAGTTTAATCGGGTTTCTAATTGCAAAACAGCTTTTGATATATGGCACACTCTCAAAATCACACATGTAGGCACTAGTAGAGTAAAAGTTTCAAAGATTAATCTTTTAATGCATGATTTCGAGCTATTTCAAATGAAGCCAAGCGAAACTATTGTTGACATGTACACCCACTTTACGGATGTCATCAATAGTTTAAAAGCTCTTGGCAAATGTTTTTCGAATCTTGAACTTGTGAATAAAGTTTTATGCTCACTTTCTAAATCTTGGGACTCTAAAGTAATGGCCATATAAGAGGCAAAAGATTTAAACCATTTTTTGATTGAAGAACTAATTGGGTCTTTGATGACCTATGAATTGACGTGCAATGCACGTGAAGAACTCAAGAACAACCTTCCAAAGAATAGGAAGGATTTTAGACTAAGAACAATCAAAGACCACTCGAGCATAAGCTCAAGTGATGGTAAACATGAACTCCTCACTATGAAATTTAAAAGGTTCATGAAATAAGAGTTAAAGAACAAAAATAAACTTAAAAAGAATACAACTACTTGCTATGAATGAATGAAGAAGAAAGCTCTTTGGGATGAATCGAGCTCCTCCGAAGATGAGAAGAAAATCAACAAAGGCGAGGTGGCAAACTATGCCTTAACGACTTTCGACAACGAAGTAATCAAAATACCTTTAATTTATTTCGAAATTACATGATGCTTTTCATGAGTTATTTTTAATTTAGTTTAGAATATTTATTTGTCTTGAAAATTACATGTTTAAAAATGAATATGCAAAAAAAAAATGATTATGCTAGTAATTTTGAAAATGATAATAAAAATTACATGTTTTATGTTAATGGAATAAAATGTTAGATTTAAATCTAATGATCCTATGTTTGTTTTTTAAGAAGAAATAATGTGTATCTTGATGTCTTAATGAAAATATTAAGTTTGATATCATGCTTAATGATGATACATGACTTTTGTATGGAAAACTAAGCATAAAAATTTAGATTCACCTTAAAAAAAAAATGCATGACTACAAAAAATAAAATGATCTTAATGGAAAATGCTTTATGAAATCAATTTCGATGATGCATAATGATGAAATTATGTAATAAAAATATTAAATATTTTGAAACCATGTTTTGATGTCATGCCCAAAGTAGTGATGCATAATGATCATGCTTAATAAATTTTGAAATTATGCATGATGATTTTTGTGATTATTGATCTTTGCCTCAATGAAAGTTCTTTTTCGGTTTTAAACATTAATGCATGTTTTTATTTGGCATAAATAAAAAAGGCATGCTTCTATGAAATAAATCACACGAATTGAAACAACTAAAAAGAGAAAAGCATTTTTCTTAAAAATTCTTTTTCTCTATCTTATTGAATTTGATGAATCTATTTGATCATCTTTGAAAATGATTTTAATTTGATGATTTGAATAAGTTGTTATTCAAATCATGATCTTGATCTCTTGGAATTACTTGAGATTTTTTTTCAAGATCTCTTCTTTGTACTCCTATGATTTTTTCTTGGTATCTTATTTAAAGAAGAGATTTACTATATGAATCATGTCTTTTGGTATTTAATTGATCTTATCTTTCATGACATGATTTCTTTATATTTATGACTTGTATGTCTTGAAATGATTGAAATATTTTATACAATTTTGTTCTTCTCTTCTTCTTTCTTGTTTACAATGATAAAATGGGGAGAAGTTTTGATCATGCATGGTAGGATGTAATTTGACAAAATTGGTACCATCATGATCTGAAATATTTATGATTTGAAATGATGCATGCAATACTTATGATAATGATGTACATGATGTATTTCATATGATATGAATCATGATTAAAATTGCATTGACTTTAATTCAGTTTAAATTCAAGGTTTGTCTCAATTATGACATATTGCAATAAGAATGATACTTTATTTTTGTCATAATTTGAAAATTGATGAATTGCACCATTGTTTTTGTTATTCCCCTCTTTTTGCCAATGACAAAGGGGGAGAAAGAATTTCTAGCATGCACATCACGAAAAGAGGCAAACTTGCTAGCTTGCTAATCTCAAAAGAGAAGCAAAAAGTGTTATCTTGTAAATCTCAAGATAAGCAATGTTTGCTAAGTTACACATTTCAAGAAGAGGCAAAATAGTCTATCTTGCACATCTCAAAAGATGTAAAATTTTGCTAACTTTTATATGTGTAAAATATGATAGCTTGCATACTATAAAATGATATAAAGTTGCTAGCTTACATGTTCTAATATGATGTAGCACTTGCTAAATTTGCTAGCTTGCATAATAATTAAAATGGAGATCATGTTTAGTATACGATGATTTGAACTAATATTCAAACACTTAGATAGTTGCACTTCTCCTTTTTGTTGATGACAAAGGGGGAGAAGTATGATGTTATGCATAAGTTTATAATAATATGTTACTTTGATTTTTGAATCCAAGAGTCTCTATCAAGACAGCATATTGATAGGGGGAGTTTGTTTAAACTCCGAGAGTTAAGGTTAACTCCGTCATCAATTTATTGTCATCATAAAAAAGGGAGAGATTGTTGAATCTTAGATTTTGATGATGAAACCAATTGATAAGTGTTTATGATTTGATCTGCAATTTGAATGACATAGGATGCTTCGATCAGAATGAGACAATTAAAGTAGGAAGAATCATGTTGGGCTGGAGGAAAACATATCAAAAGATTAGACATCGGGCCGGAAGATCGATCGATGTATTACAGAAGGCTTTGGGCCATGGATTCAGGCATTGGGCCAAGAAGAGCAGATATTGCACCAAGGATATCAGAGTTGTGGAGTCAACTGGCCGATTGGGCAATAGGCTATAAGAGAGGACGATGCGCCAAAGAATCGGACGAAGCGTTGATGGACCAATGACATGTCGAACAACATGATTCAAGCTTAGTAATAATTATCTAGATTGAAGTGTATTATACATGTGCAGGATTAACTATGATAACAAGGCATGAAGCAAAATGATGTCCCGAAGTCAAGGACGTAATTTCGTTGGGAGTTCGAGAGTTTGTTGGAAGTCCAAACGTTCGTCGGAAGTTCTACAGGAACCAACTGAGAAGTCTAAGAGCTTGCCAGAAGAAGCTCGTTGGAACTCACCAAGAAGATCATCGTGAAGCCCAGGAGCTTGCCAGAAGTCCATTGGAACATTGCCGGGAGATCGTCGGAAGTTTGCCAGAAAATCGCCGGAAGTTTGCCAGAAGAAACCAAGACCTAGGGACTTGTTTAGCTTAAGTATACCTTAGATTTCGTAGTTAGCACGTAATTGGGAATAGATTTGGGCCAACCCAATTAGGGGCCAGTTGGGCCCATGTAAGGACTGTGTTGGGCCCAATGAAAGGCCCAAATAGTAACCCAAGAGATTGCACCATCGTGGCACAGTCTTCGAGACTATGTTAAGTGGTGGTACCGCCCAGTCCAGTGTCAGTGTCAGATTGACATAGGCGGTGGTACCACCCGAACCCAGGAAACTCGGGAATTGATGTTTTTAGGCTCCAAGTTTAAATCAACTTGAGGCCTATAAATATCCCTCTCATCCCTGGGTAAGAAAAATAAGCATAGAGAATTTAAAGAGGGAAAAATGATGTTGTAATCTTTTATGAGAATCCTCCTCTTCTAGTCTAAGTGATAGAATAGTTTGAGAGAGGAGTGAGTGCTTGTAAGGGTTGTCTCCTAAACCCGGTAAAAGGAGAAGAGGGGTGTAAGAAGGAGGTTGATCTTCACCTATTAAAGGAAGATCGATAGTGGATGCCGGTGGCCTCGATGGAAGAGAAATCGGTTGAGTGGATGTAGGTCACGACGACCAAACCACTATAAAATCGGCGTGTTCTTCTCTGGTTTGCATTTCTGTATTTGAGCAATTTATTTTCTTGCAAACCTCTTAACTTGCTTTACATCCACTATGCATCTTCCGTATATTTTCAAGCTATCTTTACAAAAATGCTTTCAAGTTAACCTCTCTCTGAAACGGTTTTCGTCGAAATTGGTTTTTATCGTATGAAGGTTTTTTAAACAAACGTAAGTTTACCACTGCACTAATTCACCCCCACCCCCCCCTCCTCTTAGTGCCGACTCTTTTTCTAACAAGTTAGTGGGATTACCTTACAATCGTAACTCAATTTATGGTCTAACTACAATAACTAAGACATTTAACAAGGCACTCTTATTCCGGTACGTCAATTGTTCTTTCGGCGAGCTTCTGGCGACCTTCCGACGAACTTCCGATGATCTCTTCGGCAAAGTTCCGATGGACTCCCGGTAAGCTTCTGGACTTTATGACAATCTTCTTGGCGAGTTCCGATGAGCTTCTTTGGCAAGCTCCTGGACTTCTCGGTCAGTTCTGGTAGAATTTTCGACGAATGTTAGGACTTCCGATGAACTCTCAAACTCCCAACGAAGTCCCGATCTTAACTCCGACACACCTGCTCTATGTCTTACTCCTATCGTAGTTAATCTTGCACACATTTCTCAATATATAGATTAGATTAAACAATTTATAATTGATTTCATCATCAAAATTCGAGATTCAGCATGCCTTCGACAAACTTAAAGCTGCAATGGCGACAATGCCCGTACTAGCACTACCCGACTTCGATAAGACTTTTATTATTGAAACCGATGCCTCTGGAGTGAAAATTGATGCTGTACTAATGTAAGATGGCTGCCCCCTCGCTTATACTAGTAAGGCATTATCTCCTTCCTATCTCAAGATGACTATTAACGATAAGGAAATGCTCGTGATTGTGTATGCGGTGACCAAATGGAGACCATACTTATGCTAGTCATAGGTGCCGAGCAAGCCAATCACGTGAGTGATGGCACGTGTGACTTGATACATAATCTTTTTGCTTATTATATTTTGGCGTATATCACTTTATAACAATTGCATATGTGCATATATATATATATTGTGATGTCCTTGGATTTGTGCAATGGGAATCGGATCGTGATGAGATCACGATAATGAGATCGATTCACCTTTAAACACATATCCTAAATAATCCCGGTCATAGGTTACTCGAGAAGGACATCGTGATAACCGGATAGACTAGTGTGCTGTATACCCGTCCATATGATGGATGCAGCTGGTCTCATAGCTGCTCGTGTAGGGACACTAGGGAAACAGTATAGGTGCTCATTGGAGAATGAGTTCACTGATTGATCCGCTTATGGAATGCTGGATGGTTGATGATGTCTTATTGTCAGACAGCGATTCCGTAGTCCTAGTGGTGTATCTGGTCCTTAGACTTGAGACACCAAGGATGTCCTGTATGAGTGCTCCACTCTTTGATACCAGACTTATAGGTTTGGCTGTCCCCAGATCTAGTACAGCTGGTCATTGGGAGTGGTAGTCGACCTTACGAGGGCTATTGAGTGTCAATAGAGGATCATCCACTCTCGGCGTCATGAGAGGAATATCCTATGTGTTCTTGCTCAGACAAATCCCTGGCCAGGGTCATTCGGGTTGAGAGAGAAAGAGTTCTCCGGGAGAATCCGATTAGAGCGAGACTCGGGTAGAAACCGTATGGGTCTGACAGCACCATGCTCGATATACGGTCTCTGGGATATTAGATGGATGAGGGACTATAGGTACATGGTAACTGAGGACAGACAGGTCCAATGGATTGGATTCCCCAGTATCGTCTGGGGACTACGGCGTAGTGGCCTAGTACGTCCGTAGTCGAT
The DNA here is from genome assembly GCF_036884655.1 of Musa acuminata AAA Group. Taxonomy (NCBI): domain Eukaryota; kingdom Viridiplantae; phylum Streptophyta; class Magnoliopsida; order Zingiberales; family Musaceae; genus Musa; species Musa acuminata. The sequence goes on along the minus strand of NC_088349.1, from coordinate 31,859,584 downwards.
GAGTCAAGTGAATTATTACAGAGATAATAATTCACTCAGTCAGAAGGAGTTCTGACAGGTATGACTCACGGCCAGCTCGATATTGGGCCTAGAGGGTCACACACATATGGTAGGCATTGCGATGAGTAGAGGTTCGGATATGAGATATCCGACGGACCCCTTGTCTTATTGGATGCAGATCCAATACCCACTAGGGAAGGACCCATTAGGGTTTGACACGGGATCTCTATAAATAGGAGGGATTCACAGCCTCATAGGCTAGAGTCTTTACTTGCCTTTCCTATTCTCCTCTCCCTCTCCACCTCAGAGTAGGCCTGGAGTTTTGAGGAGCGTCGTCGCAACCCTACTGTGTGGATCACCGCTAGAGAGGAGGACGCTTGACCTCCTTCACCCTCTCCTAAGGATCTGCAAGAAAACAGGGATATACGATCTCCCTAGGTAACACAATCTCTATACGCAGTTTTGTGTTTTGCGGATTTTTGCGCACCAATCTTCGCACGACGACGAACATCTTTTTGGGAATCGGGGATTTTTGTTTTCTTGTTCTTCCGCTGCGCATATGATGTCGCCCCCCAATGATTTCCCAACAGTGGTATCAGAGCCAGGTTGTTCGTGCGAATGATTGGTTTTGAACTGCGTGTATTGTGTTTAGGAAGAATTTTGACGTCAAAATCGTTGACGCAAAAGCGAGGAAGGGCAGCAACATTTGCTGCCCTCGATCTGCATGCCTGCAGCCACCGACAGCGGCAGCCGCAGCCACAGCCAGGCAGCACAGCGCCGGCGCATGCGCAAGCGCTGTGCCTGCAGCAGCCGGCCGGCGGTCTGCTTGCAGCAGGCTTGCTGCTGGCGGGGCTGGCAGCCCACGAGCAGAGGCGCCGCAGGGCAGCGGCACCTGCCGCCGCTGCTCCCGCGGGCGAAACCCCCCCCACAAGGGCGGCCGCCCGGCGGGACAGCACCGCTTGCAGAGGCAGCGACTCCCGAAAGGGGAGCCCACCAGCAGCGGCAGCGCCGCCAGCGAGCGTGCCGCTTGCAGGCGAGGGCAGCGCCCTCGCCCCGCCGCACAGGCCGTCGCCAGCAGGGTGGCGACGGCGGCAGCGGCAGCAGTAAGAGGGAATTAGGGTTTTCTGGGAAAAAGATAGTTTTGCCCCTCGGAATTTGAGAAATTCCAATTTCTATCTTTTGTCCAAATTATGAAAATACCCTTAGGAATTGAGAAATTCCCTACATGTCCCTGCTTTCAGAAAATATTAATTAATTAAAAGGTTTAGTTGATTATTATTTTTATTATTATCTAGTAGTCCTACATGATGATGATTATTTATACATGTGATGTATGATGTGTGGACGGATGATCATGGACCGTGTGATGTGTGTACTTGTGATTATTATTATTGAGGTCTGCGAACCTCTATTATATTTCTCGTTTATTGTCGGACCTGCGTGCCTATGATTAAGTTGTAATCACATGAGGAGGCGCAGCGAGAGCGTGGATGCGATAGCGGGACCCACGAGACGGACGATCGTGATGCATGGAGATGCATCAAGATGTCGACGAAACCGACGAGGACGAGATGGACGATCACAGGGCATGGAGATGCACCGTTGCACACATAGATCTTGATGTGAGTGATTAGGCCTACTAGCTCGGGCCTAATCATATTAGGTTGTGGTCCATGATCATCTGGTGTGATTGCTTATACACATACTAGATATGTATATATATTTGCATGCGATGTAGATATATATTAAATATGTATATGTGTGACATGTCATATTAGGAGACCAAATTATAGAAACATCTCTCGATAATATTAAGTCGGTAAACGTGAGGCAATTAGATTGACCCACGTGGCCTTCCATCGTTATGAGTAGGAACCGATTCCCGGTGTAGGTTGAGTTGGTCGAGTCCCTCGAGACTCACCTATATCGCGATTCGCTATCTTGCTTACGACATAGAGATGTCACCGGTGACCTGAGGGCATGGTATGCTTGGTCGAGTCCCTCGAGGGTATATCATCAAATCAGACTCATCTTGTAACGAAGGTGTTGACTTAACCGAGCATCATGGTTGGTCGAGTCCCTCGAGGCCATGGTGATTCGGAGGCCGAACAGGACGGGAATCACAAGGAGTTGTGATCAGCAAGAGTTGCCTACCTTTTAGGCTTAGTGTGATTGGTCGAGTCCCTCGAGGTTACACTAAGACGTTGATTGGATCCTGATCCCCACTAGAAGTCTGCCGGAGACTTCCGTTTCACGTGCTGAGGGTGTCGCGTGACTCGATAGTAAAATAGTGGGAGCATATTAAGATAGAAGTCCATATCTTGATAGTTTATTTCTTGTAAAATCTGCATGTTATTCATTTCTGCTACATCTTTATTTTCAGAAAATGTCACTTTCAAATCCCTTACGTAGCATACTTGATGTCAACCGCCTCACTAGTCCAAATTATACGGATTGGCTCCGTAACTTGAGAATTGTTCTCACAGCGGAGAAAATCATATACGTCCTTGATACAGCGATGCCTACGCTCGAAGAAGGGGCAAGCGAGGATGAGATCGCTCGCTACGTGAAGTACATTGATGACTCCACTCTTGCTCAGTGCTATATGTTGGGCACTATGACTCCAGAGTTACAGAGACAACATGAAAAGATGGATGCCAGATCCATTCTCCTACATGTCCGCAAATTATTTGAGGAACAGGGAAGGACTCAATGATATGAGATATCCAAGAGCCTTTTCCGCGCTAGGATGACTGAGGGGACACCGGTTCAGAACCATGTCCTAAAGATAATTGAGTGGATAGAGAAACTCACAGGTCTAGGAATGGTCCTAGAGGATAACTTGTGTGTGGACATTGTGCTTCAGTCCCTACCAGATTCCTTTTCACAGTTCATAATGAATTTTAATATGAACAAGCTTGAGGTGACTCTCCCAAAGCTCCTCAATATGTTGAGGGAGGCAGAGAGTACTATTAAGAAAGAGAACTGGGTGAGACCAGAAAGAAAAGGAAAGCAGAAAGGTCCCTTAAGAAGGGAAAGGGCAAGGGCAAACAAGGTAAAGCAAAGGTTGCTAAGAAAGACCCAGCAAAGGACAAAGGCCAGTGCTTCCACTATGGTAAAGATGGGCACTGGAAGAGAAACTGCAAAGAGTACCTTGTAGAAAGGGCGAAACAAAAGCTTGATGAAGCTTCAGGTACATTCATGATCAGTCTCCATTTGTCAGAATCTTATGATAACACATGGGTATTGGATACCGGTAGTGTTTATCATATATGCAATTTGTTGCAGGTTCTGGCAAGGCCTAGGAGACTTGAAAGAGGCGAGATGGACCTCAAGATGGGTAATGGAGCAAAAGTTACTGTAGTTGCTGTTGGCGAGGTCGCCTTACATCTGCCTAGTGGAGCTTCTATTGCATTAGATGCATGTTGTTTTGTTCCTTCTATTATCAAAAACATTATCTCCATTTCATGTTTAACAGTTAGTGGATATAAATTTGTTTTTGAGAACAATGATTGTTCGATATTATTAGATAATAAGATCATCACGAAAGGAACATTGCATAATGGTTTATTTATGTTAGACACCACTCCACATACCATGAATGTAAATGTGTCTAAGAGGAAACGAGATGAGGTGAACAGTGCATACCTGTGGCATTGTAGGCTAGGTCACATCCATGAAAGAAGGATTCAAAAGTTGCTAAATAATGGATATCTAGATCCATTCAACTATGTGTCTTATGCAACTTGTGAGCCTTGCATTCGTGGAAAATTAACCAACTCTCCATTTAGTGGAACTGGAGAGAGAGCCACTGAGTTGTTGGAACTCATACATAGTGATGTATGTTGATCCATGTCAACTCATGTCATTGGAGGTTACTCCTACTTCATTACATTTACTGATGATTTCTTAAGGTATGGATATGTGTACTTAATGAAGTACAAGTCCGAGGCCTTTGAGAAATTCAGAGAGTATAAGAATGAGGTGGAGAACTAGACTGGAAAGAGTATCAAAACTCTTCGATCAGATCGAGGAGGTGAGTACTTAAGTACAGAGTTTACTCAGCTCCTCAAGGACCATGGGATATTATCCCAATGGACACCTCCTTACACACCTCAGCTCAATGGTGTCTCTGAAAGGAGAAATCGTACATTATTAGATATGGTACGGTCCATGATGAGTTTCGCTGACCTACCCATCTCATTCTGGGGATATGTCCTAGAAACTACAGCTTACCTTCTGAACAGAGTTCCAACTAAGTCGGTAGTATCTACACCATATGAGATATGGAAAGGGAAGAAGCCTGATCTTAAGGTTGTTAAGATTTGGGGCTGCCCAGCCCACGTTAAAAGACACAACCCCGATAAGTTAGAATCAAGGACAGAGCGATGCATATTTGTGGGATACCCCAAGGAAACTTGTGGGTATTACTTCTATCATCTCGAGGACCAAAAGGTCTTTGTAGCTAAGAGAGCAGTGTTCCTTGAGAAGGAACACATTCTTGGCGGAGATAGTGGGAGAATGATAGAGTTGAGCGAAGTTAGAGAACCAAGCTCAAGCACCACTCTACAGCCCGAGTCTGTTCAGGTACCTAATACACAAGTTTCAACTTTACGTAGGTCTGATAGAGTATCTCATCCTCCTGAGAGATATGTGGGACATATTAGAGGAGAGGATGCTGAGGATATTGATCCTCAGACCTACGAGGAGGCTATTATAAGTATAGACTCCGGGAAGTGGCAAGAAGCCATGAATTCTGAGATGGATTCTATGTACTCCAATAAGGTTTGGAACCTAGTTGATGCGCCCGAAGGTATTGTACCCATCGGTTGCAAATGGATCTTTAAGAAAAAGATCGGAGTAGATGGAAAGGTAGAGACCTATAAAGCAAGGCTAGTGGCTAAAGGGTATCGTCAAAGACAAGGTGTTGACTACGACGAAACCTTCTCACCCGTAGCAATGCTAAAATCCATCAGAATTCTATTGGCTATTGCAGCACACTATGATTATGAGATCTGACAGATGGATGTAAAAACCGTATTCCTCAATGGGAACCTCGAGGAGGAGGTGTATATGATGCAACCTGAGGGATTCGTGTCCAAGAACTGCCCAGATAAAGTGTGTAGGTTGCTTAAATCCATTTATGGACTAAAGCAAGCTTCCCGAAGTTGGAACATAAGATTTGATGAGTCAATCAGATCTTATGACTTCGTTAAGAACGAAGATGAGCCTTGTGTGTACAGGAAGGTAAGTGGGAGCGCTATCACCTTTTTGGTGTTATATGTGGATGACATCCTCATCATTGGGAATGACGTAGGAATGCTATCCACAGTAAAGGCTTGGTTATCTAGACACTACTCCATGAAGGACTTAGGGGAAGCATCCTATATCTTGGGGATTAGAATCTATAGAGATAGACACAAGAGGATGCTTGGCTTGTCCCAGTCCAGGTACATAGAAACCATTGTCAAAAGGTTTGGCATGGAAAATTCCAAAGGGCAAACATGAATATGATACCTTATGCCTCAGCAATAGGGTCTATCATGTATGCCATGCTATGTACTAGGCCTGATATAGCGCATGCTCTGAGTGTCACGAGCAGGTATTAGGCGGATCCAGGCTTGGAGCACTGGAAAGCAGTAAAGTGTATCCTTAAGTACTTGAGAAGGACTAAGGATCTTTTACTAGTATATGGAGGTAATAGCCTTAAGGTTGAAGGCTTCACTGACTCAAGTTTTCAGTCTGATGTCGATGATAGCAAGTCGAATTCAGGGTATGTTTACACCTTGAATGGAGGAGCAGTGTGCTGGAAGAGTTCCAAGCAAGATACCACTACTGACTCGACCACAGAGGCGGAGTACATTGCTGCATTAGATGCAGCAAAGGAGGGAGTCTGGGTGAAGAAGTTCATCACAGATTTGGGAGTCGATATAGATAGCGACAAGTCGACTTCCTTATATTGCGACAACTACGGGGTGATTACTCAAATAAGGGAACCCGGGTCTCATCAGAAGTGTTCTGAGGAGGTTCCAGCTTATAAGAGAGATCGTAACCCGAGGAGATGTAGTAGTGGAAAGAGTTCCATCCAAAGATAACATTGTAGATCCACTGACAAAGCCGTTGTCTCAGATTGTCTTTGAGCGTCACAGGAGTCTGATGGGGATCAGACACATAGGTGATTGGCTTTAGGTCAAGTGGGAGATTGCTAGTCATAGGTGCCCAGCAAGCCAATCACGTGAGTGATGGCACGTGTGACTTGATACATAATCTTTTTGCTTATTATATTTTGGCGTATATCACTTTATAACAATTGCATATGTGCATATATATATTGTGATGTCCTTGGATTTGTGCAATGGGAATCGGATCGTGATGAGATCACGATAATGAGATCGATTCACCTTTAAACACATATCCTAAATAATCCCGGTCATAGGTTACTCGAGAAGGACATCGTGATAACCGGATAGACTGGTGTGCTGTATACTCGTCCATATGATGGATGCAGCTGGTCTCAAAGTTGCTCGTGTAGGGACACTAGGGATACAGTACAGGTGCTCATTGGAGAATGAGTTCACTGATTGATCCGCTTACGGAATGCTGGATGGTTGATGATGCCTTATTGTCAGACAGCGATTCCGTAGTCCTAGTGGTGTATCTGGTCCTTAGACTTGAGAGACCAAGGATGTCCTGTATGAGTGCTCCACTCTTTGATACCAGACTTATAGGTTTGGCTGTCCCCAGATCTAGTACAGCTGGTCATTGGGAGTGGTAGTCGACCTTACGAGGGCTATTGAGTGTCAATAGAAGATCATCCACTCTCGGCGTCATGAGAGGAATATCCTATGTGTTCTTGCTCAGACAAATCCCTGGCCAGGGTCATTCGGGTTGAGAGAGAAAGAGTTCTCCGGGAGAATCCGATTAGAGCGAGACTCGAGTAGAAACCGTATGGGTCTGACAGCACCATGCTCGATATACGGTCTCTGGGATATTAGATGGATGAGGGACTATAGGTACATGGTAACTGAGGACAGACAGGTCCAATGGATTGGATTCCCCTGTATCGTCTGGGGACTACGGCGTAGTGGCCTAGTACGTCCGTAGTCGATGAGTCAAGTGAATTATTACAGAGATAATAATTCACTCAGTCAGAAGGAGTTCTGACAGGTATGACTCACGGCCAGCTCGATATTGGGCCTAGAGGGTCACACACATATGGTAGGCATTGCGATGAGTAGAGGTTCGGATATGAGATATTCGACGGACCCCTTGTCTTATTGGATGCAGATCCAATACCCACTAGGGAAGGACCCATTAGGGTTTGACACGGGATCTCTATAAATAGGAGGGATTCACAGCCTCATAGGCTAGAGTCTTTGCTTGCCTTTCCTATTCTCCTCTCCCTCTCTACCTCAGAGTAGGCCTGGAGTTTTGAGGAGCGTCGTCGCAACCCTACTGTGTGGATCACCACTAGAGAGAAGGACGCTTGACCTCCTTCACCCTCTCCTAAGGATCTGCAAGAAAACAGGGATATACGATCTCCCTAGGTAACACAATCTCTATACGCAGTTTTGTGTTTTGTGGATTTTTGCGCACCAATCTTCGCACGACGACGAACATCTTTTTGGGAATCAGGGATTTTTGTTTTCTTGTTCTTCCGCTGCGCATATGATGTCGCCCCCCAATGATTTCCCAACAACTTAATCAGGCGATGCTTTCAAATCAAGACCGACCATAAAAGCCTAAAATATTTCTTAGAGAAGAAGATATCTTCCCCAGAGCAGCAAAAATGGGTAACAAAGCTTCTTGGATATGATTATGAAATAACTTACAAAAAGAGAAAAGAGAATGTTGTTATAGATATGCTTTCGCGGCTACTCGAGCAAGCTAAATTTTCAATCATTTCCCTTCTGACCAACGACTTCCTTAAGGATATTAAGAGGAAATGGCAGAAAGATTTAGAGACTAGTCAAATCATAAAAAAATTGAATGAAACAACAAGCTCCGTGGCTCATTACAGTTGGGACTCAAAAGAATTACGCTATAAGGGACGTATTATGCTTGTGCTAAATTCTACTTACACTTACATAAAGACCATCCTTCAAGAGATGCATTCTATTGAATCTTGGATTTTGATGATGAAACTAATTGATAGTGTTTATCTAATGTACATTTGAGTGACGCAAGACTAGCTTCGATCAGAAGAGGCAAATCGATTTAAGTAAGAGGAATCAGACGTTGGGCCAGAGTAAACATGTCAGAAGATTGGACGTCAAGTTGAAGGATTGGTCGATGTGTCAACAGAAGGCTTCAGCCCGTGAATTCGAGCATTGGGCCAAGAAGATCGAGCATTATGCCAAGGAGATCAGATGTTGAGAGAAGACAACATGCTGATTGGGCAATACGCCGAAGGAGAGGACGAACGCCGAAGGATCGGAAGAAGCGCCGGAAGAACCAATGACATGCCAGACAACAAAGGATTCACTTGTAATCGATTATGTCTAGATCGAGTTAGTGTAGAGTCTAATTGAGTAAGTTTAGAATGTAATTAGACCAACTCAATTATGGGTCAACTAGGCCCAAGTTTGAGCGTGTTGTGCCAAGTGGAAGGCCCAAATAGAGACCTAATAGGTGGAACCGTCGTGGCATAGTCTTCGAGACTATGTCAGGCGGTGGTACCGCCCAGACATAGTCTCCGAGAGATTGTCAAGCGGTGGTACCATCGAGACACAATCTCTAAGAGACTGTCAAGCGGTGGTACTGCTAGTCTGGGCGGTGGTACTGCCAGTCTGGGCAGTGGTACTACCCAAACAGTCTCCCAAGTAGTAGTATCACCAAACTAGGAGGTGGTACCACCCAGTGTCAAGCTACAAGCGGTGGTACCGCCCGTGCCCTGAAATCTTAGGGATTTAAATTTTGGCTCCAAGTTATGAAGCCATTTAGGGTCTATAAATACCCCAACTATTCCTGCATGGAGAAGAAAGAAAGATTGAGCAAAACTCTATTGTAAACCCTATTAGAAAGTTGAGTTCCCTCCTCCTAAAGCTTAGAGAGAGTTCTAAGGGATGTGTGTGAGGGATACCTTACAAAAGAGGGTTGTAAAAGATTATCTCCTAAACTTGTGAAAAGGAGAAGAGGGGTATAAAAGGGTAGTTGGTCTTCGTCTATTGAAGGAAGACCGTTAGTGGATGCCGATGGCCTCGACGGAAGAGGAATCGAGAGTGGATGTAGGTCACGACGACCGAACCACTATAAAATCGGTTTGTATTTTCTTTTAAGTAATTTCCCTTACGCTTCTAAGTTAATATCTTTCTGATCAGTTTTATCAAAATGAAAGATTTTAAACTAGTGATTTTACCGCGGCGCTAATTCACCCCCCCCCCTGTTAGTGCCGACTCGTTCCTAACAATTAGTATTAGAGCCACGATTTTCTCATTTGTTTTAACACCCAAAGAGAAATGGCTCTTTTCGACTTTCAAGAGGGTCACTCTCTCATTCATCCTCCCATTTTCAATGGGACAGACTACACATATTAGAAAACTCGAATGAGAGTTTTCTTGCTTTCATTGAATCTCGATTTATGGAATATAGTCTAATTTGGTTTTCAAAAGTCTTCTCTTCCAATGAACGATTGGAAAGAGTTGGAGAAGAAGACTTTCTCTCTAAATGCAAAGGCTATAAATGCTTTATTTTGCATCTTAGATAAAAATGAATTCAATCGGGTTTCTACTTGTGAAATGACTTTCAATATTTGGCACACTCTTGAAATCACACACGAAGGCACTAGTAGAGTTAAAGATTCAAAAAAATAATATTTTGATGCATGATTTTGAGTTATTTCGAATGGAACCAAGCGAGACTATTGGAGACATGTACACTCATTTTATGGATGTCATCAATAGTCTAAAAGCTCTTGGTAAAAGTTTTTCAAACCTTGAACTTGTGAAAATTTTTTTACGATCTTTTTCTAAAAATTGGGATTCAAAAGTAACGGTAATACAAGAGGCTAAAGACCTAAACAACCTTGCTTTTGAAGAACTTATCAGGTCATTAATGACTTGTGAAATGACTTATGTGGCACATGATAAACTTGAGAACAACCTTATAAAGAACAGTAAGGATTTGGCACTTAGAACACATGAAGACCACTCGAGCGAAAGCTCAAGTGATGATGAACTTACCTCTCACCATAAAACTTAAAAAGCTCATTAAACAAGAATTAAAAAATAAAAATAAACTTAAAAAGAAGAAGTTACCAAAGAATAAGAAAATACTCAAAGTGGCTTGGGACGAATCAAGTTCATCCGAAGATAAAGAACAAACCAACAAAGGCGAGGTGACAAACTACTCCTTAGCGGCTTTCGACGATGAGGAAACCAAAATTCCCTTAATTTATTTCAAAATTACATGATGCTTTTCATGAGTTATTTTTAATTTAGTTTAGAAAAATTATATATAATTTTTTCTTAAAAATTTTATGTTTAATGATGTAATGAAAATATTAAAAAATTAGGATCATACTAGTAATTTTGAAAATAATAATGACAATTGCATGTTTTATGAAAATATAACAAAATGTTGGATTTAAATATAATGATAATCATATGTATGTTTTTAAGAAGAAATAATATGTATCTTGATGATTTTCGATTTTGATTGAAAATACTTTATGTCCAATGAAACCATGCTTGATGTCTTAATGAAAATGTTAAGAGTTTGGTATCATGCTTAATGTGAAATTGTGCATGTTGTACCTTAAAAAACTTGAAACCATATTTTGATATCATGCCCAAAGTAATGATATATAATGATCATGCTTAATGAGTTTATATTTCAAATTTATGTATGATGATTTTTATAATTTATGGCTTATCAATCTTTGTCGTAATAAAAATTACTTGTTCAATTTTAAACATGATGCATGTTTTGATTTGGCATAAATGACAAAGGCATGCTCGTGTGAAATAAAAAGGAAATGTATTTCTCTTTAAAATTTCTCAATCTTTACTTTATCGATTTTTTCAAAAAGGAGAGATTTATGAATCTATCTATGTTTCTTTTTGAATCTATTGAAAACAATTTTGATTTGAGATCTTTCTAGATTTGAAAACAATTTTGATTTGAAAATAATGAGCTTTATCTTTTTTTTTTTTTTAGATTTATAACTTGAGATCTTTCTATGAATTGAGATCTTTTTCTCCTTGTTTCTTCTTGTCATTTACTAAAGAGGAGAATTTTATAGATGGATCATGATCTTGATTTCTCGAATTCTAGACTTGATCTTTCATTTTTGATGATTGAAATAATGATTGGAATATTGATGTAATTATGAATGATGATTTGGTATTATGCATGCAATACTTCAACTTATGATAATGATGCATGCAATGATGATGTATTCATGATGAAAAATTGTTTTGACATTCATGACTTGATTTTTCATCTTTGTTATTTATCCTTATCATGATTTGAAGATTGTAGTAAAGGTAAATGAATTACACAATTGTATTGTTATTCCTCTCTTTTTGCTAATAACAAAGGGGGAGAAAGAATTGCTAGCATGCACATCACGAAAAGAGGCAAACTTGCTAGCTTGCTCATCTCAAAAGGGAAGCAAGAAGTGTTATCTTGCAAATCTCAAGAGAAGTAATGTTTGCTAAGTTACACATTTCAAGAAGATGCAAAAATAGTCTATCTTGCACATCTCAAAAGATGCAAAACTTTGCCAACTTTCATGTGTAAAATTTGCTAGCTTGCATGTTCCAAAATTATGTAGAACTTACTAAAATTGCTAGCTTGCATGTTCTAAAATGTTGTAAAATTCACTAGCTTGCATGATGTAAAACTTGCTATCTTGAACATCACCAAGAATTGCTATCTTGCAATCTCAAGATAAACAAAAGTGCTATCTTACCCATCTCAAAAGGCAAAACTTGCAACTTGCACATTGCAAAAGAAAGTAAGAATTGCTAGCATAAACAATTCAATAAGAGGCAAAAATGCTATCTTGCATTTTTTTTCGAAAACTTGCTAGCTTAAACATTGCAAAGAAACGCAAACATGCTAAACTATGCACATATCTAAAACTTGCTAACTTGCATGATGATAAAACTTGATATTATGTTTATTATGAAATGATTTGAAGTTATGTCTAAACACTTGCTAGTTGCACTTCTCCTTTTTATTGATGACAAAGGGGGAGAAGTTATGATGACAATCGTGCATGAAATGATGTATTGAATGATTTGATTATGCATAATTTTATGACGATGTTTTACAAATATTAATGATTAAATTTTCTTTGACTTGAATTCAATTTAAATTCAAGGTTCATTGCACATATGGCATATTGATAGGGGGAGTTTGTTTAAACTCTGAGAGTTTGTTTAAGCTCCATCATCAATTAGTTGTCATCATCAAAAAAGGAGAGATTGTTGAATCTCAGATTTTGATGATGAAACCAATTGATAGTGTTTATCTAATATGCATTTGAGTGACGCAAGGCTAACTTCGATCAAAAGAGGCAAATTGATTTAAGTATGAGGAATCAGACGTTGGGCTGGAGCAAACATGTTAGAAGATTGGACATTGAGCCGGAGGATCGGTCGACGTGTTGGTAGAAAGCTTTGGTTTGTGAATTTGGGCATCGGGACAAGAAGATCGAACATTGCGCCAAGGAGATCATATGTTGCGAGAAGACAACATACTGATTGAGCAATACGCCGAAGGAGAGAATGATGCACCGAAGGATCGGACGAAGTGTCGAAAGAACCAATGACATGCCGGACAACAAAGGATTCGCTTATAATCGATTATGTATAGATCGAGTTAGTTTAGAGTCTAATTGAGTCGGTTTAGAATGTAATTAGACTAACTCAATTAGGGGTCAATTGGGCCTAAGTTTGGGTTATGTTGGGTCAAGTGAAAGGCCCAAACAATGACCCAACAAGTGGAACCGTCATGGCACAGTCTTCGAGACTATGTCAGGCGGTGGCACCACCAGTCTGGGCAATGGTACCACCCAGATACAATCTCTGAGAGACTGCCAGGCTGTGGTATCGCTGGTTTGGGCGGTGGTACCGCCCAGACACAGTCTCCAAGAGATTGTCAGGCAGTGGTACCACCAGACTAGGCGATAGTACCACCTAGTATCAGGCTGCATGTGGTGGAGGTACCGTCCAGTGCAGGCGGTGGTACTGCCTAGTACAGGTAGTGGTACCGCTTGTACCCCAAAATCTCGGGGATTTAAATTTTAGCTCTAAGTTTTGAAGTCATTTGGGGTCTATTAATACCCCAGCTATTCCTGCATGGAGAAGAAAGAAAGATTGAACAAAACTCTATTATAAACCCTATTAGAAAGATGAGTTTCCTCCTCCTAAGGCTTAGAGAGAGTTCTAAGGGAGGTGTGTGAGGGATACCTTACAAAAGAGGGTTGTAAAAGGTTGTCTCCTAAACCTATGAAAAGGAGAAGAGGGGTGTAAAAGGGTAGTTGGTCTTCGCCCATTGAAGGAAGACCATTAGCGGATGCTAGTGGCCTCAACAGAAGAGGAATCGGGAGTGGATATAGGTTACGACAACCGAATCACTATAAAATCGGTTTGCATTTCCTTTTGAGCAATTTACCTTTATTGCAAACTGCTTTACCTTTTTATTACTTTCACTATGCTCCCTTACACTTCCAAGTTAATATCTTTCCGATCGGTTTTATCAAAACGAAAGATTTTAAACCGATAATTTTACTGCTGCACTAATTCACCCCCCCTCTTAATGCCAACTCATTCCTAACACATTTCACACCTGCGACTGGGCACTCCGAGTTCCTTAGAACCTATAAGAGAATTAAGCAAATTTTTTATTGGGTGGGGATGAAAAATATTATTGCTAAATTTGTGACACAATGTGATATATGTCACCGACATAAAGGTGAGACAGTGGTAATTCCCGAAAAGCTATAACGTTTACCCGTCTCGGACTCAATGTAGACTAATATATCAATGGACTTTATCGAAGGGCTTCCCTCATCATAAGGAAAAGGTACAATTCTTGTCGTGGTTGATCACCTTACAAAGTATGCTTACTTTTGTGTTGTTCGTAATCCCTACACTACTTCTAGTATTGCTCGAATCTTTATGGAGAATATTATAAAATTACATGGGATTCCGATATCTATTGTAAGTGATTGTGATAGGGTTTTCACGAGCAAATTTTGGATAGAGTTATTCTAGATGTAGGGCACTTCACTCACAAACTAACGACCAGACTAAAGTGGTGAATAGGTGCTTTGAGACATACCTCAGATGCTTTACTAGTGACAGGCCAAAAGAGTGGACAAAGTGGCTTTCCTAGGTCGAGTGGTGGTATAATACAACTCATTATTCATCCATAAAATGTACTCCCTGTGAGGCTATGTATGGCCGACCTCCCCCTGTGATCCCAAAATATGTGTTGGGCACCTCTAAAGTAGAACAAGTAGATAGAGAACTATAAGACAGAGACAAAATACTAAAGTTGCTAAAAGACAATCTCACTGCAACTCAAGAAAGGATGAAACAATAATATGATCAACACAAAGGCGAAAGAGAATTTTCAATAGGAGATTGGGTCTTCCTACGGCTCCAGCCATACAAGTAATCAATCTAGACTAGAGCATCTATGAAGCTTTCACCTTGATTCTATGGACTCTACCAAATTTTGGAGCGCATCGGAGCGGTCACATATAGATTAGACTTACCCGCCAACTCCCGAACCTATCTAGTCTTCCATATATCGTGTTTAAAGCTCATGCTAGGACAAAACGAGATAGCCCAAAGCCATCTACCAAATATGACTACCTAAGGAGAACTCCAGACCTAGCCAAGTGTCATTATTGATCGACGGATCGTGACTCGATGATGACGACCCACTATTAAAGTGCTAATATAGTGGGCGAACCTACCAGCAGAAAATGCCACTTGGGAGAACTATGACGACTTGAAGATCAAATTCTCAGAATTCATGGATCGTCAACCTCGGGGACAAGGCTGATTTGAAGAAGGCGGGTCTGTTAGGACACTAGCTAGGAGAGCGCTAATTGAGTTTCATTGAAATGAGCATTCATGTAAAACCTACATAGCCGACCCCTATTAAAGAGGTGAAGAGGCCGATTAAGATTAGTATTAGTTTGGAGGTTACTTCTTAGAGAAGCATTAGGAGTTGGTTAGAAGTAGGAGTCCTATTAGGAGTTAGTTAGAAATAGGAGTCTTGAGTAGGAGTCCTATTAGGAGTTGAGGTTTAGAAGCTCTATAAATAGTCATGTATTCATCCTCTTTTCTCAAGGAATAGATTAATCATTTTAGCAGTCTTTGAGCAGTAACCTGGAGGAAAGAACCCCTATAGAGTTCCAAGGAGGTCGATCCCCTAAAGATTTTAACCCCAAGCTTAGAATCTGCTAGGGTTCTATCATGCATGTCAACTAGGAAAATAAATAAAAGGTAGTTTCAAACCAAAAAATCAAATAAGCACCTCTAGACCATTGCAATTGATCCATATGGATTTGTTTGGACCAATTGATACATCAAGCCTAGGAGGTAGCAAATATGCTTTTGTCATTGTGGACGATTATAGTAGATACACTTGGACATACTTCTTGGCACACAAAAGTGATTGCTTTAAGTATTTTTCTAAGTTTTGTAAACTTGTTCAAAATGAAAAAGGCTTTATGATTTCATCAATTTGGAGTGATCACGGTGGCGAATTTCAAAACCGTGATTTTTTAAAAATTTTGTGAATCTAATGGATAGAACCATAATTTATTTACTCTGAGAAATCCTCAACAAAATAGAGTAGTAGAAAGAAAAAATATAAATTTATAATAAATGACAAGAACCATGTTGAATGAACATAGCCTACCAACATATTTTTGGGCCGAAACCGTTAATACGGCATGCTATGTCATGAATAGGGTTCTAGTAAGACCATTACTTTCTAAAACTCCTCATGAATTACGGAATAACAAAAAACCCAACATTTTATATTTTAAAGTTTTCGGTTGTAAATGTTTTATCTTGAATGAAAAAGATGCCTTAGAAAAGTTTGATGCAAAATCCAATAAAGTGATTTTTCTTGGCTGTTCTTCTATTTCTTAAGCCTTTCGTATCTTTAACAAAAGAACTTTGGTTATAAAAGAGTCTATTCATGTAGTCTTTAATGAAGTTTTTGAATTTAAGAAAAATAAGTTTGATGATGATCTTAATTTTGATACTTTAAATTTAAATGAATCCTCTCCTCTAACTAGCAGCTAAAGAATGGAAGCATGTAGATGCTTACCTAAAGAATGGAAGCATGTAGATGCTCATCCTAAGGAGCTAATCATAGGAGATACATCAAAAGGGGTTCAAACTCATTCTTCTCTTAAAAATTTTTGTGCCAATATCGCTTTTCTTTCTCAAATTGAACGTAAATGCATTGACGAAGCTTTGAAAGATGATTCATAGGTTATCGCAATGCAAGAAGAGTTGAACCAATTTGAGAGAAATGAGATGTGGAAGCTTGTTCCGAGGCCAAATGACCATTTAGTTATTGGTACAAAATGGATCTTTAGAAACAAGAAAGATGAATTTGGTATCGTGGTTAGAAATAAGGCTAGATTAGTAGTCAAGGATTTCAACCAAATAGAATGCATCAATTATGATGAAACCTTCACTCTTGTGGCACGATTAGAAGCTATAAAGATGCTCCTTCCCTATACTAGTAGTAATAATTTTAAGTTATTTCAAATAGATGTCAAAAGTGCTTTTCTTAATGGATTTATTTCTAAAGAAGTTTATGTTGAACAACCTCCCGGATTTGATAATGATAATTTTCTGAATCATGTGTTTAAATTAACTAAAGCTATCTATGAATTAAAACAAGCCCCAAGGGCTTGATATAAGAGACTTAGCTCATTTCTTATCCAAAATAATTTCTCTAAAGGCAAGGTCGATACTACATTATTTATTAAAAATTTTAAAAATAATTTTTTTATTATTCAAATTTATATTGATGATATTATTTTTCGTTCTACAAATGAATCCTTATGTGAATCGTTTGCCAAGAGTATGAGCTAAGAGTTTGAAATGAGTTTAACGGGTGAGCTAACTTTCTTTTTAGGCTTACAAATCAAACAACTTAGTAATGATATTTTTCTTAGTTAAACAAAATATGCATTAGACTTGCTAAAATGGTTTAATATGGATAGTTCAAAGGCTATCAATACTCCTATGAGTAACTCCACTAAGTTAGACATTGACGAAAGTGGAAAGAGCTTTGATCTAAAAGCTTATAGGGGTATGATAAGTAGATTACTATACCTCATCGCAACTAGACTGGACATCATGTTTAGCGTAGGACTTTATGCTAGGTTTCAATCTAATCCTAAGCTATCTCATCTTAATGCAGGTAAAAGAATTCTTAAATATCTTAAAGGAACCACTAATCTAGGATTATGGTATCCAAAATCTGAAAACTTTGAATTAATTGCTTATACTGATGTGGATTTTGTTGGATGTAGTATAGATAGAAAAAGCACATCTAGAACATATCAATTTTTAGGTCATGCACTTGTCTCTTGGTCTTCCAAGAAACAAAAATCGATTGCACTATCTACAACCGAAGCCAAATACATAGCGGCTAGTGCATATTGTGCACAAGTTGTATTAATGAAAAATACATTAGAAGATTATAAGATTCACCTTAAGAATATTTTCATAAAATGTGATAACATGAGTATAATATGTTTAACAAAAAATCCTATTCAACATTCTAGAACTAAATATATTGATATTAAGCATCATTTCATAAGAGATCATATTAATAACCATAACATATCTTTAGAATTTATTGATACAAAATATCAATTAGCCGATATCTTTACAAAACCTTTAAATAGAGAATGATTTGATCTTATTAGAAGAGAGTTAGGGATGTTAAATTGTCCGAATACATGAGTTTGTTAAATTGCTCGAATGCATCATTTTAATATAGACATTTAAATATCTCTATGAGAATGATGTTGATTTTGACTCAATATGGCAGAATTACAAATCTAATTCCTTTTAATAATTTTCTATCTTTAATGGTTTTCTTTTTCGAGCTAATGCCTTATGTGTTCCATCTTAATCTTTGAGACAAGTAATTCTAGCTAAAGCTCATGGTGGTGTTTTGGGAGGACATTTCGATAGGGATAAGACTCTAGCTCTTATTCAATCAAATTTCTATTGGCCTAAGATGTTTAGAAATCTGGAGAGACATGTAACGCAATACCAAGTGTGCCATTTGACAAAAACAAGAAGTCAAAATTCTAGTTTGTACACTCCATTGCTAGTGCTAAATACTCCATGGGAGGTAATGAGTCTTGATTTCGTTTTGGGAATGCAAGAACTCAAAGGAACAAGGATTCTATCATGGTCATTATTGATAGATTTTTTAAAATGTCTCACTTTGATCCTTGCAACAACTCAAATGATGCATCTCATATTGCTGATTTGTATTTTAAGGATATTGTTAGATTGCATGGTATTCCAAGAACTATGGTGTCTGATCGAGATTGAAAATTTCTTAGTCATTTTTAGAGAACTCTTTGGACGAAACTGGGTACTTCTTTGAATTTTAGCAGCTCGCATCATCCACAAACTAATGGGCAAACTGAGGTAACAAACAAAAGCTTATGAAACTTGTTTAGAAGCTATATTAGTAAGAACATTAGGTAATGGGATCTCATTCTTCCACAAATTGAGTTTATCTACAATCGTTTTGTGCATCATAGCATTGGTAAGAGTCCTTTTGAGGTTGTTTATGATACTAATCTTATAGGCCCTTTGGACTTAGTCTCTCATTCTATAACTAAACAATTTAGTGGCGATGCTGATGAGAGAGCTAAGCAGATAAAGAAGCTACATGAGGGTGTTAAAGCAACCATTGAGAAGCAAAATGAGAGGTACATGCAAGCTACCAACAAACATAGAAAACACGTAGAGTTTAATGCAGGTGATTTAGTTTGGATTCATCTAAGGAAGATTATAGAGTGCTTAAGAGAATTGGCAAGAATTGGCAAGAATGATTATGAGATCGAGCTACCTGAAGATTATAGAATGTCCCCAACGTTTAATGTGGCTGATTTAAGTCCTTATTTTAATCATATTGATAAAACAAATGAGGACTTGAGGACAAGTCTTTTTCAACTAGAGGAGATTGACATGGGAGTGCTTAATTTGCTACAATCAGCTCGTGTGGACCTTGCTAATGCTATGGTATTCTCTACATTCCATAATATTGGCTCATAACCTTTAATTTAGCCCACTCAAATATGACAACTCATGAGCATATTCCTTAGACAAAGTTACAGTTGTTTCAAAATACTTTTCTTCATGACCAAGGAATATATTAAAGGAGTTAATTATCAACTATAAAATACTTAATTTTATAATTTTCTATGCATGAAGGGTTGTTTCATACACTAGTACTTATTTTGGTATTTAGGGGTTAGAAAGGAGTTTTAGAAATTTAAGATATTGGCAGAAACTCTCTTGGAGTTCTCTCCTAAACTTTATATCTCTTGGATATGTCATTTGTGGAATCTCGTATTTTGATGATGAAACCACTTGATATGTGTTTATGATTTAATCTGCGTTTTGAGTGACGTGGGATACTTCGATTAGGATAAGACAATTAAAGTAGAAAAATCATGTTGCTCCGGAGGAACATGTCAGAAGATTAGATATCGAGCCGGTAGATCGATCGACATATCGATAGAAGGCTTCGGGCCGTGGCTTCAGGCATCGGGCCAAGAAGAGTGGAGATTGTGCCAAGGATATCGGAGTTACGAAGTCAACTGGCTGATTGGGCAATAGGGCACAAGAGAGGACGATGTGCTAAAGAATCGGATAAAGCGTCGAGGGACCAATGACATGTCAGACAACTTGATTAATTGCTTAGGATTAATTGTCTCGATCAAAGTTTTGTTTTAAGTGTGCAAGATTAACTATGATAGCCTGAAGACATAAAGCAATTATATTGGAGTCAAGTTCGATGGGTGTTCAAGAGTCCGCCGAAAGTCCAAAGAATCATCGGAAGTGTTGCCGGAACCAACCGAGAACGAATCAGGGACTTGCCAAAGTTTTCGGAAGTCAGCCGGAAAGATCGTCGGAGGTTCGCGGAGATCATCGAGAATGTTCGGCTACTTGCCAAAGACTCGTTGAAATTGCCACAAGACCGAGAGCCTGTTGGGAGTCTACCGGAAGAAATCCGAGGGTGTATCGGAAGTCCGCCGGAAATTCGCCGGAAAGCTCGTCGGAAGGAAACTCAACATTGACAGTTAAAAACCTGCTTAGGACTATGTCTTAATTTTGTAGTTTGCATGTAATTTGGGTTAGGATTAAGAGTTAATCCTATAACCTAGTTAGGGGGCAACTGGGCCCGAATTTGGACTGGTTTGGGCCAAGTTTGGAACCTAACTAGTGACCCATAAGGTCGGGCGGTGGCACCGTCCAAAACCCGAAAGATCGGGCAGTAGTACCGTCGGACTGGGTGGTGGCACCGCCCAGCACCCGGAAGGTCGAGCGGTGGCACCGCCCAAAACCTGAGAGTTCCGGTGGTGGCACCACCAGAACACTATCAATATGAAAATTGACAAGCGGTGGTACTGCCAGTACACGGTCAAATTGACATTGACAGGCGGTGGCACCGCCAACTCCGGGAACCCAAAGGAATTCAAAATTTGGAGCCCAAATTTGAATCCTCTTGGGGTCTATAAATACCCCTCAATTCTCAGTAGAGAAGATACCTTTTGAGAAGTTAGAAATTGAGAAAAAGCTTTAGCAAAGTCTTGTTTTCAATAGCTTAAGTGTTCGCCTCCCTCTTTCTCTTTGAAAAATTTGTAAGAGTGTGAACCACTTGTAAAAAGGTTGTAAGAGGGGTATTTGGTCGTTCCCCTTCAAAGTGATTTGCTAGTGGAAGTTGGGAGCCTCATCGAAGAAGACTTCGCAAGTGAATGTAGGTCATTTGACCGAACCACTTTAAATTACAGTGTTCCTTGAATGTGTGAGTGTTTAACTTTATGAAACATTTATTTACTTAGCAACAAACTTTCGATTTTTATCTCCTTCCTTTACTCGAGCTATTTTTACTAAGTCATCCTTCGTCGAATCAAAATCTATACACATTTACGAAATCGATTTCAAACTTATAAGTTTCAATCCACTACACTAATTCACCCTCCCCCTCCTAGTGCCACTCCGATCCAAACAATTGGTATCAGAGCCACGATTTTCTACTTTGTTTTAACACCCAAACAAAAATGGCTCTTTTCGACTTTCAAGAGGGTTATTCTCTCATTCGTCCTCCCTTTTTTAATGGGGGACAGACTACACTTATTTGAAATCTCGAATGAGAGTTTTCTTACTTTCTTTGGATTTGAATTTATGGCATATTGTCGAATCCGGCTTTAAAGGTCTTCTCTTCTAATGAAAGATTGGAATGATTTGGAGAAGAAGACTTTTTCTGTAAATGCTAGAGCTATGAATGCTCTATTTTGCGCCTTAGATAAAACAGAGTTTAATCGGATTTCTTTGTGTGAAACGGCTTTCGATATTTGGCACTTTCTTGAAACCACACACGAAGGCACAAGTAGTGTTAAGGTTTCAAAGGTCAATCTTTTAATGCACGATTTTGAACTCTTTCGAATGAAACCAAGCGAAACAGTTGTTGACATGTACACCCATTTTATAGATGTCATCAATGGTTTAAAAGCACTTAGTAGAAGTTTTTCGGATTTTAAACTTGTAAACAAGATTTTGCGTTCTCTTTCTAAAAATTAGAATTCAAAAGTAACTGCGATACAAGAAGCTAAAAACCTAAACAACTAACCACTTGAAGAACTAATTGGTTCGTTAATGACATATGAAATGATGCACAATACACATAATGAACATGATGAACAAAACAACCTTCTAAAGAACAGGAAGGATTTGAGACATAGAACATATGAAGACCACTTGAGTGATAGTGAATTTGAACTTGCGAAGAAATTTAAAAAGTTAATGAAACAAAAATTAAAGAATAAAAAGAATGGAACTACTTGCTTTGAACGCAAGAAGAAGAACATAAATTGGAATGAATCGAGCTCCTCCGAAGACAAAGAGAAAATCAACAAAGGCGACGTGGCAAACTATGTCTTAACCGCTTTCAACGATGAGGTAATCGAAATCCCCCTAATTTATTTCGAAATTACATAATGCTTTTCATAATGCACTTTTTTTTTGTAATTTAGTTTTGAATCAATTTTCTTGAAAATTAAATGTTTAAAAATAAAAATATAAAAATATGATCATGCTCGTAATTTTGAAAATGACAATAAAAATTACATGTTTTATGCTAAGGTACTAAAATGTTAGATATAAATCTAATGCTTGTACACCTAGTAAGATTAATCTTATGTATGTGCTTGAGAAACAAGAATGCATATTTTAATGATTTCCATATTGATGACGATGCATGGCTTTTGTATGGAAGGCTTGATGATTTTTCTTTATGAACTTTGTCTTTGGTTTTCAAACATGATGTATGGTTTTGACATAAGAACAAAATTTGAGCATGCTAATATAAAGTCAATCACAAAAATTAAAACTAAAGAAGTTTTAGTTATCTATAAGAATCATTCAAAATTATGTTCAATGAAACCAATGCATAATGATGTAATAAAAATATTAAATGTTTCGATACCATGATTAATGATTTTATGCATGAGATTTTAAAAGTTATACATGATGATTTTTATGATTTTTTTTTCGATCCTAAACATTGATGCATGTTTTTATTTGCCACAAAAGAAAAGAATACGCATGTATGAAATAAATCACATGAATTAAAACAACTAAAAAGTGAAAAGATTTCTTCTTAAAAAATTTATTTTTCTGACTTTATTGATTTTTCATAAAGGAAAATTAATGAATCTATTTGTATCACTTTTGTGAATCTCTTGAAAATGATCTTGATTTGATGATTTAACTGAGCTTTATCTTGATTTTTCAAAATTTATAAATTGAGATTTCTTATGCTTAAGTCAAGTTTCTATATGCATGAATTAATGTCTTATTCTCTTACAAGATTGAATGAATTCTATCTTTTTCATGATTTCCTAAGCTTTACATTATTTATTTAAGAGGAGATTTGTTAAAATTAATCATGGTTTCTCTTGATTTTTTGAAATTATAACTTGAGTATTCATTTTACAAATCAAGATTGTTAATCATGATTCTCTCATTTTATCAAAGAGAATATTTTTCAAAATGAATAATTAAGCTATTTTCTCTTGATTTTTCGATACCCACAATTTCAGAGAATGTACTTGATGCTTGGAATATTTTATGCATAAATTGATTTTCTTTATAATTCAATACTCTTTTGTAATTATGATATGTTTATCGCATGATATGATTGAACCACTGTTATTAAAGAAAAAGAAAATTATTAGCTTGCTAATTGCAAAAATATATGCTAGATTGAATGATAAAACATGAGATTGTCTATAGTGCAAATTTATTGTTCTTATGGTATGTAGATTGAAATAATGATTGGAATCTTGATGGTTTTTATGATAACATTTATTTTTCGATCCTAAATGATTGATGATATATATATATATATATATTGCACAAAAAAGACAAAGGTATGCTTGTATGAAACAACTAAATAGAGAAAAATATTTTTTTTGAAAATTCTTTTTCTCTATCTTATTGACTTTGATGAATCCATTTGTATTATTTTTATGAATCTTATCGATTAAGAAAATGATTTGAATTTAATGGGCTTTATTGAAATCATGATCTTGATTTCTCGTAATTATAATTTGAATTTTCTATTGAATGAATCAAGATTGTTTTCTATTTAAAAGGAGATTTGTCGAAATGTTTCATGGTCTTTTAGTATTCATGATCTTGATAATTATGTTTTGAAACTTTATGTAAATCAAGATTATTCATCATGATTCTCTCTTTGAATATTTAAAGAGGAGAATTTTCTAGATGAATCATGATTTTAATTATTAAATATTTGATATGCATGAATTGAGATCTTGCTCTCCTACTATTCTTTTTGCTATTCACCAAAAAAGAAGACTAATTCTAATAAATCATGTTATGCTATATGAATTTTATTGTATTCATGAAGTAATATCTCATCACCAAATTTTTTTTATATTCCTTCATATAATGATATGAATGCATGAAACACTAATGATATGATTTTTATACAATTCCGTGTATTCATAAAATATTTATCCCATTACCTAATTAATTCTTCTTGATATTCCTAATGTTTTGAAATGAAATTATGCATAAAATACAAATGGGGAGAAGTTTTGATCATGCGGATGCAATTTGATAAATTAATACATCATGATTTGAAACATTTATGATTTGAAATTATGCATGCAATTACTTTTTATTGTGATGATATTTGCATATAATATGTATCATGAATGCTCTAAAAGATGAATGCTTGATATCATGATCAAAATATTGATAAATGCTATGATTTGTTACCAAAATGATGTATTATGTATGATATGCCCATAGTGATTAATTTATTTGTATAATGCATACAAAATGTAAAGTTTTAAAATTGTGTATATTTTAATTTGAAAACATAATGACGCACAAATAAGATTGATACTTACCTTTGTCATAATTTATAAATTGATGTAAAGGGTCTTCCTTTCTTTTTGCCAATGACAAAGGGGGAGAAAGAGTTGCTAATGTGCTATCTTGAATTGATGTAAAGGGTCATCTCAAAGAGAAATTAGCTAGCTTGCACATGTCAAGAAAATGCAAAAACTTGCTTACCTTCTTGCACATCTAAAGAGAAGATACAAATGTAACACTTGCCAAATTGTTTGTTTGTCTCATGTAAAACATTGTCTCTTGCTAGTTTGGCATTTTACTAAAGAAGCAAAAATGACACTTCTCAAAAGAGAAGAAAGAGCTTGCTATCTTGAACATCACAAGCTTGCCTATCTTAAAAAACAAAAATTGTAAAAGTGCTATCTTGCCTATCTCAAAAAGCAAAACCTGCAACTTGCACATTGCAATAGGAAGCAAGAATCACGAGTTTACACAAGAAAGCTATCTTGCATTTGCTTTCAAAATTTTTGCTAGCTTGTATGTAGCAAAACTTGCATATCGTAAAAATTGCTAGCTTGTAGCCTAAAGAGAAGCAAACAGTTGCTAAACTTGCACATCTTTAATTGTTAGATTGCATGATGATAAAATTTGATACTATGTTTATTATGCAATGATTTGAACTTTTTATCTCTAAACACATTGGAGTTGGAACTTCTCCTTTTTGTTGATGACAAAGGGGGAGAAGTATGATGACATGACATGTTATGCATAAGTTTATGATGGCATATTACTTGGAGTTTTGAATCCAAAAGTTTCTATCAATAAGCCAAATTAATAGGGGGAGTTTGTTTAAACTCCGAGAGTTAAGGTTAACCCCGTCATCAAGTGATTGTCATCATCAAAAAGGGGGAGATTGTTGAATCTCGTATTTTGATGATGAAACCACTTGATATATGTCTATGATTTAATCTGCGTTTTGAGTGACGCAGGATACTTCGATCAGGATGAGACAAATAAAGCAGGAAAATCATGTTGCACCGGAGGAACATGTTAGAAGATTGGACGTCGGGCCGGTGGATCGGTCGACGTATCGATAGAAGGCTTCGGGCCGTGGATTCGGGTATCGGGCCAAGAAGAGCGGAGATTGTGCCAAGGATATCAGAGTTGTGGAGTCAACTAGCTGATTGGGCAATAGGCCACAAGAGATAATGATGTGCCGAAGAATCGGATGAAGCGTCGAGGGACGAATAACATGTCGAACAACTTGATTAATTACTTAGGATTAATTATCTTGATCGAAGTTTTATTTTAAGTGTGTAGGATTAACTATGATAGCTTGAAGACATAAAGCAAGTCTACTAGAGTCAAGTTCGATGGGTGTTCGAGAGTCCGCCGAAAGTCCAAAGAATCATCGGAAGTGTTGCCGGAACCAACCGAGAAGGAATCGGGGACTTGCCAAAGTTTTCAGAAGTCCGCCGGAAAGATCGTCGGAGGTTCGCGAAAATCACCGAGAAGGTTCGGCTACTTGCCAAAGACTCGTTGAACTCACCACAAGACTGGGAGCCTACTGGGAGTCTGCCGGAAGCAATCCGAGGGTGTATCGGAAGTCCGTCGGAAGTTCGCCGGAAAGCTCGCTGGAAGGAAACTCAACGTTGCTGGTTAAAAACCTGCTTAGGACTATGTCTTAATTTTGTAGTTTGCATGTCATTTGGGTTAGGATTAAGAGTTAATCCTATAACCTGGTTAGGGGCCAACTGGACCCGAATTTGGATGGTTTGGGCCAAGTTTGGAACTCAACCAATGACCCGTAAGGTCGGGCGGTGGCACCGCCTAAAACCCGAAAAATCGGGCAATGGTACTGCCAGACTGGGTGGTGGCATTACCAGAACAATGTCTATGAAAATTGATAGGCGATGGCACCACCAGTATACGGCCAAATTGACATTGACAGGCGGTGGCACCACCACCGACAGGCAGTGGCACTGCCAGCTCCGGGAACCCAAAGGAATTCAAAATTTGGAGCACAAATTTGAATTCTCTTGGGGTCTATAAATACCTCTCAATTCTTAGCAGAGAAGACACCTTTTGAGAGGTTAGAAATTGAGAAAAAGCTTTAGCAAAGTATTGTTTTCTATAGCTTAAGTGTTCACCTCCCTCTTTCTCTTTGAAATTTCTGTAAGAGTGTGAACCACTTGTAAAAAGGTTGTAAGAGGGTATTTGGTCCTTCCCCTTCAAAGTGATTTGCTAGTGGAAGTTGGGAGCCTCATCGAAGAAGGCTTCGCAAGTGGATGTAAGTCATTTGACCGAACCACTTTAAATTACGGTGTTTCTTGAATGTGTGAGTGTTTAACTTTCTGAAACATTTATTTACTTAGCAGCAAACTTTCAATTTTTATCTCCTTCTTTTACTCGAGCTATTTTTACTAAGTCATCCTTCATCGAATCGAAATCTCTACACATTTACGAAATTGATTTCAAATATACAAGTTTCAATCTACTGCACTAATTCACCCCCCCCTCTTAGTATCGCTCCGATCCTAACATCCTTGAGTGGTAAATTTTTTATTTTTAGTTTTGTATCCTTGTTTATTATCCTTGGGGTGATAAACTTTATATATCCCTTTGTGATTTTAAACTTGGTGGTGAGTATTTTTTTAGATTTTATTAAAGTTTTATTGTGAGTTCATTCCTTTTTTATCCAAAAAACTTATTCCAGTAAAGAAAACTACACTATTGACTTTCTTTCAAAATTCATTCTACATTACCCTCTTGTATCATATTGTCTTCCTTAGAGCTAATTCAATCAGTTGGAGTTCTAAGAAGCAAAAGACAATTGTATGATCTACAACTGAAGCTGAATACCGTGTCATCGCCACCGCTGTTGTAGAACTCAATTGTGTCACGAATATGCTCAAGGAACTTGACATCAACTCCATCTCTAGTCCTACAATATATTGTGATAATATCGAAGCTACTTACCTATGCGTTAATCTAGTGTTCTATTCACACATCAAACACATTGCTATCGACTTTCACTTCATCCGAGATCAAGTTGTCAGACATCAACTATATGTTTCTCACGTACATATAACTTATCAACTAGCAGACTCACTTATGAAGTCTCTCGCCCGTAAACTATTTTCATCGCATCGTGTCACGCCCCCCGAATCGATAATATTAAAATTTTCTATCACAAATCAATCCAGGATCTAAACTAACATTTGAGGACTTTGAGAAACATTCAGTCAAATTCACATCCATAAAACCTGTGTAGTTTATAATCATATATCACATCACTCGATAATTCAAATTTATGAAAACCCAAACCAACTTAACAAAACATTATTAACACTTATAAATCCACAAGCTAAATAATTTATATAATCAAAACTCAAACCATTTACCATTAATTCATATCATTGTAAACTAAACTTAATATTCTAAAATTCCAAATAAGAGAGATCTTTTAACACTTTTACACGATATATCTATTCAGATTTATCGACAATATTTCATTACATACAAAATATGCTTATACAATAATAACCATAATATATCAACCAATACGATTTGCCTACAATTCTGGATAGCTCTCGACTGCCTCAGCCCAATATAAACGTCTCAGAGAGTGATAAGCTGACCTAAAAGATTTATATAGCAATAGAGTGAGCTAAAAAGCTTAGCAAGTGACAAGCATATCAATAGCAAAAAGGGATAGTTTCAAACAAATAAGGTATCAAAATACAAGGTAGGATATAGAAATTCACGGATATCATCTCAATTGATACAGAATCGTAAATGTCATTTCATTCACAATATATTTGGTTCATAACAAATGGAATAGAGAGTAATTGGAGCACATCAGTGATGTAAGAAGCATTTCGAGGCATATCAATGATGTATGAAATGCTTCGAAGAATATCAATGACATAAGAAGCATTTCGAGGCATATCAATGACGTATGAAATATTTCAGAGTATATCAATAATATATAAAATATTTTAGAGCTTATCAATGGCATATGGAATGTTTCGGAGCATATTGATGTAAGAAGCATTTCGAGGCATATGAATGACGTATGAAATATTTTGGAGCATGTCAATAACAAATGAAGCATTTCATAGCTTATCAATGGCGTATAGAATATTTCAGAGTATATCAATAATATATGAAACATTTCAGAACATATCAATGGCATATAAAATATTTCAAACTGTATCAATGGTGTATGAACATTTTAGAGGCATAGGAAGTATTTCAAAATATATCAATAGCATATGAAATAGTTCGGAGTATATCAACGATATATAACTCATTTCAGAGCATATCAAAGAACAAATACAAAATAGAAGCTCAAACGTTGTATTTGACGTTGCATTCATTTTATTCATATCCAAAACACATATAAAAATACATAACCAAAGCTCTGGATATCATATCAAACATACAGAAGGTGAAGTGGGATCCTAAACATAATCTATAGCATTGCGGGCTCTAGGCACATACCCTTTACCATTTCTAGCAAAGGTCCAGATAATCTCTTTATCATTTTTGGCAAAGGTCCAAATAATCTCTTTACCATTTCTGCCAAAGGTCCAAATAATCCCCTTAACATTTCTAGTAAAGGTCCAAATAATCATATATATTTGGACCTATGCAGTTTATAATCATATATCACATCACTCGATAATTCAAATTTATGAAAACCTAAGCCAACTTAACAAAACATTAAGAACACTTATAAATCCACAAGCTAAACAATTTATACAATTAGAACTCCAATTATTTACCATCAGTTTATATTATTGTAAACCAAATTTAACATTCCAAATTTTTAAATAAGAGAGATTTTTTAACATTTTTACACGTTATATCCATTTAGGTTCATTGACAACATTTCATTACATAAAAAATATGCTTATACAACAATAACCACAATATATCAACTAATAAGATTTGCCTATAATTCTGAATAGCTCTCCACTACCTCAGCCCAATATAAACATCTTAGAGAGTGACAAACTGAGTTAAAAGATTTATATAGCAATGGAATGAGCTAAAAAGCTTAGCAAGCGACGAACGTATCAATAGCAAAAAGAGAGTTTCAAACAAATAAGGTATCAAAATGCAAGATAGGATATAGAAATTCATGGATATCATCTCAATTGATACATAATCATAAATATCATTGCATTCATAACATATTTGTTTCATAACAAATGGAATAAAGAGTAATTGGAGCACATTAGTGACGTAAGAAGCATTTCGAGGCATATCAATGACGTATGAAATGCTTCGAAGCATATTAATGACATAAAAAGCATTTCGAGGTATATCAATGACGTATGAAATGTTTAAGAGCATATCAATAATAAATGAAACATTTCAAAGCTTATTAGTGGCATATGGAATATTTCGGAGTATATTGATGGAAGAAGTATTTCAAGGCATATGAATGACGTATGAAATATTTTAGAGCATATAAATAACAAATGAAATATTTCATAGCTTATTAATAGCATATGGAATGTTTCAGAGTACATCAATAATATATGAAATATTTCAGAACATATCAATGGTATATAAAATATTTCAAAGCGTATCAATGGCGTATGAATATTTCAGAGGCATAGGACGCATTTTGAAACATATCAATAGCATATAAAATAGTTTGGAGCATATTAATGACATATAAACCATTTCGAAATATGTCAAAGAACAAATAAGAAACAGAAGCTCAAATGTCGTATTTGGCATTATATTCATTTCATTCATATCTAAAGCACATATAGAAATACATTACCAAAGCTTTGGATATCATATCAAACATACAAAAGATGAAGTGGGAACCCAAACATAATCTAGAGCATCACGGGCTCTAGGCACATACTCTTTACTATTTTTAGCAAAGGTCCAATTAATCCCTTTATCATTTTTGGCAAAGGTCCAAATAATTCCTTTATCATTTTTGGCAAAGATCCAAATAATCCTCTTACCATTTCTGGCAAAGGTCCAAATAATCCTTTTACCATTTCTGGCAAAGATCCTAATAATCCCACAAACACCCGAGTACAAAATGATAGTGTGAACAATAAATTAGCACATATCGGAAACACATGCGAAACAACAAAATATACATATGCTTTTAAGAGTCAATACGATATAAACATAATCTTTCACAAATGTATTCAATTTAAAAAGAAATAAAGGCAAGAGCATACAAGGATTTTACATAATAGGTTTCAAATATGCAAATAATTTAAGGATAAGAGCATAGAATTCAAAGCAGTAATATAATACTCAATTGAAGAAAGAATGCTAAATAAAATCAATTTCAAAGGGGAATGAAATAAGAATAGACGAAATCAACCTCGATTTCTGAATGAATTTGAGAGACACATTCCATGAATTCTTTGGACAACCAATTATACTCCAAATTACTCAAGAATAGTATCTTAGAAAGATATTTCAATCTACTTTTAGAGAAAATAAGCTTCATATGAGTTGAACTTTCCAACAAAGAGTTACCAATGATTTGGTAACCAAAGGTCAGAGAACAAAATCTCTATTTAGCATAATTCATAGGGTCAACTGAAACAAAAGTTTGAGTGGGAAAATAAACTCCAAATTTATCAATCTTAGCATCAAAAGAAAGGATGGTGCTTTTTGATGATGTAAAGGACAATTCTCACTAATAAACTCCAGATGGTGTTGTGACTATGCATCAAGTAACAATCAGTTTGTTGAATGAGGAGTTGAGAAAAAATAATTCAACAGCATCTCAGAATGATTCACAAGCACTTATCTCAGAGAACAGAGGAAGGTCAAAGTCTAGAAGCAGTTCACGCATGGGTAGAAGCAAGTCAAGATCAAGAAAAGATATTGTTTGCTATAATTATGGTGAGAAATGACATTGCACGAACCAATGCAAGCAACCTAAGAATAGCAAGAAAAATGAAAATGAAGTGGAGTCTATAAAGTCAAAATATAATATCACAGCTATAGTGCATAGTGGTGATTATTTGATTTTGTGTCCTTCTGATAATATTTTTTCTTATGTGTGTTAGGATCTTGAGTGGGTGATTGACATAGGTGCTTCTTATCATGCTACACCACGGAGAGAGTTTTTTGCTATATATAGGTCTGCAAATTTTGGTGTTGTTAAGATGGACAACTATGGTACAACAGACATCATTGGCATCGGTGATATCTATTTAAAGATCAACCTTAGCTGCAAGTTGGTGCTTAAGGATATGAGGCATGTGGTTGACTTGAGGCAGAATTTAATTTCAGTTGGAAGGCTAGATGATGAAGACTATGATAGCAGATTTCATAGAGGGCAATGGAAGCTCAGTAAGGGTTCTCTTATTATGGCTAGTGGAAAGAAATATCATACTTTATATAAGTTGAAAGCCAAAACTTGTGGTGAGCAGTTAAATGCTATAGAGAAAGACTTCAGCATAGAGTTGTGGCATAGGCGATTGGGACACATGACCGAGAAGGAGCTGCAAGCTCTTTCCAAGAGAGAAGTATTGCCAGACCTCAGAGGTACACATCTGAACCCTTGTATTGATTGTTTGGCTAGTAAACAACATAGAGTTTTATTTGCTAGTCCTGCTTTGTCTAGAAAAATGCATGTCTTAGACCGTGTTTATATAAATATATGTGGTCCTTTGAGGATAAAAACTCCTGGTAGATTTGTTGATGTTCCTGGTATAATTTATGCACTTTATTTTGCCACTTTTATAGATGATTTTTTTAGGAAAGTTTAGGCCTATGCTTTGAAGACTAAAGATCAGGTTATTAATGTCTTCAAAGAGTTTCATGCCAAGGTTGAAAGGGAGACAGAAAGATAATTGAAATACATAAGATCAGATAATGGTGGTAAGTACATATGATTATTTAACGATTATTACAGGTCATATGGCATCCAACATGAGATAATAGTTCCTGTACACCTCAACATAATGTTATTATAGAAAGGATGAACTGCACCATCATGGAAAAGATCAGATGTATGCTTTCATAGGCCAAGCTACCCAAAAAGTTTTGGG
This sequence comes from Musa acuminata AAA Group, assembly GCF_036884655.1. Lineage (NCBI taxonomy): Eukaryota > Viridiplantae > Streptophyta > Magnoliopsida > Zingiberales > Musaceae > Musa > Musa acuminata. The sequence continues at coordinate 31,826,898 of NC_088349.1, read as the reverse complement.
ATAAGGCTTTGAGGACTGCAGCACCATGTACAGCCCTAGATGGTGATGTTGCAGAGCATGTATAGTCAGGAAAAGATGTTTCCTATAGGCATTTAAGAGTGTTTAGTTGTTGTGCATTTGTACATATTTCAGACAATGAGAGGTCCAAGCTGGATGGTAAGACTAAAGAATGTATTTTTCTTGGCTACTCACAAGATCATTTTAGTTACAGGCTTTGGGATCTAGAAAAACAGAATGTGTTTAGAAGCATAGATGTAGTCTTCTTTGATGTTCAAACCTTTGAGGATTTGAAGAAGAAGACACCAACCAAGACTTCTACAAAAGGATTAGCAGATTGTGACTCAATTACTCCTCCAGTATATCAGGGTAATGGGGGAGATGTGCAGAAAGATAGTGTAGAGCCTGATGTTGATCTACCTACAGGACATGTTGAGCAAGAAGAAGTCTGAGAGCAACTTCCTAAAGAACATCAGTTGAGGAGATCTTCTAGACAACGTCAACCTTCCAAAAGATACTCTATAGATGAGTATGTGATGCTTACTGATGCAGTGAACCAGAGAATAACTAGGAAATAGTTGAAAGTAAGCAGAAAGAGAAGTGGTTAGTTGCTATGCATGACGAAATGAATACTCTTCAAAAGAACCACACTTATGCTTTGGTACTACTACAATGAAGGCCTTAAAGAACAAGTGGGTTTTTAGATTGAAGACTCAAGAATATTGTTCTCAACCAAAGTTCAAAGCTAGATTGGTTGTGAAAGGCTTTGGTTAAAAGAAAGGTATTGACTTTGAAAAGATTTCTTCTCCTATTATTCAAATGTCTTCTATTCGTATTGCTCTTGGTATTATTGCTAGTCAGAACTTGGATGTTGAGCAGTTAGATATGAAGACAGCTTTCCTTCATGGTGATTTGGAGGAGAAAATTTATATAGAGTAACCAAAAGGCTTTAAAGTCAAAGGTAAAGAGAATTTTGTTTGTAAGTTGAAGAAGAGCTTGTATGGGCTAAAGCAAGCTTCAAGACAGTGTCGTATAGAAAGTTTAATTCATTTATGACAGAAAATAAATATAAAAGGACGGCTTCAAATATTTGTGTGTACATCAAATGGTTTGGTGAGAATTTTATTATTCTCTTACTTTATGTTGATGACATGCTTATTCTTAGGAAAGATATATCTACAATTGACAGGTTGAAAAAGGAACTAAGTGAGTCTTTTGCAATGAAAGACATGGGGCCAGCAAAACAAATACTGGGCATACAGATTTCCTGTGACAGAAAAATCAAGAAGATTTGGTTGTCACAAGAGAAATACATTGAGAAGGTATTGGAAAGGTTCAGTATGAGTAATGCAAAACCAGTTGGTTCTCCTCTTGTAGGTCACTTCATGTTGTGCTTAGAACAGAGTCCGTCAAGTGATAAGGAGAAGGAGAAAATGAAAAAGGTTCCTTATGCTTCAGCAGTTGGAAGTTTAATTTATGTAATGGTATGTACGAGGCCAGACATTGCATATGCAGTGGGTGTTACTAGTATATTTCTTGCAAATCCAAGCAAAGAGCACTGGGCAGCATTGAAGTAGATTTTTAGATATCTCATAGGAGCTCTAAGGTTTGTTTAAGCTTTGGAGGTGGACCACCTGTGTTGACAGGTTACACAGATACAGATATGGCAAGATATATAGATACGAGGAAGTCCACGTTAGGTTATGTACTTACTTTTGTAGGGGGAGCTGTGTCATGACAATCCAGATTATAAGGTGTATTACTCTCTCCACCATAGAGACAGAATATATTGTTACTACAGAGGTATGTAAAGAAATGTTATGGATGAAAGAATTCTTACAAGAATTGAGGTTGAAACAGGAAAACTATGTGGTGCATTGTGATAGTCAAAGTGACATCTATTTGTATAAGAACCCAATATTTCATTCCAAGTCAAAGCATATAGATGTCAGATACCACTGGATTTGAAATGTATTTGAAGAGAAATAGTTGCAGCTTCAAAAAATTCACACAGATGACAACGGAGTAGACATATTGACAAAGACTTTACCAAAAGAAAGATATGAGATATGCCGACAACTGATTGACATAACTTCACATTAAGGAGTTATAAGATAGCCTCCCTTATGGGCTGAAGGGGGGGTTGTTGGGCTGACAGCCCACCAGATTCAGCCCATGATGGGCTTTAATAGCCCATAGCCCACCCCTCTTCTCTAAACCCTAGATTCATATTATAGGAGTGTGAGTAGCTACGTTTTTGTGGCAAAAAAAGGCAACAACAAGGGAGAAGGTTGTAGCCATGTGATTCCAAAGAAAATGAGGAGAACAAGGTAGAAAAACAAGAGAAAAAAAAGAAGAAGACAAGGATAACGCAGAGAGACTGTTCTCAATCATCTAGCAGTGTTTTTATCTCAAGTTAAATCAGATCTACAGTAGATTCTTACTGTGATTACTTGGGGAGAATTTATATATTATGCACAGTGATGTGATCCTTGTATCCCAGTTATTCTCTTGTGATTGTTGCTAGGGTTTTGGGTAAGAGATTGAGATTTGTATATTCATTATTCTTATATTGGATTATCTCTAGTTTACCCCATGATTTTTACCCTTCACATTGGAGGGATTTTTCACGTATATCTTGGTGTTCTATTTGATTGTGATTACATTTAATTTCGCTGATGGCTTCCTAGTATTTATTCATATACAAAAGTTTATTTTTCTTTATATCCCATCATACCTCAATTGGGTTTGTCAAATACTCATGCATAAGTTAATGTTTGTCCTACATACCATATTGACATCAATAACCTTAAATGCATAATTTCTTTGATGTGCTTTTGTCAATAGAATTATGAGACTACGTTTCATTTGGCACTTAGTAGGAGGGCGATCGACTCTGTAAAGGGTAAGATCTACATAAATATAGTGCTTCACAACTACGAGGTCTAATTGCTAATTCCTTATAATTTTTGTTGAATCGTAATAGTCGCCTCTACCGCAACCACCTAGAGAAACCTTACTGTATTTGGTTTAAAGTTCTGGTCTTTACTCAAGATAATACCATGTTTAAGGGGCTTTCTACCTCACCATGTCAACATAGGTGGTAAGATCTTCGATGTCATGGGTCTCTTAACTATTCATGTTTTCTTGCAAGTCTTGGATACATCTTTAGGAACGAGAGAGGGCAAATTTTGACTGCTGGAGCTGCACCATGCAAAGCCAAAGAGGCAAAGCAAGTGGATTGTGTGTGTAGCTATAATAGGAGTGAGAAGAAGAATCTACGGGCTTTGGGGATGCTGAAAAGGTGGTTAATTACATCATTGACAACACAAATATACCGTGGCAACTAAATAAGTCACTTGTACGTACATAACTTGCTGCCAAGGTTAACGTCATTAGTTCTCATTGTCAAAGATGTAAACATGCTTCTATCTAGGGAGCTGAGGCTTTGAATGTCTTTTGCTCATAGGTTTTATTTTTTGGACCTATACTGATGATTGAATGAATTAGTAATTTCTTCCTCGAAATAAAAAAAAAGAAACTGATACCACTAACACTGATTGAGAGACCAATAAAGAAGAATGAATTATCTTGGAAGCCGCATATACCAATTACTTGCCCATTATGATGATACAGAGGCAGTTCTATATCTGATATTAATGTTTGTTGTTAATCAATCACTCAAAAGCATGTTTTAAACATCCGTCCGTCCCAATCGATATTTACCAATTTGAATATATAGAACCAACTTTTGCTTCTTTTAAGTTTTGAGAGGAACTATCTTTTTGGTCCTCTCGAGATTCTCCTGACACACTTCTCTCCTCACATTCTCTTTCTATGTGCTCATGCCGTTGTTTCTCGTCGCCGCCGCTTGCGTTAGCACCGCTGCCGCTTATCGGTTAGCATCGTTTTTTTCTTCCCCTCTTATTTTTGTCTCCTCCTTCATAAAAAGCGAAAACGATGACCGTTTTTAGGCAGTCGTCAATTGTACATTAAATTACCAGGAATGCGTTGAAGATCCATATCGGATCTAGTTATAGGAACCATAATCCATAGTCATACCTGCTGGGTTCCAATTCGGGTCGGTTGATTGGCATCTGACAACACCCATCGTTTATGGAAGACGAACCGTCAAAACTCGGAGACCACGTAAAGCTTTAGTCGGTTCCCCACCCCCAAGACGCGGCACGCCGCTTGAATCCCCACCTCTCTCCCTCCCGTTACGTGTCCTCCTCTCCTGTACGACCCCCTTCCGTTTCCTCTCCTCCTCCCTCTATAGATAGCAGAAGAAAGCATGCTTCATGACTAGAATACCTCCTCCTCCGCCTTCACGCAATGGCTGATTCCGTGAGCTCTTCACTTTCTCGCCTCTTCCTCGTGGGCTTACCTCTCTTCTTCCTGTTCTACTTCTGCTTCGCCGCCGTGCCCTCCCTGGCGGCGTACGGTGGCGGAGGGCGGATGGTGGGGGGCCGGACGGAGGTGCGGGACGTGGAGTCCAACAAGGAGGTCCAGGACCTCGGCCGCTACTCCGTCGAGGAGTACAACCGCCACCAGGGCCCGGCCCACCCCCTTACCTTCGCGCGGGTGGTGGGGGCGCAGCGCCAGGTGGTGTCCGGCATCAAGTACTACCTTCGTGTCCTCGCTACGGAAGGCGACGGCGGATCAGCGGGGCAGCAGCGCACCTACGACGCCGTGGTCGTCGTCAAGGCGTGGCTCGGTTCCAGGGAGCTCATCTCGTTCGTCCCCATCACGCACTGACTCATGCAATGATCTCGGAATCAAACAACGAAGAAGAAGAAACAATAACAATAGTAAACAACAGGACTGGAAACTTATTCCATCTGTGTTTTCTTTTGAGATATGTTCTTTATGGTTGTGGAAATTTGTAGTTTTTTTCTTTTGTGTGTGTGTGTGTGTGATTTAATGGTTGCAATTACAATTATTTTAATGTTTATGTGTGGAGTTACATGTTGCAATCATTCTCTATTGTGATTGTTTAAACGTCACTAATGCAAATGACACGGTATCTTAAGTTAACGCTATGCATATGATATATAGTTTGAAATTTATATCACTTTATTTTTTGTCATTCATATTTTGATAATTTTGTTTAACCATATTTATTGTTTATTGTTATGTAATATTTTATCATACTGTATGAACTCTTTTTGCGGAGTGATTTACTTGCAGGCCTTGAATGAGTTACTTCAATTTGCAGGCAATCAAATGGCCCCAAGATTGATCAATTTAAAAAGTTAATTAAGCATTCTTTAATCAATTTAAGAATTTTTTTTTTTTCAATCATAACTTTATTTGACATGGACATGTGTTGAATAAATTTTACACAGATCGTAGTCATCCAATCACTTAAAATATTAGATGTGCTCATTCTTTCTGAGGTTGGATAGTTTTTCTTGCAATCATGCAGAATGTCGGTCTTCTCTTCTTTTGGAATAGAAGAGCCCTTAAAGGTCTGCTGTAAATTAAAGAGGAAGTAATCATGCTGTAAATTATGTGAAATAGTTGTTCATTAGAAAGACCATCAAACAAGTGAGCTAAAATTCTTCAAGTGATCAAAGATAAGATCGAATTTATACACATATTATTGAACAATTTACATATGTTCGCCCACCACCCAGGTCGGAGTCACACGAGTTCAGAGTTTAGCATGGCCACGCACTCTGGGAAATGGAATTGCATCCTTAACATCAGCAAGTCCGGTGGCAGTCATGACCATCTTCTCAATATCAAGGCTGAAACCTGAGTGCTTGACGGAGCCATGCTTGCGAAGATCGATGTACCACTCATATTGTTCATGTGGGAGACCTAGCTCCTGGATCCTGCAAAGAATTCAACAATGGCATCACCGACATTGATCAAGCAAGACGTTACTGCCAAGTCCAAGATTATGGCCCGTGACAGTCAAGACGCCTTTTCTCTAGGTGTTTCTGAAGGGTTACCTCTTGACGATCACATCCATGCGTTCCTCCTTTTGGCTTCCTCTGACCATAACTCCAACCTTGACATAATATAAGAAGCACAATGCAGAGTCAAAAAGTTACAACATTTTCTTCTAGGCGATATATATGCATGCACTTTTTTGCTAACACTTACTTTAGGTGCAATGATATCGAAAGCAGAGACTGTTCTTCCGTCATCACTGACACGAACATAAAATGGTTTCACTTCTTTTGGATATTCATACACAATGACTGGCCTTCTGTAAAACTCATCTGCCAAATAACTGTTGACAGATACGTACAACCATGTTGTCAAGAAATTATAAGCAGAATGTTGCCAGATTGAATGAAATTAATGCATCATCTTAGAAGCATACCTTTCTTGTTCTTCTGATAGAGTATTACCCCAACCGACTTTTGATAGGAAAGATTTATCCTTTACCTGTCCATAAGGTTATGCTACTATTATTTCAGCAGTACCATTCATGCGAGTGCCGCAAAAAATTGTTCCAAGTTACCTGGTTTAGAATGTTCAATGCTTCGGAATAAGTAATTCGAGCAAACGAGCCTGAAACTATTGATTTAAGTCTTTTGATGCAGTTCTTCTCTATTTGTTTCGATACACACTTTAAATCGTTGCCTGCAGTCTCCATTAGGGAGTAACAGAGGGACTGCACAAGGTCCTCTGCACAGTTCATGACATCCTGCAAGCATCATTAAACGACATTCATCAAGTATTCATCTAAATAAGTGCGTATTTATATGTTTGTTGTGTATATCAAAATTAGCCACAATTCTTGATGTACTATCGATAATTAACTACAAGAATCAAACTACAGCTGTAGAAGCTAGTTAAGACGTTTTCTCAGAGATATCTTAATAGTTCCTTAGAGCTATCCTATCACTGCAAGCCTAAGTAATTCCGTGAAAGCCAGAGCGACGAAAGGTACCTGTAATTCGGTGAAAGCCAGTTCAGCTTCGATCATCCACATCTCTGCTAACTTCTCTGCAGACTTCGATTCATCCGTTTGAAACACAGGTCCAATTGTGTAAACGCTGGAAAGGCCACAAGCATAGCTTTCAAGGTGAAGCCCAGCAGAAGCTGACAAGTACACCGGACGTGAGAAGAAATCGTTGGAGAAATCCAGTTCTCCAGCACTCGGTGCGGTCGACTGTTGTTGCTTCTCCAGCATGAGAACGAGCTCCTTGGACCTTTGAAGATCTTGCTCTGCTGCAGAGAGAGCTTCTTTGTTACTATCGCTTCTTCGTAGCTCGTCTATTCTCTTGCTTTTCTCCCTTATCGCAGCCCTGAACGCTTGGAGGTCGACACCTTCGTGTTCATGCACTGCAGCTGACTTATCTTTGCCACCTGAGTTGCTGAGAAGGGTCGTCACCTGAAACATCTTGCCATGATTCCCTGCATTCATAGATGTGATGATGGGCGTTTGGACATGTATGAATCCTTTCTTGTGAAAGAATCCATGACCGGTGTAGATTAGGTTGCTGCAAATGCGAGTGACTGATCCAATCTGCACGATGAACAATTTCGTTGGATGTATAAGATATTCATGTGTAAAAAAAGATTAGTAAAGAAGATTAAAAAAATAGTTTAGTGAATATAGAGAGTGTTGGATGATATATATTTTAATCTAACTCATAATTTAATTGCTTAAGTTTTTAGATTGAATTAATGTCTGACTTAATATGTAAAGACTAATTTATCTCACTCATCATTAATAGATTGAAAGAATGATTGAAAGAAAAAGGGAGAGAGAAAGAGAAATGATGAATGAAAAAAATGAGAATGGTTGAAAGAGAGAGAGAGATTTGAGAAAAAAATGAAGAGAGAGAAAAAGAAATGATGAATGAAAAAAAAATGATTGGAAAAAAAAGAAAGAGAGAGAAATAGGTAAGGAATGTTAGAAGAGACATTAAAAAAGGAAGGAGTGATAAAAAAAGGACTAAAAGAATAATTTTATATTAATAAATATAAAAAATCAGATGATATATTTTTGTTTAGTCCATAATTTAAATTAGTAAAATTTTAATAATATACAAATAATATGAATAATTACTTTGAACAACACCAAGCGTATAGATTGAGTTACCGCGATTGAACGAGGCCGAAGGTGGGGATGATCTCTGAGAGACACGAGTGAGATTCTTGGCTTTGTCAGTGGATAACTTTTTACGTCGACGACTCCAACATGCAGAATATTCTCTACTATGAGCTCCACGACATGCTTTTTTGGTGCCAATATCTTCTGCAACATGCCTTGGACCAAGATAGAAGTCCCGACGGTGATGACTTGACCAGGAAGAGACATGGAAGAGTCCATTACAACCTTCAGCCGGCCAACAAATCAAGTCAATCGTAGGATGTCATCGAAAGAGAAGGAAGTACCCCTGCAGAGCGCGAACCTGAAGATTAGAACTGCATGATCCATCGTTGATACGCAAGTAAACGGTGAAGGGACCGTCCTTCGCCGGTGATGCTGCAGGCTTCTCGGGTTGGGCTCCGATCACGCCGACCAGAATCCTGGCTATTGGTCTGAGGAAAGGAACACGTTGCACGAGGACATCGTAGCACGAGACGCCCGGGACCGCCGCCCTCGGCGGCGGCAGCTGGCTGGGGGCGTCGCTCTCCGCCCTCTCCTTCCGGGAGTTGACCCATCCACCGACCACAACTCGCTGGCCCACGAGTCCCAGCCCTTTGTCATCGCGGTTGAGGATCGATTTCAGGGCCGTCGTCTTTGAGTACTTGGACGGTTCGACTGCCGGCGGCGGCGCCGCCTCCGGCTGGTTGCTGCCGTCGGAGACGGTGGTTTCTCTGGATGCCATGGTGATGCACTTCCGCGTAGCTGAAGGGGGTGACGAGGGAGAAGGAATGGAGGGGCAGTTGGTGGGAGACGGAGAATATGCGTGTGTGTATATATATATATATACGGGAGAAAGGAAAGAGGCGATGGAGGGAGGTTTGGAGAAGGAAGGGATGAGGAGGGCATGGATGGCGGGAGTGCACGAATTCTTTGCTTTGGGTTGGTTTGGCGGGAAGGAGAAGGATTCTTTCTTCGAAAGAGAGAGACAGGGTTAGAAGCAAATCTATTTCGTGTCTAAACGTTTAGTTAAAAAACAGGATGAAGATAATAATAATAAAATTGAATTAAAAAAAATGAACACGATAACATTTTTAAGGCGGGTGACATCATCAAGCTAAGCAACATTCTTCCTCCAAGGGGCATCATTTGGTTCTGCTCCATTTATACACACACAACCTCTCAGTGTTGTAGATGGAAAAAAAAAAGAAAAAAAAACATATGCACAGAAATTGAATGGTATAATTAACAAAAAAAAGATAAGAATATTATTATTGTTCACAAATTAGCTAACCTAAACTAAATATTCCTTCGTTTTTCCTTTTCTTAATATCCTTTATATCCCATTGGGTTTTTTTAACTAAAAGCTCCTCTCTTTTTTTTTTTTTGCAACATTTGCGATCATTTAAGGTCAATAAACAAAATTAAAATTATTATAATATATATATATATATATATATATATATTATATGAACATAAACTTTTGTATCAAAGCTGTATAATAATTAATTTTTTCTTAATATAAATTATTATTATATTTATCTTTTTACTGCATAGAGTTAGGGATCTCAAGAGCCATCAACAAACTTCAAATCTTTGATCTAGAAGTTATCTAGGTAATTATCTAGATAGTTACTAGAGAATTGATTCATTGTAGTTATCTAGGTAATTACCATATTCTGGATAGTTTTAGGTATGTTTGAAGAAGTGGCCCATGATCTAGAAGTTATAGGGTAGTTTCTATAACTAACTCAATCATGGGTGACATGGTGAAGTGAGATAATTACTATTAGGTCCTATAAATAGGACCATAGTTCATGAAACAAGATAGAGAGTGTGTGTGCATTTGAGAATATCTTATAAGTATTCTTATCTTATCTCTCATTAAATACTGTATCGGTTTTGTTGATCGAAAAGATTTCTTTTAGTTGCATCGTAGTATTATGTTTTTATTCTTTTCTTGCTCCTCTATCCCTAACCTTTATGGTATCAGAGCCTCAATCTGAACTGGGTATTATGACTTTCAGTGGCAATTCCATGTCGTAATCCCTTATTCCCATCTTCTTGGGCAAATGCTATGAATTTTGGAGTATCAAGATGAAGACTCTGTTCAAGTCTCAAGATCTTTATGACTTAATAGAGAATGAATATACAGATCTAGATGAAGAAATCAGACTGAGGGAGAATAGAAAGAACTCAAAGGCATTGTTCTTCATTCAACAAGTTGTACATGAAACAATCTTCTCGAGAATTGCAGTAGAGACAATCTCAAAACAAGCTTGGTTGATACTTCAAAATGAATTTCAAAGCTCATCAAGAGTGATTACGGTAAAACTTCAAACCCTTCGTCGTGAGTTTAAAATTTTGTTTATGAAAAGCAATGAATTGATGCAAGATTTTCTTTCTCGAGTGACTGAAATTATTAGTTAAATGAAATCTTATGGTGAACATCTTCATGATCATATAATTATTGTAAAAGTTTTGAGAAGTTTAACTCCGAAATTTGATCATGTTGTTGCCATAATTGAGGAGTCAAAAGATTTATCTACTTTTTCATTTGATGAACTAATGAGTTCCTTGCAAGCACATGAAGCAAGGTTGAACAAGTCACTTGAGAAAAGTGAAGAAAAAGTATTTCAGGTTAAGAGGGAGTCTTCTACTTCAAAAGAAGACAAAAAATTAGTAGGAAGAGGACATGTCGGAGGAGGATTTCATGGAAGAGGAAATGAAAGAGGAAAAGGAAGAGGACACTTTGATGGGCATGATGAACAAAGGCAATCAAATTATGACAAAAAAAATTACAAGAGTAGAATTCAATGTCACTATTGTAAAAAGTTTGATCAAATGAAGGCATATTACTGAAAAAGAGAAAAGCAAGCAAGCTATACGGAGGAAAATGAAGGGAATAGTAAGTTGTTTATGACCCATTCACAAGTTAATGATATCTCAAATGATATTTGGTTTCTAGATAGTGGATGTTCTAATCATATGTTAGACATAAGATCAATGTTTAGAGATGTTGATGAAACTCATAAGTTCAAAGTTAGACTTGGAGATAACAAGCAAATCTAAGTGGAAGGGAAATGAACAATTGAGGTGAAGACAAATCAAGGGAAGGTAAAATACCTTAATAATGTTTTCTTTGTTCTTACTTTATCACATAACTTATTGAGTATTGGACAATTGATAAATGATGAATATTCAGTTATATTTGATAATGGTTCATACACTATTAAAGATAAAAAATCTAGTTTGATTACGGTAAATGTTTGCATGACACAAAACAAGATGTTTCCACTTAATGTTTAAAATATTAAAAAGTATGCTCTTGTTGCAACTCAAAAAAATGAGTCTAATTTATGGCATTTAAGATATGGACACCTTAACATTAAGGGTTTAAAGTTGTTAAATAAAAAAGGAATGGTTTTCGGATTACCTAAAATTAATACACTTAATATATGTGAAGGATGCATTTATGACAAATAAAGTAAAAAATTATTTCCTATTGAAAAAGCATGGAGAGTATCTTGCTAGTCATAGGTGCCCAGCAAGCCAATCACGTGAGTGATGGCACGTGTGACTTGATACAGAATATTTTTGCTTATTATATTTTGGCGTATATCACTTTATAACTATTGTATATGTGCATATATATATTGTGATGTCCTTGGATTTGTGCAATGGGAATCGGATCGTGATGAGATCACGATAATGAGATCGATTCACCTTTAAACACATATCCTAAATAATCCCAGTCATAGGTTACTCGAGAGGGACATCGTGATAACCGGATAGACTGGTGTGCTGTATACCCGTCCATATGATGGATGCAGCTAGTCTCATAG